>NC_081250.1:48056573-48365822 GCF_030490865.1 Poecile atricapillus | reverse complement strand
AAAGTATCCTCCTGATAAAAGCTGTTTAGTTTTTGGTACAATTCATAGCAGTCCCATCACTGATTCATTAAAACAATGACCTGATAACACTATTTTTGCCAGCACATTTTGAATAAGTTTGGAGATTTTTTTCACCTGTGTGGAGAAGCAGTATCACTGGCAGATAGCCCCAAGAACCAACACAACAGAGGGCATGAACAGAATTCAGCATTTATATCATTTGTGCACACACACAAGCTGAAAACCTGAAAAAGCCTCAAACAATCATTATTTCCAGCTAAGGAAAAAGGTCTCCATCACCAGCTCTAATCCACTGAAACACAGGAATGCCCTCAGAAACACCAGCAGACCTTTTCATTTCAAAACATGCATTTGGAAGATGTTAATGAAGGGATTTTTGCTACTGGCACGTACTTATGAACTAAGTTTAGTGTCACAGAAATACAACATTAAATGCATCTGTTTTCCTTAAAACCTGGGTTAGCGAGCAGCAGAAAATATTCTAGAGAAGGGTGGGATTTTCAAGGCAAAAGCATAAATTGTACCAGTTTCACAGAAAGTAATAATCTAAAATCCATGTTTGTGTCTTTTAAGATTCCCACCATAAAAGCTTAAAAAATACTAAAATAAATATTTCATCATAAAAGAAATGCAGGTTCATTTTTAATGATCATCACACTCAGCGGTCTCTTTTGGAATTTAGAGAACCAATTCTTTTTCCCAGTCGTTAAGGGATTTATCTGCACATCCTTGTTCATTTTCCTCATATATCCTGCTGCCTTTCTCCAGGTAACTCTGCACCAAAATAGAAGTTTCGGAATACTCTGATTTTATAACCTTACAAATTATTAGCTAATAATTTATGGAAGGCTTCAGCTGTTAGAAGGAGTTTATTACTGTCACATTCCAACATCCAGCTCTAACTTCTGTCCCTTGAATATTAACTGTGTGAGTTATGAAAGCATGTAAAAATGAACTTCCATAAAATTCTCCTGTGGATGAATAATTGCTCAAAGTTGCTTACATGGTGGAGCAGTTTTGCTTTTATTTCTTTTAAGGGATTCTTTTCCTGTCCTGTCACTAGAAAATTATGATCCAGGTGAGATATCTAGCGGTTGCCATAGTACCTTCTCAGCATCAGCTATTCCCAGACACACAGAAGTAACTGGGGAACCACCACAGGAATGTTACACAGCAACAAAGGGAAAGACATTTTTTATTTTGCTCATAAAGCTCTGTTAGATTTGTCCAGAAAATAAAACAAAACATTTTTTTAAAAAAAGTTATGTTTTCCTTCAGCTTTTCCTCCTCTTATTTCCCACTTTCTTCTTTCAGAATCTTTTTTGTTTGTTTCAGATCATGAGGGGCTATTTAATAGGGTGTTTCTCTTTCTTTACTTGAAGAAACAATACTCTACCAAGAAACATGCTGTTTTTTAGCCAAACAACCAACATGCTCCCATTTTCAAGAACATTTTTATGCTTCCACTGGAAACACTGTCAAATAATACATTTTTCATCCATCCCTCACCATATGAACAATATTCTGGCCAGTATGTTTCCAGGCAAGCTGAAATTAATAAGACCCACTTGGGCATGTAGTTCCAGCCTTACACTAGGCACAAATGTTTCTTTTGAGCTGTTAAATAATAAGTTTTTATGCTGGGGCAGTGCAATGTCATTGAAACTCTCAACACTGCAAGCTGGTTAGTTGCAAATGCTTAGGATCACAAAATTGCACTCTTTTTGAAAAGCCAGCAATAAGGTTTTCTTGACAACTTACCATAAGGATTAACAATCATACACTTCCATTTTCTAGGAAAATCATCTTCATTGCTGAAATCCTTTATGTTAAACATGATCTAAAATGTTTTATGCAATTCTTCATGGGAAATGCCTTCTTACAGTACAGTGGTTTTCACAGAAATTTAGAAAGCTTTAGAAAGACAGCAATGACAATGCAGGATTCACTTTTTTTTGATTCAATAGATTTTTCCAGTGGTTATAAGGAGCAACCCTTTTTCAGACCTACACTCCTTATGCAATAATCTTGCAATCCCACACAGCTCCTGTTGTGGTTCCTGCTCAGCCCTACCAAGGTACTTCATGCTCTCACTGCACCAAATATTCTTATTGCTTTAATTGCTGAAACACTCTGGGAATAGGTCCTGTATTTCTCTGTTTTTTAAAATGCTTCCGGCTCTTCATATCAGTTTCTGAATTCAGAAAACAAAATCGATTTCCAATGACAGTTTAAGGTTATTAGCTTTACTTTTTCTGATTTTCTAATTGCTACTTTGTCAAAATCGTCCTAATTTAAAAAGAAAAAATTCTGCAAGAATACAAAGTCTGACTTTTATGATACTCACACAAATTTATTGCACTGCTGGACTCTGCCTTCAGCTACTTCTGACACAGAAACACATCTGAATCCCACTCCTAGCAGCAAAGCACTAAAACAGATTTAATTAGCTGCCTATACAAATTGCTAAAATGAAGTATAATAAATTTGTGTGATTATCATGAAAGTCAGTCATTCCAAAGAGTTTACAGTTATTCTTAGAGTAATGAGGAGGCTGTGATGTCTTTAAGGACCAATACGCAATAAACTTTTCTCACTGGAAGCCACTTTATCACACATGCTCACACGCAGAGAAGGCAGCTTCTTCAAAAACACCACCAATATCCTAGATACAATTTAATTCTGCTTCAGACAATACTGCAGGCCTGCAGGAAAATACCATTTTTAATAACAGAACTGAAATATACACAGGCTACTAAGAAGCAGTCTCCTTTGAAAAAACCACTTTTTGCAAGCAACTCAATTCCAGATGGAATGCCTGTTTCCACAAATAAAGCAAACCTTTTTCTAAACAAACTTGAATTTTACAGAAGAAGTTTTAATGATGGGAGAAGTCATTCCTGTGTGCATTCAGCATAAGTGAAGCCAAGTCTGCTTGTCATGATCGCTCTAACATCACAGCATGTATGACTAACACAATATGGGCAAAAAATGGTGGTAGAATAAATCTCAGCTCCAGTTCTGCAAAGATTTGTGATGGATTTAATGGGATTACCTGCAGCAGCAAAGACAAACACTAAGATAAATACTGTAGGTACTCAAAAGGACTGCAACATTAGAAAGGGCTCTGCTATTCGTAAATTAAGGTGTACACAATCCTTACTGAAACTGCAAACCTTTTAAAACAAGCATTTCCCAAACAGATATATTGCCAGAAGAAAAAAAGCAAAACAAAACAAAACAAAACAACAACAAAAAGAAAAAAACACCAAAAAACAAAACTCAAAATACTTGGCCACACATTTGTTTACCAATTTATTGGAAAGAACTGAAACATAACATTTACTGTATAATTTACCTTTATTGGAGGTACAGGAGGAGGAGTAACAACTTTTCTGCTGAAGTCTACAATGTATTTTAATTTAGAAAATTACACCTTCATCCTAGTTACAAATAAACCATATTGTAGAACAAACAGTGCCATTATACACTGTCAGCCCAGTTAAAGTGCCCATAATCCCTTTCAGGAGCAAGAATGTCAACAATAAAGTATTACTCGTGGACATAGAAAAGACAGAAAAACACATGCCCAGAAACATAAAAGTATTTTCCTTACATTGCTTAAATTAAAAGAAGTCCAGGTGACAGAAGAAATTATAGGAAAAATATTTAAGAGTGATACTTATGTGTCTTTGAGAAGATCACTTCAATAAGCACAGCAAATTTACTGTATTTTCAAGCAGACTGAATACCTCCCCAAATCTGGGTACTTGCCAAAAAGCAAGCAGTCAACTCCCGAAAGTTCACTTTAACAAGGGGACCAAAACCCAAGAGACTAAACTCAGGGGATAACAACCCACTATCCCTTCATCACCCTACAGCCAAAAATTGCAGTAACAGAGATACAGGAAATCCACCTATAATTCCAGGAAGACAGGTGGTAGATTTGATGGTGTTTGAATCCAGCTATTCCACACAGCCCCTGAACAATCTTAGATTAAGAAGGTTCCTCAATAAAAGAAGATAAAGTATCTGTGTCTCAGAAGAAACAGTCTCTGCTGCATTGCCAAGTTTCAGTCATGAGTCTCCTGGGCACACATTTTTAAATGTTAGATTAAATATACGAGCAATGACCAAATTCCCATTGTTCATTTTCAGGCAGTTATGCACTGTCCAGTGTGAAGCACCAGTTTTTTGCACAGTTTCAAATGCCTAAACACTTCCAAAATTTTTTGCCCACTCCCATTTCTGAGGCCAGAATTTCCTGAAGAAAAACATATTGATATGTGAAGATTTCACCATCACCATGTTTCAATAATGGGAGTGATCCAAGGGGATAAGAGGCCAGTGACAGTAGGCAGATGATAGGTGATAGAAAAAATGTAGGTGAGGTCTAGGATCAATTAAATGTAATAGCAAATGGGAAAGTGAAGAAGTTGACCTTGGTGGCAAATGGAGCGGATATCCAGGGACTACTTTATATTCAGGTAGCTGAAAAAGCTAAAAAAACAACTCTCTCTATAACAAATGTGTTTCACTACAAAATGAAATATTGATGGCTCAATATTATATGCTTGAATCTTTGTGCTTGCTTCAAGTTTGAGAAATACTACAGTTAGGGCATGAAAATAAGCAAGCATGTTTAAAAGCTGCAACCAGCTAAAGAAGAGCCAAGTCAATGGTTAAAGATAATGGAGAGCCTCTGGTTTCTAAAAGCAGAATATATTTTAAATAGTCAATACCAGATAGTAAAGAAATAACCCTGAAATAACTAGAACTTGATCAAGACCTCTATTATGAGTTAGGAACCAAACAATACCTTTTAAGAGGCATGAAAGGATTCCTACTCAGCTGATTTGCTAAAGCTTGCAGCAAACAAACAGATTCTTGCCTTCTATTGCCTTAGACCCAGCAAATCCTCTGGAAGTGGAACTTTGCTGTTAAGGTCTGCAATATTCATTAATACTTTGCACTTAGTTCTTGGGGGGAGGGTTGTTTTTCTTGATGATAGACTCTCTTCATTGTTAGTATTTAAGGAGATGAGGACACCATATCTTATTTTATTTTCAGTGGAATATAAAGTCATATGAGAGTCTAATTCAAAAAGACTTAAGGAAGAGCAAGAAGGGATATTTCTTCTTCCTAACAAATCCGCAATAATTTGTTCCGAGTCTATAATCTCCCACAGCTTTGAGCTTCCTCAGACTTACTCTAGAGAAAGGAACCAATCAAGAAATGAAAACATTAAGGGGAAGATGAGTCCAGAACCCAAGGAGACAGAATACATTAGAAAAATCTTAGAAAAGGAAGAGCAGTGATAATCCTCAATCATAGAGTATGAACATGGTCCATATATTAGACACCCTCTTACAGAGCATAAAGATCAGGTCTGCATTAGAACGCCACACAGAGGAAAAAGAAAAGCCTGAGAAAAAGCAGTAGGAGATGAGAGGGGATTTTCACCATTATTTGTCTTAGTCCTGCCTAATACAATTTTTAATATCAGCAAGCAAAGCTTGAGGCTGAGCTCTCCAAAATCATACTAGTTTTCATTGCTCAAATAAGTAAAACATGTTTGGGGACCTGGACTCCCTCGGACAGCACAAAGGCAGAGCAAGAACACTGTAAGCAACAAGAGAAAAGAAGGAGAAACAAAGCAGGAAAGAAAGAAAGAAAGAGGTAAAAACCCTGAGAAGCACCTGGAAGCTTTTTCAGCCTCCAGCCTGAAGGAGGAGGGCCTAGTGCCACAAGTCTATTAGCAACAGTGACAAACCCGTGCCTCAGCACTGCCACAGCAGCATCTGTACTTACAGGAGCCATGCAGTGACCACCTGGCACAGTCCATGTTTAGCCTGTCTGGAAAACAGAACTTGAAAGAAAAGAAAAATCATTCAAAAAATAATTACTTTTATAATCATTACAAGCAAATTCTCCATCTTCTGCACTATGAATAAGGCTGCAGACAGGTTCTTAAAGGTGAAAAAGGCAACTTGTAACACAATCTCCAAACTTTCAGATTCATTGTTGATTAAATTATTTTTTGTCACTTCAGACTTTATTCCTAAACAACTATATTAAAAATAAGATAATTACAAAATATAGTATTGCACATCAGAAGCTATTTTTCCACAATTTCCTATCCAAAATAGAGTTAAATTAACAGAGGATACATTTATTACTAGTACTCAAATACGATGTAATGTTTTTTATAATATTAGGTTACATTAGGTTCCCTTAACTCAGGGAAGCACTTAAATTCATTCTTGTTTTCAGGAAAAGGAAAAGTCTTCCTGACTTAGAGACTCCAAAGCAGAAGTATGACATACCATATAGCTACTACTTGGGCACACAGTAAAGATTTGATTTGTTTGTTTCACCAATTCTTGAACTCCATAGCAAGTCTTATTCCAGTAAGTATTAGAAGTAAGCTAATTTAAAGTGCAATTCTCCTTTAAGAGTCAAGTGATGTCTACTTTTATACATAATTCTTGCAGCAAAACAGTCACAAGATGTAACAGGAACATGATGACAGCACCCTACACTTTTTGGTTATTCAGCAAGTTCACACAAAATATTAGCACTCACCAAAAAATAATATTCTGGTTAATATAGCTGTGAAAATGTTTCACTGATTCTGAAATGCTTCTGACATTTGTCTTTGTGAAATACATAGACAGAACAGCAGCTCTCCAAGAGTAAAACACCCTCTTTCATTTCTAAAGGCTGTGTATTCAATGCCAACACCACTTATATTCTAACATCAATATAATTTTCTATCACATGGAACTCAAAGACAAATAATTATAAAATGGAAAACTCAAGTGCATTTTGAATTTAACTAGTCAATTAAAAGATCTGAGATTCAAAAGCTTGTCCAGGTCATGGCCCCTCTCTGGGCTGTATTTTTCCCCCACAGGATTTCTTTAAAACTGCATCCAATAAAAATATTAAAAAAACACATGCAGTAGAGCATCTGACACTCCCCCTGGGAGACCTTTCCACAGCCGAGTTGTTTTTCCCCAAGCTGGATTTTAGTCTAATTTCATCCCATTGCCTATTCTCATGGAAGCAAGGAGAAAAAGGTCACAGCAAGGGTAAGAGTGAGAAAAAACCCAAACAAACAGACCAATTTCTAAACTACACTGAAAAAATGTAAAAAAGCAATTCAGCTGTGAAGTGTATTGATGAAAGGGAAACTGTGAAGGCAAGGGTTAACTTTAGTCACAATTTCCCAGCTTTTTCTTCTTCATCAGCCTGGAAAAGTCAAAGATGCACATGGATGTCTCTAAGAGGGAAATATCTCAATATGGAAAAATGACTGAGTTACCATTCCATAATTATGACTTTGGGAAAAGAAGCAAAGTGCCCTTGGAACCACTTAACCTCCTACTGCCCAGAGTAGGAAGAAAATCTCTTTGAAAGTTGTTATTATTTGAATCTTGAAAAGGTATCTGTCATATCTTCCACCTTCTAAAAACAAATGAAACCTCCATAGCACACAGCACCACCTTCTTGTAACAGCAACATTGTACCATCTATTAGCCTGAACAACCAGTGACAGACGTTGCCAAGGGAGATATCATAAAATATCAGATTTGGTCAATAAGGGTTTGTATTCCTTCACAACTTAATAAAGACAGTATCTAGCTGCTTATTTATTATATTCTACAGCTAAAGTATATATTTATTTTTATTCTTCCTTCTCTTTGGCTAGAAGGAATTAGTGAAAAGACTTTTTAAAGAATTAGTCCAAGATGTGTATGCAGACAGATATTTTGAAAACATTAGAAACACAAAACTCCTGGAGGATATCATACAAAAAGGTTGAGAAAAAACTCACCACTAGTGTCAGTCACAGAAGCAAACATTTGTAAAAGATGTAAAAGCCCAAATGTGTACTTAAAGAAAAATAATAGATACCCTCCAGAATTTACCTAGTCCCCCACTGCTTTCAACAGAGAGACCGACAAGTAACATCAGAAGAGGCGAATGTGAATTTGATCTCTGTCCTTCAGAATCTCAGAATCAAAAAAAAAAAAGGCATGGCAATAGCCACCAACAGCTACACATTAAATTCCCAATTCATTTAAAAAAAAGAAAACATAAATGATTTGTTAATCAATAAAAAGAAGACAAAATGAGCTTGAAGGATTTCATGTGTTCTCATCAACAACTTCCTTTCGGCGCTGGGCCCGGAAATGGCGCTCAATGTTTATTGTCACTTCCCTCTGCAAATTCCTGCTGTTAGTTTTCCCCGCTGTTCTGATCCAGGGGTGCTGAAGTACTTGGCGTGCTGTGTAGCGCTTCTGGGGATCCACTATCAACAGCCTGGTGATGAGGTCTTTTGCTGCTGTTACGGAAGAAAGCAAAGGAGAGAGGAGTGAAGCAAGGTGGTGTGCAATGCACTCTAGGATGTGCAATCCTGTGCAATATGCTCTAGGATGACCCTGCTCAAGCTGGGTGTTTGAAACACATCACCCACCATGGTCACTTCCAACCTTACCCATTCTGTGATGGTGACAATTATACTCACATAAAATGTCCTTCTTAATTTTTTCATTAGTTTTACCATGGTTTGTGTGACTATCCCCAGGATCTGTTCTAACAACTGCAGTTAGAGTTAGTGACAGAAAATATTAAATGTCCATGACTGATGTCATTCTCCCCTTCAGAAACAGAGGAGCAAGTGAAGGGAATTTAATCTCAAAAAGTATGCTGAAGGCATCAGGCTAAGTGTTCACATTCACAGGAATGTGAATGTGTCATAGCACTGGCTATCTCATCCCTTAAAAGGCATAAATGTAAAATGCTGTGGAACATGCTCTTTAAAAGACTGCACAGGGAGTAAAGAAGTTTTAGGGTTTCTGATTTTGAAGAGTGCACAAAAGACACTGTACTAGCCTGTGAGAAATAAAAAAACAACTATGTGCAGACCCCACTGTCAGTAGGAAATCAACACTGTTCTGCAGGGCAAGGATTTCATTCTCAGCTTTTGAGATTTTGGTAACATCTTTACATTTAAAATAACCCTTGAGATTATTTTGACACCTATTTCTGCAGAGACACATGAGGAGGAAAATCCTTGCTTTTACTTAGAAAGGGGTGTTAAAGGTGAGTTAAATGCATTAAATCATTCAGAACATATATGCATAATATGCAGAAACACAGCTATTTAGTACCAGAGGACTAAATTCACATTTAAAGCACAAATTCACACAAGAGAGACCAATAAAACACCCCAAGCTGATCAAGCTCACTGCCCTGAAAAAAGTTTTTCCCACTTCAGGGAAGAAGACTGCCACTTCTCAGATCTGCTGTAAGTGCAGAATCTTACCTGCAGAAATATTGTCCCAGTAAGGGGATAGGAACTCGTAGTGACCCAGCTGTATGATCTGAAACAGCTCCTCCTGATCACGGTCCTGACTGCGGAAAGGGGGAAAGCCGCAGAGCAGGATGTAAAGGATCACACCAGCTGCCCACATGTCTACTTCAAGGCCATAGCCTAAGGAAGGAGGGACAAACCATAAGTCTTGTTTTAAGTCTTGTTTCAGAAAGAAAACTCACAACTGAGGAGGAACTGTTTCTTGGAAATAGAATGAAAAAGAAGCACAGAATCTCTGCTCAGCTTCTCAGAAAGATAAGGTGAGCAAAAGAATGAATGGCTGGTACACCACGCTTACAAGCTGCCCTTTATTAGCTACAGCTCTCACAGAGTCTCTCTTTTCCACATGTTTCACAAACACTGTCTCACAAGGCCAGTGTCAACTGGAGACTAATTGAGGAAACAGAGCACATATTTCTAAAATAGTCATCCTCAGATTCCCTTCAAAAAAGAACTAGGAGTGCCAAGTTTCCATTGAAATTGGATATAACTGGAGATGTGCAACCCAGCTCCAAAGAACAAAAACCAGAAATAGATTTTCTTGAGTCACCAACAAAACTGACTTCTTTCCAGGTCTTAATCTTTTTGGAGATGATATATTCAAAATTCCCAGTGATGCAAAACATGTTTTGAATTGTTATATAAATTTAACATACACATTCACACTGACTTTGCACCATCAGGGGCTTTGGAAAGTTGTTTGGATTACAGTAATGAAATGGGGCTGGCTACTCTTAGGTTGCAACATGAACTTTTGGTCATTTCCCCCCTTCAGCTGTTACTATCTATGATACTTTATGGCTTGTCTGCTTGGAAGCCAGTTATATATTTGCACAGACACTAATAATGCAAATATAACTGATGTCATGCTTGTGTTTGTTAAAAACTAAGAGGATTCCTTTCCCAAATTACACTGCTAGCCAACCTCCTACCCTGAAAAAAAAATTTCAGTAGGTTGAAACATTCTGGACTATTTCCATTATTAGAAAGTTCAGCATAATTGAAAGATTTATGACAAATTAAAAATATATATGCTCACCCTTCTCAGCAAGTATTTCAGGAGCAACATACGTTGGTGTTCCACAGACAGTAAATATGGGTTTTGTAACCTGCTTAGCAAGGCCGAAATCTGCCAGTTTCAGTGTAGTAGATTTATCTGCATTGTGCTGAACCTATATCCAAACAAAATACATATATATGTTTAGTCCAGATGCATTTTAAAACAGCAAAATATAAAGGAAGCAGAAAATTAAACAGGAGGGAGGTCTAATAATAGTACTAATACTGGAAACAGTCTTCAGAACATGGGTCTTTTCCCCCGTACACTAAGAGGGTGCATTTATTTAAGAGGATAAGCAATTAGGGAAAAAAAGAAAACTTTGTTCTACAAACTCTGGCACACTGCAACTTCCAATAAATTAACAGAATGAACACAAAAAAGAACGAGGAATCAAATATTATTATTTCCTCTTGAGAAAATAAACTGTTCTTTTGCCCTGGGAAAACAAAGAAGTATGCTGTGGACATCTTTATGCTCAAATGCAATGAGCCCAGGTAACCTACTGACTTTATTTTTGTGTTTTAGTCACAGACAGCAGCTAAGTACCACACAACTGCTCAGCCACCCATCCCCCATTTGCAGTGGGATGGGAAGGAGAATCCAAAAAATCAGTGGGTTGGGATAAGAATAATGTAATAATTGAAATATAATAATAATAATAATAATAATAATAATAACAACAACAACAACAACAACAGTAGTAATTGCAACAACTATAATGAGAAAGGGGGCAGGGAAACAGACCAAGAGAAAGGAATAAAACCCAAGAAAAACAAGTGCTGCACAATACAACTGCTCACTGCCCAATGACCCCAGCCCAACTCAGCCCAGCCATCCCTCAGCACAGACCAGCAACTCCTGGCCAACTCTCCTCAGTTTATTTACTGAGGAGAATGTTCCATGGCATGGAATACTCTCCCAGCTTTTGGTACACCTGCTACCTGGCAAAGCGTGCGACACTGAGAATTTCTTGACTTAGGATAAGCAGTGCTCAGCAGCCACCAAAACATCAGTGAGCTATCAAAGTTATTATCATACTAAATCCAAATTACAGCACTGTACAGCTAAAATCAAGACACATGGGAAGTGTATCTCCAACATACTGATCTAACAACAAAATACAAACCAACAAAAGCTTTACTTTCTTTCCAAATTGCTCTGCTACTCTACCTGCTGCCCTGAAACTAGATTAGTAATGGTGACCACACAGCAAGAGTTGTAGAAATAGGTTCATGCAGAATGACCTCCTAATTGGGCCTTCTCAGCAGTTCTCATCTCCTACATCCACCTGGCAAGTAGTCAAAATACTTTCTTCAATTCTAACTTTGTATTCACAGGTCTTTAGCATTACTTTATAATGCAGTTAATGAAGGGTTATTTTAAGAAATGAAATATGTTAATGACATAGGCAGTGCGATCCAGCACCCCCTCAGCAAGCTGGCAGGCAACACCAGGCTGAGTGATGAGTTTGACATGTCTGAAGGATGGAATGTCATCCAGAGGCACCTGAACAAGCTCAAGAAGGTTGAGCCTCATGAGGTTCAACAAGGACAAGTGCAGGGTCCCACACCTGAGCTGGGGCAATCCCCTGTATCACTACAGAATGGATTATGGATTGAGAGCAGCCCTGTGAAAAGCAATTTGGGGTAGCTGGTAGATGAAAAACTGGAATGAGCCAGCAGTGTGCACTCACAGCCCAGAAAGCCAAGCATATCCTGGGCTGCATCCAAAGCAGCGTGGGCAGCAGAGCAAGGGAAGGAAGGGATTCTGCCCCTCTGCTCTGGTGAGACCCCACCTGCAGTGCTGCATCAGCTCTGGAGGCCCAGCACAGGAAGGACATGGACCTGTTGGAGCCAACCCAGAGGAGGGCTGGGAAAGAGACATGGAGCACCTCTCCAGTGAGGAAAGGCTGCATGAATTGTGGTTGTTCAGCCTGAAGAAAGGAAGGTTCCAGACAGACCTTACTGTGGCCATTCAATAATTAAAGGAGACTTAAAAGAAAGATGGGGACAGGCTTTGTAGCAGGGCCTGAAGAAATAGGACAAGGGGAAATAACTTTAAACTGAAGAAGAGTAGATTTGGACTAGATACTAAGAAGAAATATTTTATGATGAGGGTAGCATAACACTGGAACAGGTTGCCCACAGAGGTGGTAGATACTCTATCCCTGGGAACGTTCACTGTCAGGTTGGACAAGGCTCTGAGCAACCTGGTCTAGTTGAGATATCCTTGCTCATTATCAGGGCTTGGGCCAGATGACCTTTAAAGGTCCCTTCCAACCCAAACTATTCTGGGATTCCATATTCAAAGGCCAAGCCATAAACAATGCAACAGTATAATTAAATTAATCAGTATGCTTAATACTAGTGATTGACGCTCAAATATTCTTTGAGAGGTAAAAAAGTCTTTAATTTCCTTTAAATGAAAAACTGTTTGTCCCTGGAACTATGGGGAACAGATCAGCAGCTAAAATGTCTACAAAAAAGCCACCTATACCTGGACTTGGTTTTGAATGGACAAACCAGAATATAATGTGACAGGTATACTCCTTGCTTTAACACCTCATATTTTGCCATCAGACACCACCTCAGAAAGCCAAAAATTCAGGATGGTCTCTATTACCAGATAACTAAAGGCACAGATGTGACAAAATTTGCTCTTGTACATTACAGATTACTAATCCCTTTTATAGAGACTGTAAGCATGCATCCAATTTTGATTAAACAAAATGGGTTTGGACTTTTTGGTGGATTTTTGCAGGTTTCTTTCCTTTTAAGAAACAAAAAGTATTGCATTTTTTAATGCAATACAAAAATACAAAGTAATACAGTAAAGACTACTAATCTGTTTTTACCTTCTTTATAAAAAATACGCAAAACTGGGAGGATTGACTGATGGCCCAGAACGCTATGTGGTCATTTAGAAGGATTTCAACAGACCTGAGAGATAGGCAGGGCAGAACCTTTTGAAATTTAACAAAGACAAGTGTAGGGTCCAAAACCTGGGCAGGAATAACCCATGCATCAGTACAGGCTGGGGGCTAAGCAGCTGGGAAGCAGCTCTGCAGAGAAGGAGCTGAAGGTCCTGGGGTATAACAAGCAGCGCCCTTGTGCACTCTTCTATTTGGGTTTTTTTCTGGCTGCTCTTCCATGAAAAAATGTTTTTCAGTATGAAACTGAAAATAAAGTTTACTACAACCATGCAGTCAAAACTGCAAGAAGAAGCTAAAATGCCACAGCCATTTTCTCTATTCTATTAGGCAACCATGTGACAATCTTTTGCCACCATGTGTTGTGGACACAAACTGACAAAAAATGACAAAAAATGATAAAAATAACACCTGCTTTGTAGAACAACATCTATCTATAGAATTTATATTCTAACTATAAGTGTAACAGTGTTAAGATGTTACAAAAATTCACAATTGAAATGCTCAATTTTATATGCAATATAAAAACATGAGCATGAATGTTTTTAATGTATTCAATTATATTAATATATTATATGAATATTATAAATATATAAATGTATTTAATTATATAAGAAAAGCATGTCACATGGAATTTCAACAACCCTGCATACTACTGTACCAAGACAAACAATACTGAAACATTTATGCACATTTTTAGAAAACAGCAGGGTGGTGGGAAGGGTGGAGAACACAATGGTCTTAATCCCAGTCCCAAAATCTTCAGATTTCTAGCTTTGTAAAATGCACTGTTACACTTTTTCTTTTCTCAGGATGCCAGACTCCTAATCTCCCCTTACAGCACAAGGTGGCAACACAGCACCATCTGTTCTTTCAGGACAAAAACACTGAGCTTCCACTTTATCAACAGAGCAGGTAGGAACCGCAGGCACAGTGGGTATATTTTCACAACTTTGTGACAATCACTTCAGAGGCAGCATGTAACCTGCCAGCAAGCCTGAAAACCTCAGCCCAGAACTTCGTAGCTTCACTATTGCTGTGCTCAGAAAAACTCAGTCAGCTCAGAGAATTCCCTTTGTCCTCAACTTCCTCCTGTCCCGTCTAACTTTCCATCACCTGGCATCACCTTGAGCAAATACACTTCACTGTAGAAACAAAAGCTTCTCAGGTTCTTTTTAATCATTCCTGAGGCCAGGCTACTTCCTCATAGCAGTATTACACAAATGCACGACCTGCTCAAGAGAAATCTAACCTCTGACATTCACAGTATGTATTCCATGCAATGGTGAGAACAAAGCAAATAGTGCTGCCTGCCTATAGACTTAATTGAGGTAAGAAAGACCAGTACACTTCGATACACTTTCTATAGGCAGGCAATTTAGGCCATACAAATACTTATGTCCTTCAACTGCCAGCATCTGGTGGCCTTGGACAATAGGCAGTCAACTACACACTACTTATTCAAACACAGATGACATGTCAGAATATTAGAATATTGTCTGAGGATTTCTAGCTATCCCAGCCATACAACTGGAAGATTACACTATAAGGCCAAATTCATCTTCAAAGGGAAAAAAAAAAAACAAAACAACAAAAAAAAAAACCTTTCTCCTTCTCTCCTGTCTGTGGATGACTCCCAGTACTTAATGCCCTTGTTTGATTTCATATCTACCTTGTGAAATCCATCAGTGTGTTTAAGCTGATGATTTACAACATTAATATTTCTCTGTATGCACGTATATATGGTAGCACAGATTCTTCTTATGGACATAATGAAAGCCAGTTAGCCCATGTGACATTTTGTATATGGGAAATAGAGCTTGAGAAAAATTACTGCTTACACATTTGAGTTTCAGATATCCCTTCCTGCTAGCTGTAAGAATCTCTATGAAAAATCTTACAGAAAATTCTGAAAGTTATGACAGGTAAGTGGTTAAACAGGATTTTGACTCACAAGCACTCAGAAAACTGTCAGTGCTTTGTATGTATGTAAATAGTGTCGGAAAATGGACAGTCCTTTGTATATATGTAAATAGTGTAACAAAGTTCAAGGGCAGAAAGGCCATACCTGGAGTTCTCACACACACATGAAAACTTGAGAGACAGAAAAAGGAGTAGGGGGTAATCTCAAATGCATAAAAAGCTATAACATTTGTGAAGTTGAGTTTTGAAGATCACCACATTAGCATGTGAGGGAAATGTGCAAGGAGATGAGTACACAATCACAAATACAGCCCTCTCCCTTCCCCCTAAAAAGGGGTGACTTTTTGTCTTTTACAGCTACAATCTGGAAAAACATCAGCACATTTTGGGCATTAATTTCTCACTCACAAGTGAAGAAATACCAGCAGCTGTAGAATTAAACAGTCCCTTACCTAAAAATCTTGCCAGCAAATCTTGCTCCACAAGGCAGAATGAAAGAAGTGACTGGCTTCATTTGTGAGACCAAACACACCACACTGCCCATCCTTGGCAGCAAAGGTTTTCCTACTGAACACCTAGTCTAAAATGAGGTGATTCTGTTAGCAGATGGGAGGGAGTCGTAGCAGCTGTCTTCACACCAGCTGTCAAACAGATTTTGTTTTTGTAGCGCAAGTCACCACCCTTCTGCCTCACAGCTATGCTGCAAGGAGCCTGATCAATGTGGGCAGACACGGTAGTGAAAGAGGGAGGGGGAAAAGCAGAAAGGATGACGGTGGCCTGCTGCAGAAGTTTACAACTAGAGGACAGTTCCATAAGAGAAACTGAAGTGCAGTGAACTAATAGCTCAACCAGGTTTCCAACTTTTTCCTGTGTCAATATTGAATTTTACAATTTACTAGACATCAAAGTATATTTCTGCCTTTTCTTCTGTGGGGACAGAAACTGCTTCCCTTCTTTCCCCAGTTGCTTATTTTCATAAATAGGGAAATATTTTTTCCCAGATTGCTGCTTTTATCATCTCTTGTGACAATTAGCCAAATGTTTAAAAGTCATTAGGAACACTATTAGATTCTCACACAATGCAGGTTCAGAGCAGACATACATATTTTCTTTGTAAAACAGGACAAGGATCCCTTCCTTCTCGTCCATTTACCATTTTCTTGAAGGGGAAAAACAGAAGATAAAGATTACAAGGTTCACCTGACCAAAAGAAAACCCAAATCCAAATCCAAATGCAGTGGACAAAGTAGGGCAAACAAGTCAACAGCCTAAAAGTACATACCAATATTTTGACCTCTGTGTACAAAGTCTAGGTAGACTAATTCAGATTTAACACCCTCGGTGAAACGAGATATCTCACAAACAGGGACATCTCTGCAGGATGCTGGAACTCGAAGCACTTTGCTTCATCTCCTGATGCTCCTGCTCCACCAACAGCCAATGAACCCATGAAATTTGTCTCAATACTGTTTGTTACTGCTCGGCACTGGCTGATGGTAAGATTAGTGGCAGCTCTCCTTCCTTCTTTGCTGCCCCAGCCACTCTAAAGAGACAGAGGCAGCACACTAAAAAGACAAAAACCCCAGAATCTTGCTCAAATGGCCTGTATTTATAGGAATACTTATTAGATAGCAGGTGACCTATCCAATACTATCAGGACCTTATAAACTCATTTGCATGGTTGAATAGACTTGCTTTCCAAAAGGATACTTTGTGTACACAGTAACTAGTACTGGTATGCACAGAAAATTAACAGCAAGTTGAAACTAGAACAGGTAAAATTTTATTTCATGCAGTGTTTAGGTAACACTGTTCTTGTATGACAAAATACCTAAAGTCTGGGAGCTGCTCTGTCCTTGAAAGATATATTCTGACTTTCAGAATGGGCATCGTGATTATTTCAGAGCTACACAATGCTGCCACTGCCCAGCATTCTCCATTTTGCAGTTCTGTGAACTAAATGTGAAAACAACCAGAACAGACCTTTATCTTGCCCTTCTTTGCTTATCTACATCACTGTGATGATTATGTATTATAGAGGGAAATGAAGCATCAGATCTCAGGTGTTTCACATGCACTAGCTTATTTTCAGCAAATAGGAAGGAGCAGGACCTGGTTCATAATGGAAAATCAGCTTCTGGAAAAAGCCATGCAGTTCTAAGTGAAGTTTTGTTCAAACTTTGCACAAAAGAAGCACAAAGGCAGGGCCTACAAGCCCACTTCTTCCTGCAAACCAGCCAGTTGCATTCATTCTTTTATTTACACAGAGCTCAAACACCAAAGATTTTCATTAAACTAAGCAGGATTCATAGCAGGACCTAATAAGGATGCTATTGCTTAGTTTAAAGGTTTGGGAGAAACTCTTCCAGCCCAGCCCTGTGCAACCTCTGTATTATCCTTGAGGCTACAGTGCTGCTTTCGTCCAGAAATTCACAATGATCTCTGTGCAAAATTAATTCACTTAAAAGCACTGAATGGCCCATAGGACTAAATAATCTATTACTTTTTTTTTTTGTTTGTTTGGCTAACTGTGAACTTCCACAAAAGCTGATAAAATCCATTTTGTTAGAGACTGGCAAATACTTCCTATTTATCTGTTTATTAGGAGATTTGGAACCACAATACAAGAGTGCAATACACACTTAGTAAGGGAGATTTGTTTACTGTTACAGTTCTACAATGGGTATCTTGTGAAGTGTCAATACTACAAACATTTCTATGCATATTCACACGTCAGTAACTCTATTGACTTCAGTGCTGGATGCAAAGAATACAGCCTCAGAAATGTAATGGATACAAGAATTTTTTCTCTTTGGCATGAAGTTACTCCTTGAGCTGACTTTAATGCTGTATTCACCATTTTACTGTCAGATAATTTCAATCAACTGAACAGTACTTCTGCTTCTAAGCAAAGAAATTGTCACAAGATAGAAATCACTATTGTAGAGGACCAGTACAGTAGTCTTCAAGATATACAAAAGCAGTGGACAAAAAGTCCACCAAATAAATAAGATAAATTAGAAATTTTAATAAACTTCAGTCTGCAAGGAAGATGCTTTACGATTCATCCTCGGACACCTAAGAGTCAGATGCTAAGTAACAGGTTTGATTTCTGAAAAAAACAAATGCTCACTACCCCTGAAGGTCTGATAATTTTTACTTGAATTCCTTTCAATTGCGGCAGCCACTGCTATCCACAATGAACAGCAGATCTATGTAAAGCAAACTGCAACTGCAATTTCACTTCAAAATTGTACCCATTTTTTCAAACAGTCCTGCCACAGCACATTATTTCTGCATGGGATTTGCTTAAAACAATTTAAAGAACTGTAATTGGAAGGAAAATAAATTCACTTCCCGCACAAATGCAAATGTTTGACAATACTTACCAAAAGATTCTCCGGTTTGAGGTCCCTGTGGACAATGTTCTTGCTGTGAATATAAACCAGTGCTTCACACAGGTCAGTGATCATGACAGCAGCATCATGCTCCGTGAACTTCACACTTTCTATGATTGCATCAAATAAGTCCCCTCCTGGGACATACTCTAATATTAAGTAGATCTCAGCTTCTGTCTCATACACTTCAATTAAGCTTACTATATTGGGATGAGAGAGACTTCGAATAATCAGGATTTCACTTTCCATCATGTCCTCCTTCCCCTTCAGCTTGGATTTATCAACAATTTTCATTGCATAGATCTGATTGGAATCACAGTGGCGGCATTCCTTCACCACTGCAAAGTTCCCATCCCCAATAGTTCTGCCAATCTCATAGTGTTTTTCCACATCAGTTCTGCTTTTAATGGCATACCTCCGGCTTGTGCTTTCCAATCCCTGAGCTTTGTTGTCTTCTTTATTCACTCTGCGCTCCCCTGTTTTTTCTCGTCGAGTCATGTCACTCTCTCTACATGTGGCATTCCCCTCTCTTCTGGCAGTTTCCTCTTTAGCCCTTTGTCCCTCTCTGCCCTCCCTATGTGTTTTAGATATTTTCTCAGCATCCCTCAGAGAGTCTTTCTTTAGCCAACCACTTTGGCTCATCACACAGCTACTTCCATTATCTTCCTTCACTTCATGAGATAGCTGGAGCCCTTCTACGGCATTCTTCCTGATTTTTACTACTTCCTTCCCATGGTTTTCATGCTTCTCTACATCCCTTTCTTTCTCAGTGCTCCTCTTCTGCTTCTCCAGCCCTTCATTAACAATCCTATGTAGCGGCTTCCACATCCTCCTACTGCCATTATCTTTCCAGCCAACTTCCTCACCCTCCAGACAAGTTTCAGGAGACTTCCGGCACTTCCTGACTTTTGTATTTCTTTCTACGTGGTACCTCTGACACGCACCTGCGTTCAAGTCTCTGTTCTCCAATGAGGCCTCAGCCTGCCTTTCCCTCCGTAACTTTTCTCTGGCCTGCCTTTCCTGTTCGCATTTCTCACACCTCAGCACCTCCTCCGAACTGTCTTCTAAGCCTTCCTCAGAACTCCTCTCATGGTTAAGGTACCTTTCACTTTCTCGTGTTTTTCTAGAAGGCTTCACTCTGTGCTCACCACCCCAGCTCTCTCTAGTCCACTTTTTTTTGGTTCTCATTTTTTCCTCTTGCTTTGTCTTGGCTTGACTTTTTCCCTCATGTCCAGCCACCAGCTGGGAAGACAAGCCATCGCTGCAGTTCTTGGTCATTTCTGTCTCATCAAAGCCACTGTCTACTTTTGAGGCCTTGTCATACAGCCCACTCTTCAGCTTTTGGGACTGCTCCTCATTCTGCTGAATGGCAGCACTGGCAGCATAAGGATTTTCAGGATAAAGTTCTTGTAATACCACCTCCAGGTCCTTCAAAGTGAGGGGCTCCCTCCCCATAGCTATGAATGCATCACCTTCCCTGAAGAACTCAGAAACACTTCGGATTTCTCTGCCTCTCAGATTGTACAGCTTCCTCACACGGTCATTCTTCCAACGAGGAAATCCCAGAGCTTCTGAAATGTCAGCCAGCAGCTGCTCAAAGGTCTGTACTGATCTCCTGTTGAGAAGCAAGGTTATCCTCCTGAGCGTGCGTCCCCCGGGTTTCACCACTGTAATTATCCTTGGCTTCACAGGACTGTGCTCTGAATGTATCGTGTGAAAACCATTGTGGGGACTGAAAAATGAGGACCTATGGCTGCTTTCACCCAGACATGGTTTTCCATAGTTTCCACGACCAACAGGAGGACAAGTCCCATGTAGTTTCCTCTCTTTCACTTTTGAGCCTGCATTGTGTGGCGAATGGTCCAACAAGCCTTGGCGTCCTAAGGCAAACAAAAAGCAGGAATATTAATTATTTTGCATCATCAGACATCTTGCAGCAATAGTTTTCTACATGTTCAGTGCATGTGACCTCAGAGAGTAAGGGTAGGTGACTTCAAGGCCTATAACGAACTTCTAACTATCACAAAGGAGAATCTCCACACAGTTGCAATTACAAACATTGTCAGGTTTGTGAGAAAATCTAAATTCATTTTGTGACAGGGGAATGTCATTTAAAAAATAATAATATTGAACACAAACAGATTTTTCTTCTAAATCCTCACATCTTTCAGAAACCCTCAAAGAATAGCAGGATTGCATTTAGATTGTTTAGTATTCTCTTATTAATATATCTCACATAAACTCACTCAGTTCCCTTCTGAGCCCAACTGCAATTTTGGCCCCTGTAAACCCTGTGGTGATAAGTTCCACAATTACACTGCATGAAGTAAAAGAAACTAATTACTTGTTTTAAAATTACTACCAGATGGCACTCTGTGCACAACCTTACATCTTTATAAGTAATTATCTCTTCTTCATTTTCCCTGGACCTTATATAACAGATTAAATAAATTCTTTTTAAAAGACATTACATTTGCTATAATTTTTACAGTCATTTTATTGGTCATCTAATAGTAATGTAATTTAATCTTTTGCCTTAAAGAAAGGCCATCTTAGTTTTGTTTGATAACTGGAGTCATGGTTTTCAATACTTTGCATTGACTTTTTTATTCTAAAAATGATGTAAAATGACACAAAGTTCATTCTCTCTAAGTATTCTCTGGGGACATCAACATTTCATCTTAGAACATCATCAAAGAAAATGGCACCATTCGTCACGGGTAATTGTGAAAAGAACTGAAAATATAACATATGGTTATGGACAAACCAAGCTATAACATAATTCCCTGTCTACCAGCAAGAAGCTAAGAATAAAAATGCCCCCCAAAAGTATTCTGAGCTGCTGTACTTGCTAGGATTAAAACCTGCTTACAATGCATTTATTTTCAGCCTCGAGAAATTAACTTTCAGAATGAGATGACAGAGTGTTTCCAAACCCAGTTAATAGCCTTGTTCTTCAGTTGGGAACAAACATTCACTATATATGAACTAACAGGACCAGGACAAAAGAAAACAGCCAGAATGGTTAACGAATCATTACTGGGCTTTTCTCCCAGAGAATCAAGTCCATTTTCATACATTACTACGATTACTATGACATTACTGTGATTATAGTCACAGTGCAGTGGCCAAATCCTCAAAGGAAAATCTGCACATATCA
This sequence comes from Poecile atricapillus, assembly GCF_030490865.1. NCBI lineage: Eukaryota > Metazoa > Chordata > Aves > Passeriformes > Paridae > Poecile > Poecile atricapillus. The sequence continues at coordinate 48,343,949 of NC_081250.1, read as the reverse complement.
GCATTTCTCTTGGTGTTAGGCTCATGCCTACTACATTTTGGGTTTTGAGTGCAAGAGAAGTCATTTTCGGTACTTCATACTACGTATTATTTGTCCTTTCCATCAAGACATGACAGAGTGAAGAAGAAATACACCTCCTCATCTAGAACAACAAACAAAAGGGAAAACTGCAAAAGCGCTGCAGTAGAGCATTCACTTGCTCTGCCTCAAAAAAAGTACGCAATAGGCCAGGGCTTGAGTGCAGAAAGCACACGAGGAGACACCACTATAGAATCCACTCTGCTGGTGGATTATGTTGGCTCTGCTTGATGCAGGATGATGGACGCTCCTTAGTTGTAATACTCTCACCAGCTAAGCACTGTGTGCCCCCTGGCATGTCCCTTAACTCTTGGCTTCATTTTCTTCCCCTGCCAAATGAGATAGATGTTTCTTCTCCAAACAAATATTACAAAGAAGCCCAGCTGCCAGCATGCTGATTGAAGACGTAAGCATTATATAAGAGCTACGTGTGACTAATGCTTGGTGGTTGTACAAGTTATTTCTGTCTTCATTCTGCTTTTTAAGGATGATCTCTTGTTATCAAAAGATGACTACATACGTGCTAGTGATTTTTCAACATTCACGTATTTACATTCCACCCAAAATAAAGCTTACTGTGAATGGAGAGAAAAAAAAATCAGCTGTAATAACAGTTCTCTGAAATCTAAATCAACTCCACAACATGTTAGTTACCAGGAACTGAGGAAGCTCTGAATTTAATCAACATTTCCAGGTTCTCGTGTACCCACTGTCATCAAAGCTTTATCTTGCTTATGGGAACTGTGAGTGACATTTTTACTGCTTATAATCCTGGTACAACATAAAAACAATGGTGCACTAATAATGACTTTTCCCACAGATTATGTTCCTCCCAGTTATGCTGCTATTATCATATCTTTCTATAAACCATTGATTTTAAGTGCTTGGTTGTACTGTTGATTGTTTCAATTACCCAGGCATCAATTATGTTTCGTTTCTTCACTAAATTGGCTAAGCCTTGAGGAGCAGACAAGCTTATTTTTTAATTCTGTAACTAATGGAATAAGAGCAGTTTTATGTCATTATTAAGAACAATACAGGAATGCTTTGTTCTTTTTAAACTGACTTGATTCCTAGCCAAAAACACTTTGACAAAAGCCGCTAGTTGATATTTAACAATGTTCGATATAGAGTAGAATTGCATATTCTTCTGTGACAAGAAATGAAATAACTGCTTAAATCATTGCATGAAAGAATCTTCTAATATTTTCCAAGAAAAGGGAAAGTGTCAAATTTTGTCAAAGTGGTGGTCACAATGACTATATATTACATACAATAAAAAATTCACTTCAGTTGTCTGTTACAATTTCAGTGATAATTTCTGTTATTTTCCAGTTATGCTATATTTATCTGATACACAAGAAGCAAGCCTCAATCTGTCAGGAAAGTGCATATGCTTAAAGCGGTAACAAGCATTTCTAGAAAGCCTTCAAAGGTCACACACATACCCAAATCCTATAGCTACAATTTATATTGCTTCAAAATCTTGTTTCCATATTTATATACAAGTGGGAGAAGGAGGAAGAGGGAGGTGGTATGAGAAACACACTTCAATGAGTTCAAGCACTGGCAAATTATACATCTGAGAATAAAATGTGCTTTTTCTTTTGCTGTCCTCCTGAGCGCTAATGATTATTAAATATAAATATTCCTTCAAAATGTTAAGATGGATTGATGAGTGTGTCTGGGTTTATCTTTATACACATCTATCCATATATTCTAGTGTATTACAGATTATCAGTGGTGCAGCATGGCCAAGGAGGATGCTGAGGCTTTATGTACGGGCAGGGATGAGGCAGCACAGCTGGTCAAGGGCATCCTTCACACCACCTAAACTGTGCACATGGACACAGGGAAATGAAAACTAGAACCCACAGAGCAATACAGAGCTCCACATGATGAAGACATGATGGTCTTGGGCAAACACTGACACCAACTCTAGAGAAGCATGGAGGATGGAACAAACTGGGATTTGGGGGATCAAACAGATAGCAGAAACAAGAAATTTAGCACCTATGACCAAAGCACAGGTTATCCCTATGGAGAAAATATGTTCCCCTGCAGGAAGCACAGCTTCTGTGATTCATTTTTAAAATCTACAAATCATTTGTGATCATCACAGTCCATCCCACTGTGGGGAGAGTGGGAAAGCATGGGGAGAAATCACAAAAATTCCTCTAGAAGACATTTCCTTGGAGTGTTTTGGATCATATTCTGGACATGTAGTAAAATTAAATGAATTCTGAAGCTCTGAAGAAGTTGTGTATACAGGGCATTAACATCTATATCTTAAGGAATTGCCTGGCTACATCAGCTAATATAGCAGACTAAGAGAGTTTGCCAGAGCTCACCCATTGCAACTAAAAATGTATTGCTGCCATTTGTCTTTCAAAACTTACCCTTTCCCTTGGCCAGTCCATAAGCTTTTGCTCATTAGTTAAAATATTGCCACTCAGCTTGCATACTTCTTGGCTCTCCTGCTGGAGAGCACAGTTTCAGTAATTAACTGAATGGCTCACCATTCTGCTATCAAGTCACAGGTTGAAGCGGAATTAAATTTTTACAAGGAGTTTTACAACACAATTTAAAACAGAAGGCAGCAGTGAAATAAGATCTAGGTATGGCATTGCTGTGAATAAGATGTTGTTATTTAAGCCCTACAATTTCTTTATAAGGCTTTCACTTACAAAAGCAACTGTGAAAAGGCCCAAAAACATTAGCAGCAACTAAACTTGCACATGACAGAAACCATGTATCTAGGAGTTGTTTTGATATGCTGGTTCCAATATAGGACAAACACTGTTTAAGTGGGCAGAGAAAGGACAGCAGTACAAATGTCTGGTTTTTCCTTAAGAAATTTTCTGCTGAGGGCATGTAAAACAAAGACCACAGGGGAGAAAAAAAGAATAATCTTACTTGGAACAGAAAACATTAGATTCATTTCACAGTACTAACAAGTATCTTCAAGTACTAGAGTATGAAGAATGCCTCTGGCACTGAACTCAGAGGAGCCAAGTATGTAGCTTACAGAGGTTACCAGTGTGCATCAGCAGTCAGCTTCAGGATGAAATCTGAGTCCTCTAGAAATGCGCCATCCTGATCTCCTCTCCTTGCTGTAAATTATTTAAAGCTGCAACTTCCAGGGCTAATGCACACTTTTAGTGCCCAAGACTGAAGTAGTAACACGGCACGTCCCAGTTCACTAGATTAGATGCACAGAAACAAAACATGATCACAGGCATCCTTTTACAGCAAGTAAATTTTACATTATCTACAGCCCCACTGTTGCAAACACTACTGGTGAATTTTTCTCTGAGGAGTCATACCCTCTCTTTCCTCCCCTGCTGTTCATCCTTGCTCTCCTGACATGTTTTATATCATTTTAAGGCAGAGATTTATTTTTTTTTAGTCAGGACTGGTGGTTATTTCAGCAACAAGAGGCAGACACACTGCATCAGTTTTGACCAGATAAAATCCTGAGTAAAAAAAATAAAAAAAGAAAGACAAATTTCACAAAGACTGGATCAAGACAGTGTCAAATGTAGCAGGACAGTTGCTGTTGGTTCCAGACTGAGCAAGCTCCAAATACTCACTCAGCTGAGAGGTATGGAATTGAAAATGGAAACCTAGAGAAGAACTGACTGTGAGGATAAGAGAAAAGAGGAATTACAACAGACTGTAGAGAAGGAAGCAAATAGTGCCACAGTCAGACACTGTCTGACACACAGCAGCTCCTATGAACTTTTACACCCGCTGATAGCAATTTCCCTGAACTTTATTGGCACAGTGGAAGCAGATGAAGACTGTAATTGGGAAGCAGTAAAACATGAGAATGAGAGCGGATCAAGAAGTCAGGTAGAATGCCAAACTTAGACAAAGAGATGAGATTGGAAGTCAGCAACAGAACTATCCTCACATGGTCTGCTCCTTTGCAGCTCTCCATAATAAAGAACATCTACCTGCTTTTGTTGCACTTGCTATATTAGCTTATGTTGATTTGTATTTTTTTAAATAACAAGAAGAACTACATGTACACAAAGAGGGGAATACATTAAGAGAACATTAGCAAAGTTCTCAGAGAGACAGGAGAAAATTAGAATTATTACCCACATTACATTGCATCAAAAGCAGTATGGCCAGCAAGTGAAGGGAGATAACTTCTCCCCCACTCTCCCATTCTCAAGAGACCTGAAGTGCTGCACCCAGCCCTGGGGCCCTTGACAAATTAAGGATGTGGACCTGTTGGAGGGCATGACAGTGATCACAGAGCTGGAGCACTCCTCCTATGAAGACAGAGTTGGGGATGCTCAGCCTGGAGAAGGCAGCAGCTCTGGGGTACCTTAGAATGGCCTTTCAGTACCTAAAGGGACCTAGGAGAGAGCAGTAGAGGGATTTTTACAAGGGCATGGAGTGATAGGACAAGGGGGAATGGTTTTAAACTGAAAGAGGAGAGACTTAGACTAGATATGAGGAAGAAAATGTTACTGAAGGTGATGACACAGGTTGTCAGAGAAGCTGCAGATGCCCCATCACTGGCAGTGTTCAAGATGGGGCTCTGAGCAAGCTGGGGTGGTATAAGGTTCCCCTGCCTGTGGCAGAGGGCTTGGGACTAGATGACCTTTGAGGTCACTTCCAATCCAAATAATTTCTTTTGTGAATTCACTTCCTCCTTGCATACAAGACAGTTTAGATATATATACAATTTTTCCTATGTCTACTCCAGACCTGCTTTTTCAGGTAAACTGGATTAAGGACCGTGTTGTAGAGAAATTTATGTAACTAGAAGAACTGAAGTGTGGGAAAAAATATAGGAAGATCAATTTCTCTGTTTAAGGCACTGCAGACCTGAAGAACCGGATTTTGTCTCAACCAATTCCAATCAACTTAATCTATACTTTTCAGAGAGGATCAGTCTGCTAGCCAAAACAACATTCTGAGACATGATCCACAAACCTGCTCAGTGCTCACAGCTACAAGCACATATACTGGAAGAGGTACTTCAGACCACAACACATAATGTTAAATCATCCCAAAATTCAGGACCTGGGCATCTCAAGTTGCTTTCTTGCCCATATTGAAGTACTTTTGACTTTATTTTCTGCACCTTGGCTGCCACTGAATGCAGCACAAGCTCTTCCTTTGCAGGTATTACGGATAGGCTAATCCACATTTGTTACTGTAGAAATAACCATGACAGAAAAGACTGGAAGTTAATAAGCCTGTATTAACTGCAGGGTTCAAAAAACACACAGCAGGAGGCATGAAGTGCCAGGGTAAACAGTAGAGTAGGCTCATTAGGAAAGCTTTGTCCATCACACACACTGGTGGAGACAGAGCCCCTGGGGATAAAAAAGCCAGCATCTGATCATGTAACTAATGTATATATCTTAATGCACAGGAACATGGGTTGGGGGAATAGCAGTGCTAATCAATAGTCATAAAAGCTTGACTTTGTAACCTGAATAATGTTAGATTTTAACTACCTGGCCTCACAGAAATACATTTTTTAATACATTGAAGAAATACATTAAACAAGCCTTATGTGCTCAGAATACATTCTGGTGGAAAAGCAGTTATAAACTATACTATGGTATAAAATATTATTGTAAAGCATATGGTGTTATAACCATGGTTTACAAAATCATATAAAAGAAGCACAGTCTTTTTAGATGACCAAAGTGTATTTTATTAAATTAGATTAACTGAATTTGGAAAAAAACAAAAAACAAAAAAACTCATCATGGTATTTGCATAAATTCTTATCTGCATTAGCTACTGAAGCAGAAGGAAAACAAAACCATATTTAATATTATTTATCATCTGGATTCATTCAAAAACAGTTTTATACTGTAACAATGAAAAAAAAAGGGGGGAGGGAGGGGAATCAGTTATCAGTTTAATTTCTATAACATCCTTTCTAAATGCCTAAAGGGGCATTTCCAGTCATACTCATGGCAGCACTTCCATGTCTGATATGCACCAGTGTAAAGGGAGATCAATTGCTGACCCAGTCTAACCCAAATTGCAGAAAATGAAAACCACTCAGGAGTTCAGACAGTGTTCTAAGTTCACTGAAGAAAAACTAATTTGAGCTCACATACAAGAATAAAAAAAAAATCAGAATAATATCTTCATCTCATAAATATACAGTCTTAGCCCTAAAAGATCATATAAAATTAGTATGATGGGTTTCCAAGTTCTTTATCTTTCACAATTTCACATCAAGCATGGCTAAATTCACATGGAATATTATTTTTCCTATATCTGTCAGTCCTGCAAACTCAGCTACATGTCAAGTTGGGTTCCTTCTGTCCCACACATCACCAACAGAACTCAAGCTTCTCCCGGCCAAATGTGTCTGGTCCCATTAGGTGAGTTTCCAAAGTGTCAGCTGCAAGGAAAGAAAATGTCCTTAGTGGCTACACCTGGACTGCAGGGCTATGGGAGACATGCACCTCTGGACCCTCTCTCTGGCCTCCTGAGGGCAAGCAAGAAGACCTCAAAACTTTGCATTGTACACCTTATCTTCAGCACATCTGCTTTGTATTTTAAGAACAAACATACACTGTGCCATGCAAGCTGCAAACCAGAGATCCCCAAATCTTTCAGTCCCATAAGTGCTCATTCTCGCTCTTCCCCAGTCTCTTACGCTAGAAAGAAAGAAGTGAGTCTCTTCCCCCTGGCTATTTATCTCTCCCTTTTCACCTCCTGTTTTGGGACACAGACCTCAGAGTTAATGGGAGATCCCAGGGAACAAAGAGCACCAGAGCAGCTAAAATCAGGCAGTTGTTACAGCAGAGGAGTTCCTAAGATGAGAAGGACTGTCTAGAATGACAGTCTCATGGAAAAACTTTGCAGTTGGCTGGACTTCAGCAGAGGGAGGGAGCCTGAGGGATGCCCACATTGGAGAACCCTCCCTTGTGGCTAAGGGAGCTCTGGACATTTCCATTCTGAGGATGGATGGTGCCTCTGTGACACCCTCAGCCCCAGTGTGTCAAGCACAGCAAAACGCTTGTAGGAGGCTCAGCATGCCACAGCATGTGACCATATTTACTGTATGAGAATCACGATGGATAAGTGACATTTAGCAGCCACCTTTCCTTCTTTCTCCTCAAAGATAAACTTACAGTTTTCATTGCCTTATTCCCCCCACCCCCTTCTCCTTCACTAAATGTTCAGAGCCCTGTTGCAGTCTGTGCTGGTGCTCTCCTGTCCAGCTCCCCCAAGAAGGGAGCAGCAGGGTCTGGATTGCTGCAGGGCAGCCTGGGTTGCTCTTTGTGTTACACTCGCCTTTCCAACCTGGCAACATGCTGGGGCAAAAATTACCTTCCCAGGTGCTTATCTTCTTCCCCTGCAGGCCCACAACCACCCCACTATACCGCTGCAGGTTTTCTAAATCAAGCCATTTGTAATTAAAAAATAAAATATTTACAGCAAACACAGATGGTTACTGCCATGTGTTAGTGTTAAACTGAGCTGAATCACACCCAGAGCAGCAGATGAAGGTAAAGATTTCATGGAGACTGGTAATGACTCACAAGTGCCATAATTTTTACTTTTTTTTTTTGGAGCAGAACCCCACTTTCATTATCTTCTTCCTGACATTTTAAGGGTAGCAAATTAAAAAGCAAGCATAAAGAAAAGTCTTATAGAGAAGCATACAGATGCATAATCTGTAATGAACTATGTGAAATGTAAGACTGCACGTGAAATGAATCAGTGCCTTTGGAGGTGTGAGGTTTGGTTTAAGCTGCATAAAACCAAAAAAAGAATATTATGAAACTGCTCATTTATTTAATTTCTTTCAAAGACGACAGGCTGTGTATTTTATTGGGAGCAGCGATGGCTGCTATCTGCAATTTGCTTGCTTTAGGGTCTACCCCAGTAACCAGGGAAGTGAGCTCTGCAGTCCAGGACTTTCCATCAAGGATCTTTCAGGAGAGGGACAGAACTGACAGAGGGAAACAAAAACATCTTACACAACTGTGGCATTTGCCAGAATCCATCTGGCAAAGCCCTCCATGTGTTGCTCCAGGCTCACTATACAGCAAGTTTCACTTTCACGTTGATGCTCTTGACTCCTGAAGTACAATATATTTCAAATTAATTATTCATGTTTCACTACAAAGTACGCTTTCAACTGCCTTTTAGTCCTGTTAGCCAACAATGCCTCAGTCAAAGGAGAAGGATTCTGTTTCTTCTTGTGGGAGACTTTATTTGCATTGCTTCCTAAATCTCAACTTGATGACTAATCTGTTGCAACTGAGCAAACCCAGTGAAAATAAAAGAGCCTGCAGAGGTGTCACCAAGAGTTTAATTAAGCTTCCAGATCCTTTATTACCAATAACCTCGTTGCATAACTAAAGGAAAGACCCGCCAGAGTCTGATTCTCCATCTGGTTTGTGAAAGGGGAAATCACACAGAAGTTTTCTTTGTAAATATAGCACATTCAAGAGATGTTAACTCACACACAAAAGTAGAATTCCCAACCCCATTATTACAGAACCGCTTTTTCAGAAAAGACTCGTATATTAAAGTCAACATTGCAAAACAAATTGTTTCACAGGACTTATAAAGGAAGATGGCTTTCTCAGGGAAAACTGAAAGCCAGTGCTAATTAGACTCAAAAGCATGATGACAAGCAGAAAGATCATGATTTTCACATCACCAGACATTTCCCAGCATTTCCATTAACTACATTATTTGGTGTGATGAGAAAACTAAAACCTGGAGAATACATGCAGGCTAGCACTATTGATGGAGTGGGAGAGACGGTGTTTTCAGAATGTCTACTGAGAGTTTCCTCCACGAATATGTGGCATAATTGTTTTGCATTCTTACAATAATTAGACTGCATAAACAATACTAGCAACAGAGAGGAGATGGTAAACATGCCTGACTTTCATTTGCAGTGAAAGCCAACTACTGCCAGGTAAGATGGACAATGCACAAGCATTACCAAAACTCCAAATTTATATTAGAATCAATCAAGGCAGTAGCTCCCACTCTTTTCTAATTGTTTCCAGAATCTAGTGAACACTCCAAAAGGAGAGAGCCCATATCCTGAAATTGAGAAAAACATGGAAAACAGCATACTGTTACAAAGAGAAATGTCACATTAACCTCTTCAACTACCACATTTTCAGCTCTGATCCAAGTTGCACTGAAGCTAATTAAAAGATTCACATTAGCTTCAGTGAGATCTGGATCAGATCTGAGGCAGCTAAAATCACCATACTGTTCTGATTCTAATTATATTTACAAGAAAGATTCTAATTTTATTTACAAGAAAATCTATGTAACACTAATTTCAAATGTTGTTAAATGTCAAGGAATCATTAAGTTAAAGGAAATGAGAAAATCAGTAACAAAAACCAACTCAATTCATCCTAGAGCTGTGAGAAGAAGGAAGAACCACAAATGTCCCTTATTTTTACAAAACTATAGATGTTTCTGCAGAAAACAAACTAAGGTAGGTAATCTTGGAATGGGGAAATGAATCCCACACAACTTCCCTTAGTCACCACACGCTGTAAGTCCAGCCACTGCCAAAATCGTGATGCTTTGCGGAACCTGACCAGAAAAAGCAGCAGTGAAAACAGACACAAAGCTTATAGTGACACTACCAGATAAAGATACATTCAAAAATCAGACTATCATGTCCAAGGTAATTAACTTGAGTATAAAAAGAAACAAATATAGACAAGGTAACTTAAGCACCGCTCAAATTCAGAGGTTTGAACAGCTGCCATTAGAATTAAACTGAGTTATCTTAGCTTTGCTGACAGTTTAAGTCCAATTAGCCAATTCAGGTTAATAAGCCACAGATGGAGATTTATCAGAAGCTAACTCTCAGCTGGTGTGTCCAAACATCCTACAGAAATTTTCATGGAATTGCTGTTTCAGAAGATCCACATCCATTATACTACAAGAAAGGGACTAACCCAGCAGGATCAGTTTCATCTGGAAAGCTGAAGGGTGCCTTCCTTTGGTACAAAATTCAGTCACCTCTTGAGAAGAGCATGAGTTGCTGTAATAACTGCACTTCTACTACATAAAGCAGCTGTAATATGTTTTGTAAGCTTCATTTCACTTGCTGACTGTTTTGGGAGTCTGCTGAGTTCTCAACATTTCAAAGTGTCAAAACTGCATTCAGATCATATAAAAAAAAAAAAACACAGGAAGCATCAAGAGAAAAAAGGGGGGGCTAAAGGAAAAGGAAACAGGGAGGTTGGAGGACAAACTTGCATATATGCACGTTTTCATGTCCCTATAAAGTCAGTATCAAAAGCATACATAACAAATTATCAGGTTTAAAGGATAATCTCTTAGTTCAATCAAAATGCTCAAAGGAAGGAGCTAGAAACTTTTTATGCTATTGAAAGTCATTGGGGTTTTTTGTTGGTTTTAGATTTGTTCTTTATTGAAAAAGGAAGCCTTTTGGTACTTGGTGTAGCAAAGTTTCAGTTCATGGGGTTGTTCCCAAATACTGTGTCTCACAACCTGAAAACTGCTCCATTAGCTCAAACCAGTGGCCCGTCCAGTCCTGCTGACAGTGCATACTGAATGTACCCTGAGGAAGGCAGAAAATAATGCTGCACAGGGAAAAGTTATGGAGTAGTTCTCCTATAAACATCTGCTGTTATTAAATAGGAGCAAACACAAGTGATATAACTACAGAAGCCAGGGGATGCAAGGGCAGAGCCAGCATTCTTCCCGAGCGAGGTCTGGCTACCACATGTCACATCATCTCCATCTGACACAAGAGCCCTCCCCCCAAGCTTTGAGCCCCTGCCTGTAACCCGTGTACCTCCAGCCGCTGTGATTTCCCAGCTGAGGGAAGATTCATCAGCCTCAAGTGTGTTTTAACACACAGTTGTGCAATGCTTTAAAACCCTTACAGCGCATTCTATTTACTTTGTTTTGCAGCGCATCAGCGTGCTCTGAGCAGCCCGCAAGCATTCGCTCCGAGCGAAGAACTCTCATGCTGACTATTAAGAGCGCAAGTTACTTCAAATCTTCAATTTTTATGGCAGCACAGATGACACCGTGCGCTCCTTTCTGAGCGGCAAACGCTGACTTCACACTCAGGCTGCCAAGCTTGCCCGGCTCTCTCAGGCTCCGAAAGGGGCACAGCCGGCGTGACCCGCACCCAGCAGCGGGGACTGGCTCTCGGTGCTGCAGCAGCCCCCGTGCTGCTTCCCAAAGCAACCCGCTTCCCAGCGAACCCACTGCACTAGTCTCCTCTACAACACAAAACTGTGGGGGCGAAGGGGCTCCTCTTCAACCCAAAATACAGGCAATTAAAGGAGCACGGTGAAAAAAAAACACCCCAACGCCGGTCCTTCGGGGACCTCTCTCCCCTCCCAAAGCCCTCGCCTCAGCCCCACGGCCGAGAGTCAGTCTCCAGCCCTCATTTTCCAGCCCAAACGCCCCCGAAAGCTTCCCCCGCTCCCCGCGGACACGCAAGGACCTGGGCAGGAACTTTCGCCGCCGCCGCCGCCCCACGTCCCCCTCAGCCGGGGCGCGGCGCCGCCAGCTCTCCCCCTCCTCCCGGAGCGAGCCCCCGAGCTCGGACCTGCGGGACGAGGGTGCTGCTGGGGCGGCTGCCCGCGGGCAAGGGGCCGGGGCAAGGGGAAGGAAGGGGCACTCACCCTGGCAGTGGCAGCAGGAGCCCGGCGCGGGGTGGAGCGGGGGCGGCGCGGCGGCCGGCATGGTGCGGGGGCTCGGCTCCGGCCAGGGGCTGCCCTCACGGCACGGCACCTCACGGTCCCTCCGCGCCGCCTCCCGCCTGCCGGCGCAGTCAGGGAACGGGAGGGAGGGAGGGGAGGCGGCGCCGCGCACCGGCCACACCGGCGGTCACACCGCCGCACCCTCCCCGGCCTGCCCGCCCTCCCCGGGGCTGCCCCGCCGGCGGCGCCGCCTCAGAGCCCGCCCGCCCCCGCGCCGCTGCCTGCCCGGCTCCCGCCTCTCCCCAGCGCCCGGCTCGGCCCCGGCCGCCCGCATGTCCTCGTGTGCCCCCCAGGCGGGTGTTTGTTCGAGCCCGGGGGGCTCCGTGCGTCCCCGCGGGTGTCCCCAGCTGGCGGATGGGGGACGCTGCTCCCAGCAGTGAGTGAAAACGCTTTTATTTGTCGCCCTGTAGATGCCAAGTAGATTTGGTAAATCATTCACAGAATCACAGAAAATGCTGAGTTGGAAGGGACCCTCAAGGATCCTGGAGGGCAGCTCCAGGCCCTGCACAGCATCGTCCCCCATGTGCCCGAGAACATTGTACAAGCACTTCTTGAGCTCCGTCAGGCTGGTGCTGTGACCACTGCCCTGGAGAGCCTCTTCCAGGGCCCAACCACCCTCTGGGGGAAGAACCTTTTTCCTGATACCCAACCTAAACTTCCCCGACACAACTTCAATTTCACTTGTATTAAAAAAGACAAGCGCCAAGCGATGTAAATAAAGTAAAGAAAAATAATGCTGGATGCATGAACAACTGGTTGCCCAACATCAACGTAAAATATGAGAAGAGAGTTTATTTCATCCAGGCTGCCCATGGGATGCTGGCTACATGGCTACACACCTGAAAAATAAGCGAGTGAAGTGATTAGCCACAAAGCTGATTTAAGGGTTGTATAAATGGAGATTGATCCCCATACCACTCTACAAAAGGAGATGCAACTTGATAACTGCACATAGTACAAACTAAAAGATCCTTCACCTTTGCAGTTGAAATGTATAAGAAAGTCAATGTCTGGAAGCTGAAGGTGGGTAAATTCAAGTAAGAAATGTTATTTTTGGGAGTGAATAATCACTGGCACAAATTGTGGAGGGAAGCTGTATTTTATTATTTGGAAATCTCCTAATAACACAAGATGTCTCTTGTAATATAATATGTAAATACTGTATGAATATCTGATAAATACAGTATCCCACCAAAGAAGTTGGACTTACTTGCAAAATTTAGTGGCCAGAGATATCCAGTAGGTCAGACAATAAGATGTCTTACATCATTCTGGCATCAAACTGTATGAACAGGGCAAAGCAGAACATGCTAAACATTTATCTTATACTCCGATTTTTGTCATTTACTGAAAATATTGTCAAGCTGCCCTGTTTAGTAGCTTGTCTTCTATGATTTTTCTTCCAGGATATTTAACCATTTTTGGGGCAACAGAGTCTAACACAAACACCTTTGTAAAAGTAGATCTTGAACAGTATTTTCCCTGAAATGTATTTCACTGTGCTTATCAAAAAAATGGGTATAAAAAGCTCAAATATCTTTACTCATTCTTTGACAATGAGAATTAGCATTTGGCTAGGCTATGTGGTGAGTGAAACTATGTAAAATAAAAGTATAGACAAAAGCTGTCTTATAAACAAGTCAAAACTCAGGTTGTCAAAACCCTGCAACACATTATAATACCAAAAAGATAGCATAATTTCACATGAAATTTTCATGTTTGCTTAAAATCTCAGAAACTTTCAAATTTCATGTTTCTTTTTTTTTTTTTTTTTTTGCCTTACTCCTATATCTAGAGCTTGTTGCTTTGCTCCAATCCTGCAGTCATAATTATCTGTTTTCCCTGTGTATCAAAGTTAGTTTCAAACAACAGATCTTTAGGACTAGAACTGCCTGAAGGAGCTCAGCTAAGGCATTGCTTTTCAGTCATTTTCACATGTGCAGTTTGTGTAGTATAATGGGTCACCTCTTCTGACACACCCAATGCCCATGTGAGATCTTGGCTTCAGTAAACACAATGGCAGGTCTCTTCTGCTATTCCCCATCTCTCATCCAGTCCTTTAAAAAACGTTACAACTAATTTCTGCAATTGTTGGCATCTCAATTATTAATCCTGTCTTAAGAAATCAGGGACTGTATTCAGTTCCTGTCTGTGGCACTCTTCCACCAGGTTATTCCACTTTTCTGTGTTTGACCTTTCCAATGTGAAATGTCAATAACAACATCAGTTAAAGGGATTTGCTGTTGATAGATGCAAAATCCTTAAAACAGCTAAGTATCACTCTTAATTATCTGCAGTTGTATGGCTTCCAAAATAAGAATGTGACATGACCCAAAAATAAACACTAGATCAGTGGAACCCTCATTTCTTCTCATAAAATGAAAAACAGACGAGGAGTGAATACCAGATTCTGAAGACATCTCATTTCTAATTGCCTCTGGAAAATTGTCACCTCTGCCTTCATCAGCCAGTGAAGTGTTTTTCCCTTTGATCCATTTTTTAACCAGCCAATGACCTCAACCACTCTGTTCCTCTACTAAACCATTTGCTACTTCCTTGCCATTTCTTAATAAGTGTAAACAAGAACCACAAGATTTGCTTCTCAATGATACCTTTTTAACCAGTAAGAAAGCTGAATTTGACAGATGAATCAGCAGGAAGTTGTCAAATACACGTCTGGTCTCTTGCGCACTGGCTCACACATAGTATCTACAGACGGCTATGGCTGGCAACAGATACATTGGTACACCCTTGGAAATGGGATGTTCATTCTCTCTTAGTAAGAAATCCTACTTTCCTTTGGCCTTGTCCTAAAATCAGCAATTTTCTTCTGCCTTAGAAACCACCTCTTCGTGTCCCTTTTCTCCTCCCTTGAGACCCAGGATTCTGCTGGCACCTGCTCTCTTTCAAGGGCTGTATTTAAATTAAAGGAGATATGTAAAACAAAATTTCCACCTGATCTTGAGGAATTATTCTCTCTAGATGATCATGCGCGGAAATTACATTTTGTTTGTTTCCTGTCGTATTCTTAAAAATATATCACTAAATATATCACTAAAAATAAATCCACATTTTTTCCTATTAACCTGGACATATTAACTTATGCCCCAGATATGATCATCCCTTCTGCTATCACAACACATTGCTTTGAAATGATAAATTGCCTATACACACCATACCAAGTGAGGAAGAAGTAGCAAGAGCTACCTTATATATTTATTTGCCTCTGTTTTGCATAATCTAAAAGAAATTACAATTGCTTTGTGACAAGAAATAATCAGTTACCTTAAACTTAATCAGTTTATTCACAAAGTCTGATGAGAGCTGTCTTCCTAATGTCCAGAAATCTAATCTAGGATATTGAATAAATCAGCACTGAAATATCAGTTTCATATTGTGGTTTCAATAACAAAAATGTTACTCTGCCATTTTTATGTGAAAGTCATCCATACACAGTGGTTTTCCAATTTACTAATCATCCCTGAGGTGGTAAATTAAGCTTGAAGTCTTGGAGACCAGTGCTATAATGTAATTTTTCTGTAGTCTACGAAGAAAAGTGTGTGTAACGTTTTCAGATGAATATGAATATCCCATACATGTCACTGGGATATTCCAAACACCCAGGAGCCAGTGGTTTCTTGGGGCACATTAAACTTTGTCACATCATGTGGTGTAAAATAGCTTCCACTGACACAAAGGCTGAAATACAAATGTGTGACAGGCACCCTGACACTGCTGCTTCTGGCAGAACTATCAGGGATTACTTCATATTTGCAAAAATACCTATATTGTAAATAAGAAAGCAGTTAATATGGTTCCTTTAAAGAAAAAAAGAAACCCAGTGCATTTAATATAAGAACGAAAGACAAAAAAAAAACCCTGACCTTTACAGAGGACTAAAAATAAGACTGAGCTCTATCTAAACCACATTTCTATCTCATCTTCTATGGCCTGAGTATATGAAATACAAGGGGCAGAAGATGAAGGAATTAATCTGAATGAAGGTGATGGCAGCTAAGTCTGCTGCTGTTAGAGCTCCATAAGCTAATATTTCAGACCTCTTCAATAAGAAATCAAAAGCCATCAGTGAAATACCAAAAATGACAGGCATTATTCAAATCACAAAAAACAAATGCCAAGCTATGTGTGAACAACACAGGATTAACCCTCCACCCTCAAAAATAAATTTAAAAAAAATCAAAGAGCTTACATTCATGCTGCTCCTTAAATGTCATGAAGGAAAGGATTTCCAGTAGAAAACAAATTCTAATACCAGAGTGGAATCAAGACAATGTGTAATTTTCCCATAACAGTGATATTATGGGCATTTACATAACAACAGTACTGAACAAATTCATTAGATCAAATAAAAAGTCAGGATCCAAAGCTTCCTCAGGCACAGTCAGCAGGCCAGCAGATACCCAAAGCAAAAACCAGACTTTGGCAACTTATTACCTAACCAAGAAAGAAGGTAATGAACATAATTGACTACTTCTTTCCAGAATTAATATTTTGTTTAAAGGGCGTATCTGGAAAAGTGTATTGTATTCTCACCAAAGTAAGGTCTGTTATCTTCCTCTGACATACTGCCTTATTTCAGCTTCTAAGCCATCAAAATACTTAATCAGTGTCAAATTCAGATAATTAGAAACTGCAATGGAAAAGGGCATTGATAATAGGTGTATTATAAATGGCAATGTTTTGATGATGTGGGATAACTCTCCATGACTTGTTTTAAAAAGTGTTCATGTATTAAAGAGATACTCATTGGCATCAAATGAGTAGAAATTGTGGCCACCTGGCATCACCTGACACTCCAGATTTCAGCTTTACCTGTGCTAAACAGTGCATACAGAATTATGACTCCTGGTAAGACTCACAGAATGGCATGCTTATCATTAGGACACTTCTCTAAGGGGACATTTTATATTCTATTTGTATTTATTGTATTTATATTTTACATTTAATAATTTCTTTCATTCAAGTATTTCAAAGGTTGTCAACATTCAGAGAAACCTTGCACAATGATATAAGGCACATAGGAACTTCATTAATAGATGATCTGATCAAAACCTAGAGCTGGAGAAAAGCAGTGAAGGTATATAAACTATATTTAGGTACCTTGAATATTAAAAGTAAGAACTTTTAAGCACGGAGAGGGATGAGGGTCACATAGCGAGTCACGGAAATAGAATCCAAACCCCAACTGCCTGACTTTGTGTGCCTCGAAATTTTCCATTGTTATTACAATATCTGAAGCTGGATGTGGTTTTTGAAAGTACCCTAGGTACTTACACACATACATAAGCTCTTTGTGGATTTTTTAGAAGCTATTTCCCCAGCTGACAGTATAGCTTTAAAAATACACTCCTCTCCTTGCTTAGAAGTTACTCTCCCTTCCTTGCTTTGAAGTTCTGACCATGGTTCCTGCTGTGAATACTTCTATTGGCTACATATCAGCTTATTTCATGCCTCGTGTAAAGTGAAGAGGAACCTTAGCTTCTTGGAGACACTGGCTTTTCACTGCCACTGAAGGCTCAGGCTACAGAAAATTTAGCTGCAAATAGTGTGAGACAGTGTTTGTACAGATACATTTTTAAATGACACATTTTGTACTGTTTGGAAGCAGGCAGTTCATACTTACTAATCATGTCTATATTGTTACTGTAGAAATGGAACACTACCAGAATATGGATGGGAAAAACAGACCAGTAAACCAGAAATAGCAATACCAGTCTGAGATCATCTTTTACTCCAAGGTCATTTAATCTAACACTGGTCAGTACTGATGAGCAGGTCAGACTTGTGACACCAAAGCAGAGAGGCTGTACTGGGAAGGCAAGAGAGGCATCTTTGATTTTTAGGGCACATCTTCAGGTAAACTGAGGGGCAATATATGTTTCTGTCCCCATGTTCAGCAGCTGGGCTTAATGAATAAATACAATTCACTTCTCCACTGAATGGAAAGGACAGAACAAGGAAGATGTTTCTGTTTTCAGGGTGAACAGGACTCAAGCTTCCCAGACTGTGCTGCATCTTTGGGAAATGTGGCCATACATGCAAAAGGGAGAGGCCAAGATACTGCAGTCAATCTTCTGTGTAATATAGCTGTAGATCTTCCTTAAATTCTTTCTCACTTCTCTTTTGAAATAAGGACTTCTCACGCAAACAACGTCTGTGGTTGGTGGGAAAAGAAAGAATTTGAAAACTGCAGATTTCATCTGAGAAACTTCCCAAACAATAAAAAATGCGGACTTTAGCATTATTATAAAAAACATCAGCTTCCGTGCTTTCATTAAAAATACTCAAAACTGTCTTTTGTGCAAGCTACAGTCTGATTAGTAATATTTATGATTCTTAAGAAAAATTAATAAAGAATCCGTATTTTCCTTATCACTCTGGAATACACTGTAATTAAAATTCAGACAGCAAACAGAGCACTATCACCTCTACTTTCGGCTTGCTTGCAGCATCACTTTTGCATTTCTTGCCCGGGACAGAACTTGTTTCTTGCCCCATATGCTTTTGCAGAATCGGCCACAGCAGTGCTCCTGATGGCCTTCTCCGTCTCACCATAAAAAGCACACATGACATGGAGGGAACCCAGGGACACAGGGATTCAGCATGTTGAGAATTCATAGGGAAAGGCCCACACAGGTGATGATCTCATGGATCTCTCTCTATACCTTAGTGGGACTCCTCAGTGAATGCATCAGGCAGGTTAAACCATCTGGAAAGACAGGACCAGCCTGCTCTTGCTGAGAGCTGAAGAGAGCCAGATCTCTCTCTATATGGAAATATAAAGTCCCTGCAAGAGGGCTTTGTGCTCAATAGGGAGGAGAATATAGAACGTGTAACCTACCTTCACTTTTATTACAGTAACCCCCGAAAGATTGCCTTGCAATCCCAGTTATTCAATCCATTATTGTCATAGTACAGTAATATTAAGAGGTGACAATGTAAAGCGGCACCTGGAATTATATGAATTCATTGCAACGCACAGTTCTGACAGTCTGATGGGTCCAAATTTACCCATCAATTAGTTGGTGATTGTCACTTACAATAGGAAGAAAGTACAAGGTTAAGCCACATGGAATAAGAATGTTTCTAATGGATTACAGCACACACAAGAAGTTAACATATTTTTGTTTGTATGATTCATAACCCCTTTCACATCCACAGGAACTTGCATTTAATTACTTAGTTCAGAAGAGCAGGGTAATTAAGACCATTTGTGATCCAAGTCAAAGAAAGAATCATTCCACAAAATAGAAAAGTTTATTAAAGAACAGAATGTATTGGGGAAAAAAACTTTGTGGCTTTGACAATGCCAAGAGTCAAGACAAGCCTGTGAATAGTAACTGTGTTCACACATTTATGCTAATGACAATGCAAACACAAATGTATTTATTAGGAATGTAATTCTCATGAGAAGTCACAGCCAAATGACAAATCACGAGCGTCTGAAAAGCACGCAATGAAGCAGAATCCTTGAAAACAAATTATTTCCCTCACCCCTTCTCTCAATAAAGGTTGTAACAACCTTGCATTTAAGTGAATGAATGCTGCTCAGCTGTACCCACAATATTTCAAGTGTTTTGAGGAGTTGAATATATTTATGAAGTTTTTACAATGTTTCCTTAGAACTTTTGAGTTTTGTAACACTGTTTTAGAAATGCAACGCTTTAGTTGGGACCTTGAGATGCAGCCAGGGAATCCAGGGAAGAGATTCCCATTGGACAACAGGAGACTGAGCTGTATTCTCAGCACACACAGCCCTGATCTGCTCTGGAGCCTGGCACAAGGCACCTCATTTCTTGGCTCCTGCCTTTCCTCTTCCTAATTAGCTGTGATATTTTGGAGAAAAGGGATAGAGGGAAACTGAGACAGGACTGTCTCCTACAGCATTGTAGATCCAAAAATTGTACCTACAGGCTCCACTTTCAGCTAGGATATCTTGGTATTACTGAGGTATAAATAATAATAATATCACATTGCAAAGTACCCTCTAATATTTAGAGGAAGACTGTGTGCAAAAACAGTCACCAGCTGTTCCTTCTCTGCATGCTTAGGACAACTGGTACCACTGTTGCCATAACTTTTGGGAGCCCCAGTTAGAATCAGCTATTTATTCTGGACTATGATGAACAAGATAGCAAATCAGCAAATGAACCAAAACAGGAGAAGTTGTTCTGGCTACTTTTTACATTTCATTAATTTCACAATCTAACAACTATTTTTTTTTTATATATTTTTTTTTTTAAGCCTCAGCTACAGTTGTAAGATAATTTGCATTGCCATTAAAAAAAAAAAAAAAAAATGCTTGGCCCTCCTGATTGAGAGAGAACAACTTGAAAATACCAGCATCACCAGTTAAAGAAGCAGCAGACAAATATGCAATACTGGTATTAACTGTTTCAGGTCTGAATTCCCAAGAAAGAAAGAATTTTGAGGCTGTGATTTTCTCTTCAGTTTCTCATTTGTCTCGTTCCCTCTCTTTGCCCAATAATTTTGACAGCACTGACTGATTTCTACCAAAATTGACAAGGGAGTAAACATTTCAAATACAACTGCCTTGTATACATTTTGTAAAAACTTCAAGCTGGCTAGCACACAGCGAGCCAAATTATTTTCCCCCATGAAAGCAAAGCAACCAGGATGTAACTGCTCTTCACATATGCAGCTGCTGACAACCAACTGGCAGTAGAACATGTGTAATCATCCATGGGCAGCTTCACATTAGCCCTGTTTTTCTGGGATACCATTGACAGCTGCTGCATCTACAGCACGTAGTGGAGGGCTGACATTATTCAAATTGGAGGAAAGCATAAAGGAAGAGGTAGACTTGAGTTAAAGGACAATTCATAGGAAACCGGGATTGATTAGTCCCCTTGCTCACAGGAAAACTCACTTAAATCTCACTGGTGTTTGCACAGGGACCACAGACAGACACACTGTCAATCTTAGGACAACACAGTAAAATGAACACATGGCACTAATTTTGACTCCCAGAACAGCATCTTAAAAGCCTTGTCACCTTTCTTTGATAAAACTTTCTCTGCTTCCTGGGCCAAAATTATAGAATACATTATTTATAAGCTTTTGAGCTCTTTTTGCAATAATTTCATTGCTTTCCTGACTTAGCCTTCAAAACAAGAGTGCAAGAGATACACATAACTGGACAAGGTGAAAATTCATGAGAAAGTGTGTGTTTTTCCACTGGTCTTAATGAACCCCAGAGAAAGCAGAAGTATTAGAAGTGCTTCTATGTAGCTGCCAGTATACTCACACCCAAGTAAAGGAGAAAGATGTAAAAGGCAAGAACAGGCAGCTGAGTGCTTTATTAGGATTTTTGATGGATATGGTGCCTTAGCACACAGTCACATGACAGAAAGATAATTTTTTTCCTGGTTTTGTCCCTCTCCTCATGTTGTGGTAAAAGAAAGTGGAGAAAAACTTGAGGGGCATCCCAAACCATGCTTACTCAGACAAGAGGACTCTGCCTAGTATAGCCTTTCCTCTGCCACATGTCCTTCAGACACATAATGAGCTCACACATCAAATGGTGTGGGCACAACCCATCATTCCACCTCCCAGATCAGGCAGATCAGAGCTGCCCCTGTCTCAGAGACATTTTGTTGGAACAGAACTTGGCATAAGATGTTCTGTTAAAGTTTTCTGTCCCTCCTTCCCTGACACAGATTTGTGGTTCCACGCTGTTCCCTACTGCTCTACCCAATGCTATTTTTGATGTCCTGCTTTGATGGGAGATTCAAACTGAAACAGTTAAAGTAGGTGCATCATTGCAAAAATGACCGGTTACAGTGTTAAATTAGCCATGTTGCAAGAGATGAAAACCATCTTTCTACCACACCTCCGCTCAAATTTCATTCCTAAACAGCTGTGCCAATATTTTAAACTGCTTTGAACTCAAAGACCTGAGACTAGACAATTTTCCTCCTGCTGAAAGGGAAGAATTTCTTCTGTACGTGCAGAATAATGAGGGATAGTGCGTTGACATGAATGCTTTTTCAGTCTTCTCAGGCAGCAGACATGGAAGAAGCATTAACTGTACAGGCAAAGACATGTATTGTTATGGTTACAGATGGCTACAACCTTTGATTTATACTTTTATTGTTTTCCAGTCTTCCTGACATGCTCTGTCCAAACCAAGGAAAATTTGACTTGACATTTTAACGGTGAAAAGGTGAGAAAAGAAAAACAGGTTGCAAGTTCCATCTGAGAAAATTCAGGCTCTCTAAAGCCATCTTAGATCCACTGCAGATCACAAAAGCCCATGTGGCACCTCGCTTCAAGCACAGGCACAACAGTGCAGTAAGCACCTGTTGCCTGCATCAATCTATCCAGTTAAGCAGTAGTTTGTTTAAAAAAACATGCAAAGTCCCCAAAAACTGAAGTTCATTTCCAAATTGCCCCCTATAAAAAATATGTTTTCCCTCCCTTAAATGATCCATTAATCTCTCTCAAGCAAGGAAGCAGAAGTGAAGAAGTTCAAAGTAAGCAATCACTTTCTAATCCCTCTGTGTTTATTAGAAGCAGTCTGGCAGTGTTGTACTTACTCTCAGCCTGGGAGCCTGGGGACAATATTCTGCTACCCAGGCAACTTCTTCACATCACCAGTGAAGCCCTGTGAATGGTATGTGCCAGCTAATCTGAATGAGAAATCCTACATCTCACCAGCTACGTCTTTTATTTACTTAACAAGATACAAATACAGCATCTGTCTCATGGGTTTTGTAGAGAAAGGAGTGAAGTTTTCACTGTAAACTTGATCAGAGCTGTTAGCCAGGCTTTATCCAGCGCATGCCTGTGCTGAAGATCACCATAAGACTGTGAAACACAGTCCAAGGATTCATCTCCCTTACAAGAAGCTGGTGCTGAAATGTGGCATACGTGAGACACTTGCGTGAAACTACAGGTGCAGATCAATGTTCCATCTTTTTTATCTGAGTCATTAGAATTATCTACTGAGCTTCCATCAAATATGGACAAAAAAGAGAGTCAGCCTTAACTAAAGATGTAAAAACTCCTAGTCGGTCTGCTTAAACCAAGAAGATGAGATTATTTTATGGATCATTTTCCTTATTTTAGGGACAAATGTAGAGACTCTACTCTTCAAAGAGAAAATGGGAATTCCATGTATAAATTTCACCTACTTCAAGTAGCTGGTAGAGAATATCTGGAGCTTCAGGTGTTTTTAAACACATATCTACATACATGGATCATACAAGTACCAATGCACACATTGGTCATACAACAATACTGTCCAAGGTGTGACAAACTCCCAAGAATTGGAGATGAGGAACTGAATTCAGTCTGTGCAGAACCATTTTTAATACTATGTTTTGAAAAGTGCTGGCTGGCTGTTCCCCTGCACTTTCCACTGGAAGATTTAAGGAAGCTACACCCATTATTCCTTTCTACACAGTGCTTCATGTCCTGTGGTGAGCGTGAATTGCACTTGAAAATAAAGATTGCAACAAAAAATTACCTCCCCAGTGAGCTGATAAGGGAAAGAGCAGCACCATGTCAACAAATTCTTGCTTTATATATTAAATTTGGGGGGATTTAAGGCAGTTATTTCAATTAATTTATTTAAGACATATTAAAAAATATAGGGTTTCGATCACATTTCTGTGTTACAGTAATAGAAGTAACTATATTGCAAGGGCATAGAAAGTTTCTGGAGGCAACATTATCAGCCTATTAGTTTTGAATGTTCAGCAAGCACTCCAAAGGAGGACAATTTAGAGAGAATCATGCTGTGGTAAGTACTGAAAGTTTTCAATAAGAATTCCTTCAGAACAGAGGGTATCTGAGCCTGGGATATTTTATGGCCACTTTCCAAGAGAGAATTTAAAGGAAAGATGAATCTCTGTTAAAAAGTCCATGAGTGGGTGCTGTTAATAACTCCAGTAGGTTGGGGATGATTGCACATGACTTAGAGCTTTGTTTATTCACTGAATATTAGATGACATGGCATAAATCCAAAGGGAAACAATTAGTATTCATGTGCTGAGAAACAAAGTGGAGCTGGTTCTCTTACTTCTAAACTCTCAGAGGAGTGACCAAGGACTAGATTTAAGAAAGAGCTGAAAGTCACAGAAATGAGAATTCAGTTCACCAAACCAAAATCACAGTCTTAAGCATCTCCCCTCCCCTTCAGCCATGTCTAAGTTCTGTCAGCACCTTTGTTTTATCCAGAAGCTGTTTAGTGCAGAATTCATAACCACAGAGAGGTGATCAGGCTTTACCACCCCAGCACTGGGCAGCAAGATCTTGGTCCCTGGACCCCCTGACTTTCTCACCCAGGAAGTCTCTTAATGACTGTTTACATGAAAGGACCAGGCTTAAGAGGGAACCTTGCTTCCAGTTTGGCTTTGTGCTACGGTCTCAGAGTGGGAGATATTGATGGTCTGAATATTCTGGGTGAGAAAAGGCTCTCTGTGCTACCATTTTGTGTACAAATGATCCCACCATTTTGCTGTTGTCTTCAAGATGGAGCTCTAGGAATGTCCCTGGGAGGTGGATAGATGGATCCCACGCAGACACCAGAGCACCTCAGGCAGAGATTCATTCTTCTTTGCATTATTTCCCCATGCCTAGCTTGAGGCAGCTGTACAGTTCAGCTGATCTCATAAAACAAGTGTAATGGCTGCACTGGATTGCATCCTGAAGAGTTTTAGTCTTCACATTGTATACATTTCTGAAGAGAATATTTTGGATCTCATTGTGGAGCCAAGCACCAGGCATTTGAATGCCTAACACATTCACTGAACACATTTGCCTTAATGTGCTTTCACTAAACAGAAAAGAAAGATGTACATTTGAGACCTGCACATCATTTGAGGGCATCTATTAATTGTTCATTACTCAACTGATACCAAAAAAAAACCTAAAAAAAAAAAGTAAACTCACAAATGCAGCTATCATCAAATGCACAGAAATCCTACAAGAGCTCAAAGAGAAAGGTAACATATGGGTAAGGCTGGAAAAGCTAATTTTAACATGATTTAGTTCAGCAAAGAACACATCCTGATTTAAAATGTGGTTTTATTCTTATCTCACATTGGTTATACTTAGTTATTTTTCTGAAGATTGAGTCTCACTTTTAGCAATTATTAAGGCATGCTGTTTTGCAAGTAAGTGAGGCGTTTTTACTAAATTTGGTGCCTTTTCTTTGGTAACTAGAAAAATGTATATTAGTGTTCTGGTTTAGGGCAAATTTAGGGAGGAAATTTCTGAAGGGGTCCCTTTAGAAAGCAAATTCAAGCAGCCCCCTCCTCCACACGGTTCAGGAGACAAAAATCTCCTTCAAGAGAAGTGAGAAAAAAACCCTGTTTATTTAACAAAGTATTCACAAGCATTAAAAGGAAAAAAAAAACCCAACAAAAAAAACCCAAGAAGAATATTAAACAATGAAACCCCTTGCTGTTCTGAAGAGATGGCAAATTCAGAAAGTCCTTGCCATGGGGTGTAGCTCGGCTCACTCAGTTTCTTATCAGTCCCTCCTGCCCTGGAAAATGTAGCGTCCTGGGCCCTGGTGGGCCACAGGTGTGAGCTCCCGGTGCTTTCCTGGGTTTTCAGTCCAGAGCAGGGCTAATCAGTTCCAAGAAAAAGAAAAGCTACAGTGTGAGGAACTTCTCTGCCTCAGCTAGCTAATAAAAAACTAACTAAAAGGCAAAGGAGAGCTTTGTGAGAAGGAATGTGGAGGAGCCGGTGCAGTGTCCGAAGACAAACTGTGCGTTTCTTCTCCCCCCTTTGCTCTCAGGGCCAGCCTTACAGGTGAAGAACTTAACATCCACATAAACAGAATGGACAGCTGGGGATACAGGCATCATGAAGTCACCCTAGGACAGTTAGGCAACTTAATTGTTAGACTCTATTCTATTAGAAAAAGGCAGATAATGATCTTTGTTTCTAAGGGTATTCCTTTCTATTCATGATTTGGGTTAAGCTAATTTGGATGGAAATGTCAATTAGATATAATAGGCAAAAATTTGATTAATTTAAGCAAATATAATTACATGGAATATTATGAATAATAACAACACATTTATTGAATTATATTTTGAAGTTAAAATTATTTCAATAAGGACTTCTTTGTGGTTGTATGTCCTTCAAGACATCTAGAGTAAGAGGAGGTTAACTCCTCCCCTTCAAGGTTTGTCAGTAGGTTGTAAATTCCCTTCAACCCAGCTCTCAATACCCAATCAACTTGTCAAGTTCTAATGGTCCTTGTATTGTATTTAGCTTTTCATGCAGAAATAAACATATAATTTATTCCTTCAGCAAATCCTACGCACCAAATCATGGGAGGTGATTTCACCTATTACACTGACTGGACTTCTCTGACTGACAGCAAATACAGACACTGTCCTCGGCGTAATTGACAAGGATTTCGTAAATAGCTCTAATCTGCAATATACATTTTCATGGCAATATGCAGGACATAAGCAGGAAACACATTTTAGTAGCAAATATTCATGACAGTGGGCCCAGTTGAAAGCCTTTTTTGAGGCCACTGTTGTTTTATTCTGTCTTTTCATACCAAGGCAGAAAAATAAACAGCAAACATACATTTTAGTTTCACATTTTAGTTTCTTTGTTAATGTACTCATAACTTAGTCTTGAAATGGGTCAGTTAATGATCCTTCATTCTGCTTAAGATATTTTTCTGATACATGAAGCAAAATAATTGCTCTATCAATGTTTATAAGGCTGGTTTTGCTCAAGGCTCTTTATCTTGTCATATCAATCAACCAAGGCTAATATGTGTGACAGAAAGTAGGACAGAGATCCCCAAAGAGGGATGAAATAATGAAATAACAAATAAGCTGGAAAATATGCAGGGTCATTTCCCTTTCAGCCTCAGTGAAATACCTTGCTTTATGAGTCAGTATTGAAGATATAAATAGTTTGCAATGATATAAATAGTCTGCAATTATAAATAAAGTCAGATGATGAATGTCAGACATTGTCAGAATGTATTTTGCTGCCTCGGTTCAGCAAGGCAGGAACAAACAGGACTGATTGATCTGAGATACCACAGTTCAAAAGCATTAACCAAGGGGATGAATCCATGTTTTGGTTACCTAATCAATCAGCCAGAACACCAGGTAGAATCACCTCACAGAGTCTGAAAAACAGCCATCAGTCTTTACATTTGAGAACATCAGCTCACGAGATCCTCCTATGTTCAGAGACACACTCTCCCAGCCAAAGCAATAAACAATAAACACTTTCTAGAACCTGAGAATGCAAACAAGAGGTTCATTGCCCTGCAACCTTCCATTCAATAGTATTGATGTGCAGTCCAACTGGCAAGAGAACATGTTTTGATTTCTGACTAGATGAACAGGTCAGAAAGTCAGAGTAGTTCAGAAAGTACAGCTCAGCTTGTACATTGAGACCTGACCGCCCTTGCACTAAGACCAGAAGAATCTGACTCTGGTTTTGTCTGTTTCCCTCTATGGCAATGAGTAATCTGGTTTTTACCAGGTTGACTCCACTTTTCCGTAAGTATAAATAAGTTTAATATGTGTTTGGAAGCATTTATGCTAGGTGCAAATAAAGTTCCTTCCAGTGCAGGGGCAGCAGAACTTACAGCTCTCTCTGAGCTCATGTTTAAACATTTCACCCAAATACATATATCTATATGTAACTGTGGTTTTGACCTTGTTTTAAAACAGCAGCCCTTTTTGTCAGAAATGTGGAAAACTAATTAATTTATATTGCAACAAATTATCAGAGACGATTTTTCACTACCCCTCCCCCCTATTTAAAACAAATGTTGAGGGAGGAATAAGTAAAACTTTGCAGGTGAAAACAGTACAGATATTCTTGCTTCGTGATTCTCTCCCTGCCATTTTCAGATGAGAACATTTGCTTTCCAGGAGAGTTTTAAAGTCATCAGTTCTAATGAAAATGACAGGTAAATTAAGCCTGATCATGGAAAGCAAATGGCAGCATATTCCACGGGGAGGGTGGGTCAGGCAGAATTGTCCATGCTAATCTAGGCAGCTAGCCAAAGTCTGAACAACATACAGGCAGTGAGGTCCTGCACTGGAAGCAGATGACAGTAGCACGAAGTCCAGCCCTACAAATCAATATTCTTCTGCACCTAAATCTTGTCAGCACTCTATTCCTGAAATTCTTCATGTGTAAATAGGAATGATCAATACTTGTCCACTGGGATATCACAAATCTCAGCTGTCCAGTGTTTGTAAAGCATTTTAGCAGTCCCAGATGGAAGCTGCTCCATGGAGAGTTGCCTCTATCTTCTTGATGCTGCTACACTTTTTAATCCCCCCTTTTATCAACTGGTATTTCATGCACTCTCCCTTGCAGACGAAGCAGTGAGCGAACAGAAATGACAAAGTGCGCTTCCAAACTTCCCTCCCACTCACCTCTCCTCCATCTGTTGGAGAGAGAGATTTTATTTGCTGCAGAACTGCTGTCTGGCTAAAAATGTGAGCACTTTTTACAGCATGATCCCACTCTCTCCTCCACACACACCCACTGCCCAAGTGCTTCATTTTGAAATATGACATTGCTTCTTAGCTAATCCCCTGTGTAAGAAGAGGCTTCTAAAGCCTATTTTATTAGGTGATGACTAAAAAGCTGCTGTAGAATCCCACATGGTGTTCACTGCTGATCACCTCCATCCTGCCTGTTAGGAATGGAAAGAAACAGAGGATATCCGACAATAAAGACTATTTTTCCTCCTCTTTCCCCTGTCACAAACAGTCCAATCCAGTCCTATGTCTCATTATTTCCAAATGTTGAGGTTTAATCCCGAGTCTTATGGCAAATTGGTATTTATCTTTAATACCTAGCTCTTGGAAGGAAGTGCTTGCTTCAGATTTTCTGTTTCTTTTAAAGAAAGCAGTAAGTCAAGTATTTCTGGATAGGGAGGAAAACTAGCTGTGGCTGAACACAGTGGAAAAGACTCAGGAAATCAAATAAAGGTATATAAGAAAACATCAAATTTCAATAAACACACAATGCAATCCTATGGCTTTAAGCCCACAAGTGTGCAACAATTCTAAATTGTGGATCTGGCAGTATGAGGAGTGGGGTCAAGTTTGTGGTCATAAAATACAAAATTGTCCACCATGTGTAAAGAAACAGAATATCAAAACTTGTGTTCAGACTGTATTTTAGACCAGATCTCAAGGTCTGGACTTGAGATTCTGCTGAAAAAGAAAGCACAAGATAAGTTGGATCAAAAAGAGAGACATTATCTCATTTATCACTGAGGTGAAACCTCTTCAAAAACCTTCCAATTTCATTTTTACTCTGAATGTTGTGGCTTTCATGAAGAGAAAGGTTCGTATGGTTTGGGACTTTTTTCAGTTTTCATGGTCAAAGGGAACTATTTTTCCCCCAAGTACCTATAATGGTCTATCTATTAATCAAACTAGGTAGACAGATAATTTTATTCCACATTTTCAGGTAATTTTTTAGTAATTTTTGCAGAATGAGTTACAAAATGGGGATGGCTGTGACGTCCAGACATTAGAAAGGTAAGTTACTTTTTTGCCTTTTTAAGATTTAGGGTTTGAACATTTCAAAGATCTCAGAGGAGAAGGATGTACTACTATAGTAGCCACAAAGAATGCAGAATTTACAGGCCACAAGGACATTTAGAAAAACTCCCAAGATAAGGAAGAAACTAACGAGCCAACTCAAGCAACTGTGCTGAAATCAGCTCTGAGTGGGAAAAGGTAATTCTGGCAGGGGGAGTTCATGACCACTGACTTAAGAAACCCACTGACTGAAGAGAAAAATTGAGCACATGGACTAATCAGCATAAGAAGTGAGGGACTCAACCAATAGAAGACAGAACACTAATTAATAACTGTGCAACGTGAAGCAAGTAAGCATTAATGCCTTTGTTTGCTATAATGTCTAGTGAAAAGTTTTGATAGCCATTGTGATGGCTTTGTGGATTTGCCACCAAGCACCCGTTTTTGTGCAGAACTATAAATAAATGTCTCAACTCTTGCGCATGCTGCGTTAAAAGAACCATATCTTGTGACAACATTTGGAAGACAAGCATCAGACAAGACAGGCATTTTCTCTTCTTTCTCACCCCAATTTAGTTACAAGGAATATGGGGATGGAGGTTCATGCTACAAGTTTGAACAATTGTGTCCCTTTTTCCATAAGGACACAACTGCTTCAGGTTGTGCTCTAGCAATTTCAGTTGAAAAGCTTCCATCAGACAAGCAGATGCATCACTGTTTCCAATTAGAGGCCTAGGCTAAATTACTAGGTGATTACAGTTCCTATTAAAAACTCATTACACCTAGAAGAAAATACTTTTCATTTGGGGAATGGTGACTAGTCCCAAGTGATGACCCCAGCCTTGGACAAGGTTCAGTCAATCCTGACAGCTGCTCAAGTGCATTATAGCTCCTGCCAGACAAAGGAGATTATCTAACCTAGGTCCTCAAAAGGGGGAAGTTTGCATGTTTTTCTTGCCTATTCACAAGCTACAAGAACTTCAGAAAGATCCTCCAGCAAAAAGCAGGTGGAGTTAGCAATTTATGAACTAGACAACACAAAGTGGGCAAGGTGAGGCCATAAAGAAGGACTTATGTCTTCAGGCAGGTGGTGGAAATAGGAAAAAAAATCCCCTCTCCGTATCAATATTCACTGATCAGTAAAAAACAGTAACCTGATTTTAATTCACAATGCAAAACATACTCCACACAACAACCAAAGCCTTTTCTTCGCCCCTGCAATCAGACTGCTGCACAGAGCTATAAATACCCCAGCTCACAGGTACAGTTCATTGTACTACAAGTTTATTCCTTTTTTAAACGTCAGACTCCTCCAGTGTAAGTAAAGAATGGTGACAAACTGTGAATGTAACATCAGGAAATTCCTTTCTATTAGCTGGTGTTTAATCTTGTCTGAGTAACATTGGCTTGAACAGCAGAAACATTCAAAGTGATTGGGTCAAGAAAAAGTGAGAGTTATCCAGGCATGTTATTTACAAAGACAAGCAGAGCAACTTGGAAACTGGTTTTTGGCACTTGTTTATTTCAGCTTGATCTTTCTGTTCTGTATGAAGGTCTCTAGCCAAGAGTTCCTTGTTAACTGCTCAAAGTGCATCTTTTAGTGAAATTTGACCATGTTTTATCTAGCAACCGTGGAAAACATGGTTCTGCATTATTTGTTAAAACTAAGTATTTAACTGCTTTATATCTGCCCAATAATCATGGTTCAAATACATTCAATAGCAATGCTGACTTACTCCAGTGAAAGATTATCATACAAGGTTGCAAAGCACCAGTTGCCCTAAGATCTCCCAATTCCAAAACTGATGGGGACATGAGCAATGTTAGTATCTGCATTTAAGGGACACAAGGGCAGGAGTAGCCTCATCAGTATGGGGATGGCCATCAGTATGGGAATGAGGCAGCATTCCTTACCTTGAAGGTAATGTCACTTTGAACTTGACCCTACACAGCAGCAAGGGGGAAGGAAAGGGCATCAGAAGAAAATGGGTGGGATTATCAAACCCAAGATACTGGTCTGCACCACACTTGGGACAACGTTGGGTCATTAATGTTAATTTGCTAGCCATAAAATGTCAGAAAGAAGATAATGAAAGTGGGGTTCTGCTCCAAAAAAAAGTAAAAATTATGGCACTTGTGAGTCATTACCAGTCTCCATGAAATCTTGTACCTCTATTATATGCCCAGAACTGCTGTATTTTGACAAACACGGTAGCTCAGCATGTCATCTACCCCCCAAGTCTAACCAGGATCCAGAAAATAGATGCTTCTTTCTCCTAATCTACTTTGGTTCAGTAAAGAACTCCCTAAGGTTCTTGCATATCTAGTGCATCTTCCTAAAACAGTTACTGTTGACTAGCTCCTGAATCAGTGTTTTCCTAGGGAACAGGAGACCCAGGCTTAACTCCACATCCACCCGTCTCTTAACAGTGATGAGCCTCCTTGGGGGGCTGCTGGTAACCCCACCTCTCCTACTGAAACTGTTTCATTTCACAATAAATTCAGCAGTCATTTATCAAAGAAAGGGTACTTAACCATGCCCTGGAAACCAAGCACCACCAGTACCCCTTCCAAGATCTGGTGTATCTTTTTCAGATGTAGGATTACTGTGTTGACACCTGCAACTTGAATGTATGCATTCCCTTCCTGAATAGGCCCCACTTCCACCCTCTCTCTGGCTCCAAAATCCTGAATTAGGCACCTTCAGCAGCAGCTGTAGTGAATGTTTTCTAGGCAAATTGGCATCTGATGGCTCAGAGCATCCTCCTGGGAGGGCTGAGTTTGAAACCTGGCCGTCTCAGCAGCCTAGAGAAGTATTACAGCCACTTAGCTGTTGCATAAGTATTCATCATCACGTATTCCTCCAAGCAAACTTTCTCTGTCTGCCTCCTGGTGAAAGTGAAGAACTCTGATCTATTCTTTTGACAGGGAGATGCCTGAAGGTTTCCATGCTCCACACTTCAGACACTCCTTCACCCAGACTTCCCCAGTCAAAACCCCAGTGGTACCAAGGGTCTGTAACTCACCTGTATTCAGCAGTTTCCTTTCTGCATGTCTTCTGACACCTGAAACATCATTTTAGATCACCAGCACCTTTCAGCTCAGTGCTCTTTTGCTCTGTAAACCATAATGAGGTACTCAACTTTCTCCATAGAAATTAGGCACCTGAATTATTCTGCTTCAGCATTCTGTCAAGCTACTCTGTGTTCAAGGGCTCTTCTAGTTTTGCAGACCCTGTCCATAACTACTATTAATGTAGTACAAGACCAGCTAATTCTACAATAAATAGTACAGAGAGAGATAAATAGCATTAAGCTTGTATAATGTAGCTTCAGTAAAGATCTACTCACCTCTTCAGCGACGAGAATTGCACAGATTTACTTCTACAAGACCTAATGAAAACTACTTTCTGGTATCACTATTATTTATTTGCCTGCAGAATGCTGAAGAGGCAACCTAATTCTGTCAATTGCTTGCCAAAGTTTCAGCACTGGCTTACATACATACAGTTGATCAGAAGACCACTGAAAGTAACTTCTAAGTGTCTAGATATGAACATAATTCAAATCACCAGCAACTACACCTTTAAACCATGAAACTTTGTGTGTGGCCTATGCAGAAGATGGGCTGTAGGGAGGTAAGAACCTCCTAACAATCTCTTTCCAAAGAAATTGGAACTATTTCCATAATCAAGCAGCACAGAATGACTGTAACAGGTTTCCAAGACACTGCAACCCATCCTCTTGCAACAAGGCAGGATGAACACAGCAAAGAGTACAAATGTACACTACCTGCACACATACAAACATCATGCTCAGATGACAGGCTGAAAACAGTTACAGAAGTCCATGAAATAAATGTTCTAATTCTCAGAATACTTATTTGTAATGGTTATTAATTCAACTGACAATTCAACTGCTCTGGTGTTTAGGTATCTGACTCTTAAAGTATTTCACATTGATGCTGACTATGTGTACAGTCAGAAATTTTGGTGTATGAGTGGTTATGAAAATTACAAAATAAAGTATGAAAACCCTTCCACTCCCCACCACATCAGCTCTTAGAGAGAACATTAGGGAAGATATTCAAAATTTCTGCCATCTACCACACCAAGATAAAGAGTGGGGGTGTTGTGTGGTACCTTGCTAATAATTACTGAGTTACAAGCTAACAGACAGACGTGCCACAAATCTAATACCAAGGTGTCTCTGGGTCTTGCTGTGTAAGTGTAGGTGTGAAGGTTTTAATGAAAACTGAATTAGAGAATAGTTTGGATTGGAAGGGACCTCAAAGATCATGTAGTTCCGACCCTCCTGCCATAGACAGGGATACCTTACACTAGACCAGCTTGCTCACAGCCCCATCCAACCTGGCCCTGAATACTGCCAGGGATCAGGCATCTACAGCTTCTCTGGGCAACCTGTTCCAGTGCCTTATCACCTTCACAGCAAAGAATTTCTTCCTAATCTCTAGTCTAGACTTATTCTCTCAGAAGCATTTCCCCCTTGTCCTATCACGTCCTTGTAAAAAGTCCCTCTCCAGCTCTCTAGTAGGGCACTTTTAGGTAGTAGAAGATACTCTAAGGGATCTCTGGAGCCTTCTCCATGCTGAACAACCCCAATTCTCTCATTCTTGTTTTCACATGGGAGATATTCCAGCCCTCCCATCATTTTCATGTCACTCCTCTGGACTCATTCTAACAGGTCTACACTCTTCCTGTGTTGATCAACAATAACCACTTCAGTGAATACAGATACAGTAGCATGTCCCTGTTTATCATTATTTTAGGTGCCACTTTGTTATTGCTGGCTATATTTTTTTAGCTCTCCTTTTCTGTATTTAACTTTCTAAGTACTCCAACAAAAAAGGTTGAAGCTGAGTAGCAACAGCTGTGGTCCCTTTCATGTAAGGAAGGGTGCTTCCTAATTGGTTTTCAGCAAACACTGTCACAGGGGTTTCTGGCAGGAAAACCTTTTGATTTATTTACAGCAATAAGACAATTTCTTTCTTCCTATGTTTCCAGTAAGTACAGAGGTAAAAGGATTCCCCCTAGGAATGACAGCAAATGCTTAAAAAATGGCAAGTGTTTAAATTATTTGCTGAGTCAGAGTTTGTAACAGCTGACTTTTAAGAAAGTGTTTTGACATAAAACTGTGGGCAGTATAATGAAAAAATGTTTTCAAGAGAAATAAAGGAAAGAGGTGAAAAGTACGCATCATTTACCACACAGTTCTTTGTATTAATATGAGGTTCAAGGAAGTAAGAGATTTTTTTTTCTTGGGGAGTCTAAAATTTGGAGACTTGTTATGTTTAGGACCACACACCCCATCTTCCAACTGCAGCAAATAGTTTGTTCTTTTTCATTTAGGTGCAATTTTTGTATCACCAGGGAGAGAGATTTTAAGTCACCAGTTTCTGAGCTTTTGAAGCCTTTTCAAAATTCTTTTCAACATGGCTTAGACAGGCAGAAGTGGGTGGATTAGCTCGACAGCCTGCATCCACTGCTTAGTTCCAAGGTTTCAGTGCAATATGCATCTCACACATACCAAGGCACCTGCCGTGGGTCTTAAGCCCTTTGAGTCATAGGCGTTAGCTGGTGCCAGAACACTGGGGCTTCCACCAGAAGTGAGAAAGATTTATTTTAAAAAAAGGAAAAAAGCAGAACAAAAAAAAAAATCCCACTACCCAAGGGTATATCTGGACAAACTAGTTTTGCTAATGTAATATGTAAATAGGATTAATGCACTGAGATTGCTATTATCTGACGAGACTGCCATGGAAAAGGAAGATTCATGTTTACTTATTCAGACCAGCACAGGGGAAAAAACCCTTAAAGCAGTGATACTGGTCTGGAGATCCAACTAGATCTCCCACCTCTGCCTGAACACTACTGAAATCTTGACCTAATCCAGACCTATCTCTGAAACTGTAAGTTCCGAAATTTGAATTGCCATTATTTTTGCCTAGTAGTCAGTGTTTCATATGTTATTGAAATAAGTTCCATCTGGTAGTGCTGATTCAAAGTCAGAGAAAAACCAGTGGGCTGCATGGAGCCACATCAAGAATCACAGGTCCCTGCTCCAAGGAAAGGTACCTGACATTAAGTTCTTGGTGACTTCTGTTATTATTTATTTTTCTTTGTTTTCACTTCACTTGGTATTTTGTGCTAATGTTTGTTGTTTTTTTTTTTTCATAAAGAGAAAGAAAAAGTACAGTAATTCACTCTTTAAAATGTGGCCAGCAAGGATTTTGAAATTGCAATTGTCCTTTAAAAGTTTAGGTAGTGTTTACCGCCACAAAGGTAAATAATGAAGCTGGGAAACTTATCAGGAAGGTTTCTGCAGAATACCCATCATTACAGAAAACAAAGTCAAATAATTTACATTAATGATCCAGCTTTCTTAATTCTTGACTTCTATACACTGCAAGTGACTTGCATTCCATTTCATCAGTGCATGTTTCCAAACTATCTTCTAAATGCTTGCTTAAGGAATAAGACTTCTTTAAGAAGAAACATCTGGAAAGAGACTTTTACCATACAATAAAAATTATTACTGCTTATTACCCACATAGCTCCATTCTACAGCAGCATTTCATTTTCAGCCATGTAAAATGTCCCATTTCCACAACATTGAGCATAATGATAAGTGATCAAGTTTTTGACAAAAGATTGAACAACTGAAGCAATTTGTTATGTGGAAGGAACCCTTTTAAAGGCAAAATATTTCAACAACTAAATAATACTCTAATTATGTTTAACACACAAATGTTTTAATTAAGATGGTTACTAACAGAGACTACATGTTGTGGTTTAACTCCAGCCAGCAACTGATTACTAAACAGCTGCTCACTCACCCTCCAACCTTCCCTGTGGGATGGGGAAGAGAATCAGAAGAAAGGGTAAAACCTGTGGGTTAAGAACAGTTTAATAACTGAAATGAAGTAAAATGCAGTAATAATGACAATAATAATAATATTAATGAAAAGGGAGATAAAAAAGAGAGTGGAATAAAACCCAAGAAAAGCAGTGATGCACAACACAACTGCTCACTCCCCCGACCGATGCTCAGCCCCTCCCCAGCAGTAATCAGCCCCTCCTGTCCACCTCCTCCCCGTTTATGTGCTAAGATGCTTTATGCTATGGAATGTCCCTTTGGCTAGCTGGGGTCAGCTCTCCTGGCCATGCTCCCTCTCAGCTTCTTGTGCACCTGCTCTCTAGCAGAGCACGGGAAACCGAAAACTCACCAGTAAGCACTGCTCAGCAACAACCAAAACATCAGTGTGTTTCAACATGAATCTCATCCTGAATTCAAATACACAGCACTCTACCACCTAGTAAGAATAAAATTAACTCTATCCCAGCCAAAACCAGGACACACTGAGATCCCATCAGAACGAACTGATACTCAGGACCAAATTTACAAGTCTCACTCATGCAGTCACATACGGCTTTCAGAAAGCATTCAAAAAATAGGACAAGATCAAGTGATTTTAAAAGTTTTATAGGTTTTATAAAAACATTATACATTACAAAAATGTATTGATTAAACCTTACAAAGCACTTAAAATATGTAACATTCTTTAAAATTAAGATTATATTTTTTTTCAATAGGTACAGGTAGAAGTTTATATCAAAACTTGATCAAGTAAAAGACAACCCCTAACTTTTATACCTATGTAATCAGAAGAATATACAGCTGTCAGAAATATGAATGTGTTTAGAGATTTCTTGTCTATAAAAATAGAAAAGAGAGATACTGTAAATATCTCACCTGAAGAGTCAAAAAGTTCTAAACATAACAAGACAGAGAAAGTATCAATCTATTTTTCCAAGAATTCCAGCTCAGAAGAATGACGATGCAAGTTTACAAGGAAGAAGAAAAAAAAGACTGAGTGGAAAAATACCCCTGAGATAAGTCAGAACATTAATATTTTTTTCTACTTGCTTGTTTCTTTGGCTTTTGTTACTTTTACGATATCACATAGGTTTGAAAGGAAATTGGTCCAGTCATAGGTTTTAACAATTACATTATCATAACATAGGTAATTTTTCTGACACAATACAAGCAGTAAAGAAACCCCAAAATAAAACACAGCATAAGATGCTCTTTTTCTTCAGCCTCTTCTGATTTCTGGCCCCATCCCTCTATTTTTTAAAAAAAAAATTAATTCTAAACTTAGATTGTTAAGAGGATAAAGTAGCCATCTGGAGTAATTTTTCAAATTATCGTTTCCCATGTCTTCCTTTTCTCCTTGAGATTTTTTTATGGGCAAGTTCTTCAAAAGCCATAATTTCATCTT
Organism: Poecile atricapillus; assembly: GCF_030490865.1. Classification (NCBI taxonomy): domain Eukaryota; kingdom Metazoa; phylum Chordata; class Aves; order Passeriformes; family Paridae; genus Poecile; species Poecile atricapillus. The sequence continues at coordinate 48,306,286 of NC_081250.1, read as the reverse complement.
CCACTTCATTTTCCAAGTCTTTATCGTGCACTGAACCTATATTAAAAACAATAAATTAATGCAGAATGGGAAATCCCAACACCTTTTTCTCTTAACAGCATGACAAGCTGTGTCATTGCTATTTGATATGTCATCAATACACCTTCATATGTGCATAAACATGTTTAAGATATATTTTGCTTAATACGACAATGTGCTTAAGACCTCAGCAATGAAGCAGCAACTGCTAAGCCACTTGCTGCACTATTAATTTTCACACTGAGAGTCTGTTTCTATTGTTATTTCCTTTGACTTTTCTGAAGTTCATCTCATCTCTCTCAAGATTCAGTTTCACCAGACACTGTATTTCCTTGCTGACCTCCAAGACAGACTATAAGGTTGCTTTTGAAACTACAAGAACACCCCAAGTCCTACTAACTATCTGCTGGAACAGGAAGAGGCAACACAAGGCTTTATCACAACCAATTTTTCTAAAATTGAGCTGCTTTAATGCTTTACATATAGTCCATTTTGTAAGTCTAATCACTTCCTATTGCTGCCTATTTCTGCAACTGTTGCAATCCCACCACCTAAATATATGTTTAAACATGAACATTCAGGAAGGCACAGTGAAGTCTTACACTTGCCCTCAGAGATCTGTGATGCAATAGACTGCATCAATATATGCTAATTTTTGTATGAAACCAAGAGAAATGGAAGTGAAATAAAAGAAACAAGCATCCTTTATCAGGCTGGGATCCATGGAGAGCCAGGGAGAAGGCTTGCTTCCCTCTGGCCACCCTGCAACCAGCTGCTCTGTTTTGAAGAGCCACTGAGAAAGGCCTGGTTATCTCATGTTTTCCAGAGTGCTCCTGTGGGACTGCCTCTCAAAGGCCAGTGAATATCCACAATGCTGCTGAGTGGGAGACTGAAGTGATGCTTAGAGACCACTACTGAACAGTAGTGGGCACAGAAAGCTGTATTTTAAAATATACCTTCTTCTGTTATCCTGTGAGAGTCCATTTGCTTCAGCCACTTACGAGCATCATCAATGGTGTAATCCAACTTGTTGGCATGTGTGGTTATTACTTCTTCAGCTGAAATGGAGCACAATTAACATTCTGTGAGAACACTTAGCTGAGAAATGGACAGCAGCTAAAAGTCAAGCACAAAATGAAGTTACACAGGGCTATGTGGGATGACAATGCTGCAAACCCAGAAGTCATGGTCACCAATGATCTCAATTCACTAATGTGGATGAAGATGATGTATATATTACTCCCCATTCCAATCAACATTACTAGCATTATCAGAGCAGAAGTTCTACATCCTTGTGCTGCCCTTTTTGAATTACATCCAAACCCTGAAAACATTCTACTTTATTTTTGGGTTATAAAGTTCCTGACTTTCCTTATCTCTCTGAAATTATACAAATCAAAGTAAAACACAGACCTATAATGATGCTGCCTTTGCTGAACTGCACCATTAAGAACCTGAAAAATGTTTGTTATAAAGAGAGGGAAAAGTAATCTCAGAGACAAACAATTTCTCTATATATATTTTCACTGAGTAGAAGAACAAGGTAGCAGTCATCAAGCAATTGTCATAACGAAATCACTATTACCTAAAGCCTACTATATCCATCACTAATATAGTTCACTGAGCAGGATGCCAAGTAAACAATAAGCTAAACTTCAAGGACCAAATAAAAATAAATCTTACATGTGAAGAGCACAACCTAACATTTAGTTACAAATTTAATGTATTTCACTGATCAGAGCTGATGAACATATCAAACACTACAGTTTTTCACTACTGTCAGACATCAAAGGCAAAATGACAACTTGACAGGATTGGTGGATTTCTACCACTGAAGCCAGGAACAATGTTAGGATTTAAGTTGTCACTTTCCCAAAGCAAGTATACTAAACAATTATGCTTCTAAGCCACTCACTCACTAATTCAATTTTGCTTGAGAAATTCGACATAGTTTAATGTTTTAAGCATATAAGGGGAAAAAAATCTAGCATCAAAATATGTATCTCAAGCACCACAATTTACCAAACTTTTTAATACCAGTGTTGCCTTTGAGTACCTCACACACCACAGATTTGTGATTAAGTATCCACTTTTGTTCAGCCCTAGCAAAATTACAAGTTCAAGGGCAGAATAATCAGAAATAGCCTTAGTCAAAGACTACAAGTACTCCTACCAGGCTACCCCTGCATATCCAAATTACTATGGCTAGCAGAAATAAATTGGAAACAGTAGAAACAATAGAAAAATTGATGAAGATGAACTGTCAGTAAAACTGAAAAGTTGCTGTAAAACTGTAAGTTCAGAGAACACCATATATCTCATCATGTGGTTAAAAGTCACTTTACTATCTATAAAAATTCACTGCTATTCACTTTACCTGTACTATGTAATTTATTAAGTTGGAAGAGTTTAGAATATATTCTCAGTATTTCCAGCTCTCTCAGCTCTTCTTTTCCTTGGCTACCTGAAATACCTTTCTCTGGACCACATTAAGATTTTCAAATGGAGCTTTACCAGGTCTAGCGGTTTGGCCAAAAAATGACAAATTTCTTAAAGAAAACTAGAAAGGTCCTACCTTTAGCCCAGCCTTTTTTCTCATAGATTTCCTCTACTGCATCTGAAATTTTTTTAATATTCTCTTTGATTTTCCTCTGGCGTAAGTTGGAATCTTCTTTATATGCTATAAAGTCTCGGGTGTAATCCCTTTCTGTAATGGCCTCCACTACTTCCAGTCCATCGTGTATTATTGGATCTATCTTTCTTCTGAAAAACTCAGCGTAGTGTCTGTAGGCAGCATGGTTATTTTTGTGTTCTTCTGTGTTTCTGTGCTCCATGTAGGCCTCGCTGGCCACAGAAATTGCATTTCCTTCTGCATGCAACTTTTCTTCCCCACTGCTCTCTGTTGGTGTCAGAGGTTCAGAAGTGTCTGCCTCCATGCTCTCTGAGCGGCTGAAATAGTTCTCAGAGCTTTGGATGAATCTGACACCACAGAGATCACACTGGGTTTGGTCAATATCTGCTCTTTTGAATATCTCTGATAAAAATTCCTCTTCTTTCATTGTAACAGGATGAACTCTGGAGCGGGCCTTCCTTTTCCACTTGACATACAGGGAAATGAAATGGAACACACGATACAGCTGGCGTTGAGCAGATGCTTTCTGCTCTTGCTTCTGTTGCTTGCTGAATGCAATGACTTCCAGGGGATCCTTTTGGTCCTCTAAGCAATGAACCCCCTCGAATTCCTCTTTCAGCTCATCAGCATATTCTGTTTCATCCAAAGAGGTTATAAATCTGTCCAGGTTTACGCGTTCATACTGGATGCCCCGTATGGGGGGATGCCCCTGAGTGTAGGCAGTGTCCCATTTCCAGTGGCAGTCAACCAAGTGCTCCTCATCTCGTTCTGTCAGCAGCTCTTGCAGGCCTGCAGCAACTTCTCTCACATGTGCAGCATGAGACACTTGTTCCACGACCCTCAGCAATCTTTCAGGTACTTTAGAGGGAGTGTCTTTTCTCATTAATTCCAGCATCAGCTTGATTTCAGGAAAGAGGTGGAGTAAAAGGGATTTATGCTTAGAACTCTGCACCTGGTCAGCATTCAGCAGCATCACTAAGCACAGCACTACTGTCCGCTCAGCCTCCCCTGAAGTTACACAGTCGGGATCGCTGAATGCATCCAGGAGGACATTGAACCTTCCATGAACACCACACAAGACTTCTGCTAGATAACAGAGATGAGATCTGAAATAGTACACAGCTGAATTTGTGTCCTTTGGTCTATAGTCCTGTATAATAGAAAATGTGTCTTTCAGTTCTTTGCAATGGTCCTTGTGTCTGAACAGAAACTCCCAGTAATGAAGGAGGGCAATGTAACTCTTTGGAAGGCAGAGAGTAATGTTCTTGGAGAGACGCATCAGGACAGCACAGCACAGAATATACTGGAATTCAAGCAACATCACCGTATTTCCTATGCTTGGAATCAGGTACCTTGTGCATTTCTTGATCACGACATTCATGAAACGGAAAAAAAATCTTTTACAGTTCTCCGGGTTCTTATGAACATAGAATTGCTCAAGTGAATTTTCAAGAAGCCGAATGAAGCACAAGTGTGTTCTTCCTGTGTTTTCAACATTTTTGTCAGGTAGCAACATACCATGTCTGCCCTCTATTCCTTTGGTCTTTTCTCCTTTATTGTTTGGGTAACTTTTTGCCTTTGCCAAAGCAAACATTAGCTCTTTGTTATAATTATCCTCTTCTTTAAAAAGAAGTTTCTCAAATTCTTCAGGATATCCTGAAGACAAGATAAGGACCTTCATGGCACTTAGCCACAGGTCAGTTGATTCTCTTCTGGCTGCAATGTCTTCATTATTAAACTTGTATGTGATGTACTTCCTCAACATCTCTCTACAAGGTTTGGAAATAACACTACTGAATTGCAGTATTTCTTTGCATGCCCTTGGGTTCTCAGACAGTATTCTCAAATGAAAATGATTAGGAAAAAATATTCCTAGGAGGGCTTTACATGATGCATATTTGTCAGAAGTCAAAATGTCCTCAAAGCTTTTGCACTGACTCAGTAGCTCTTCAGGGAAAGCGTACGTGGCTTCCAACAACAGCCCATTTATTGCCACCAGATGCATTTTACACTGAAATATTGTCTTTGCTTCATGACGCAACAAGGGCTTGTGGTAACCCTCACAGGTTTTATCTTCACAGTTCAATCCAGCAATGAACTTCATACAAATATCAGGGTACTTCCTGCTCAGTAACTCACGGGTGATAAAGCACAACCTGCTTAACAAGTGCTGCTTCAAAGCTGATTTTACTTTCTCTGTGCTTATGGTGACATCACCTTTTGTCTTCCTCTCTTTTAGACTTGGCTTGTCTAATAAAAACTTGAGAATGGGTTCAGCTTCATTTTGAGACACCTGGCAACTGTCACCTGTTGGGACAATCCCAAAATAGGCAAAGCATAACTTCACCATATCCTTCTCCGCATTGGTGGCTGCTTTCTTCAGGCCACTAACAAGACTCAGAAGAGCCTTTAAGCCACGTGCTGCCATGAAGAGGATGTTCTGGCTAGGAGTGCTGCAGCGGCATAATGCAAAGAGAGCTTCGACTGCACCAGCGGAATGATTCAGAGACAGGAACTTGCAGTACGCGTTGCTCAGTTTCAAGAAGTCTCCTTTCAGCGTTCCCTGCAAAAACACAGCCTCAGCAACGCCACACTTCTGCCCAGTTTGTTCACAAAGTTCAAGAGCTTCTCTTAGGATGCTCTCCACGTTCTCCAGGTGTAATTCTGAACTGCGACTCAGCCTGGCACGGGCTTCAGCAAGCAAACACGATGCGCGAAACTCTTTTATAGCCGTAAGGTTGGCTGCTTCCAGAGCAAACCCGTGTTGTCTCATTAACTTTGCAGCCTCCTCCTGGCGATCCTTCCTTTTCAATAAGTCTGCTGCTTGGTGCAAACATCCACGAGACTTCAGAAACTCAAGCTGATCCTCTATATCAAGCTTTGAGAGGGCCTGCATCATTTCCTCAGTCCTGCTCATACTCAGGTACTTTGCAGCTGCTTCCAAATACAACTGATTTGCTGTACAGGAGAGTTTGGAAGCCATTCGTCCTTTTGCATTCAACATATCTTCATATCTGAAATAAGAGATATATCAATTTACTGCCACAGATGACAAATCTAGACAAAAAAAGCACTGTAATAAAATCAAACAAACAAACAAACCAAACACCAACATTAAACAAATAGTTTCCACCAGAAGCCCTTCCTTCAAAAAAGCCAACTGCTTCATGTGATATGCCTGTCAGGCAAAAGAGGATCACATCATCTTAAAAGATCTACAGAAAGAAATTAATTACAACATGAGACTGTCAGAATCAAGATTATTAAAACTTTTGGTACAAACAAGATCACAAGGTTTACAGCATTAGTGAAGCATTCTCCCCACTGTCAAATCAATGTACAAATAATTTTAACATGTTTTATGTATTATTCTTCTACTATTCTTCTACTTATTAAAAAAATTATGAATTTCAGTGAATTCTCCACAGATAGATAATATGCAATATTCTGTAACATTTACTTAAACTTGTCACTGTAGAGAGAATTCTTTCAAGCCTGCTGTATGTATCTGCATATACTCTGAAGCTTATGGAGTGTCTGAGCAAAATGTCTGGTTGCATCTTTCAGAACATTAATTATTAATGGCTCATGTAAAATTATTGAGGTATCCCCAAGCCAGTTTTGTGAAATATTCTCTCCTGCATGCTGAGAATGAGTAACTTTTTCCTGTTAGATGAGTAAATTATCATTAGCTTTCCATTATCATCTTTCTCATGATAAACATGGCGGTGCAGATTTTTTGTGTCTATGCTGATAAATTTCCATGAATGTTTTGTAGGGGGATGATTTAAAAACTTGTTCGTTGGTAAAGTAACTTTAATGCTTGAACTTATTGATTGAACAACCTCTACATATTAAGGAAGCTTTAATCATTCAAAAAAGCAGTCACCATTACTAAAGGTACATCACAAAGGATTTATGTAAAGTCAGTAGACAAAACCCTTCTGAAATTTTTGCAGTGAACCAGCTGCATTATATGGAATTTAGAAATGCAAAAGAGAATTATATTCCAATACCATCTTGCAGGACATACCTTTCAACTGCCTTTGCTGCTTCTTCATAGAGTTCTTCCTGACAATACATTTTAATGGCCAGATCAAACTCCTCGATTAGTTCATAACATTCAGATGCTTCTTTGTAGCAGTGGCTTTTCTGATAGTAAACTGCAGCATCTTTCATCTGCAATGCAGGAGTCAATAATGAAACTGAAGTGCTTTAAACAGTTAAAACCACATGAATGGAATAAATGTTGTAATTCCATCATATCTCATAAAGAAGTACACTTCAATAAAATGTAATTAAGTATCTGAATAAAATCAAATATATATTAAAGAAACCATCACTAAAATTGAAGAGATTGTTTAAAAAAAACCTTCAAAATATTTGTTCCTGAAAAACTAGAGCATAAAATGAAAGGTATTATATAAGATCTTCAAAATAATTTTAACCAGCCAGCTTTGCCTGCTGTTAGAAAACACTACACATGCTTCTCCTGATTTACAGATTTCTCAGAATGAACAGTACTAAATTAAAGCAGTTATGGATGCAGAATGAGAAACCTAACATATTCTAAACTTCAAATATTTGGGAACAGTCACATTACATTCTTTTAGTGGAAATAGACTGAAAATAAAAATACTACATATTGTTAGCACACTACTTTAACCCTTCCAAATTTTAAGGTTCTGTTTAGATGGTTGTTATCAATGAAGTTTCAGTATCATCAGAGTACTGAATAAAGCAACAGTTTAAGTTTCATGACATCAGTCATTTACTAATTTTTGACTGCAAATGACTGATAATGACATTTAAGAAAAGCCAAAGAAATAAAGCCAGCCTGCATAATTGCATCGTTCTCCACTTCATTCCTCTTCTGCCTATTCTCTGACAAATGATTCCTTTTGAACAGCCCAGATTAAAGAGCTTGTTCAGTTTAGCTATTTACCATGACACAAAGAGATACTATTACTTTCTGAGTAATATGAGAGGAAAAAAAGCTGTAGGAAAAGGAAAGTGATGTTATTTAATACCTTTCCTAATTTTTTACACAATTCTGCACAAAGACGGAACTCCTTTGATTGAATCAGACATTTTAGTGATAGTTTTGGCTCTCCACATTCCAAGTAAGTTTTAGCCAATGTCATATATTCCATCTGTTTTTCCCTGTGGAAAGAAGCAAGAGAAAACTACTACTGACATCCAAATTAAGTTTAGCATTACTGTTAACATCCAAATCACGTGAGCTGCCACTGAATCCAACCAACACTGACAACACACATTATTCTTTATACATTACCTGATTACAATTAATTATATTTTGGGCTGGCACTTCTCTGTCCAGAAGTCTGTTCCAAAATATGACAGCTCTGGCAGTCAAAAGATTCTTTTGAGGTTTTTTTTTAACTAATGTATAGTACTGTGATTTTGCACTGCTTTCCTTTTCTTAGCTTGCTCTCTCCTTTCTGCTGTTTAGCACCAAAGTCATTAGAGACACAAGTAAATGTGCTCTCTGCCTTTGTTTTGTATGACTAAACAATCCCAGCCTTCCTGGTATCTCTGCAGCATGATCTAGATTGAATTCACAATTCTCAAGCCTGGAGAATCAGAACTGTACAGAGCATTTCATACAGAACACACAAAGATCTTATTTAAGCTTGCACTAGCATTAATTCCACTTTTTTAAAAAAAAAATTCAGCTTTGGCAGCTTCTTTATTACACATGTTCTATAAACTTAACAGATCCTAATACACCAAATTCCTTCTCCTCAAATTTTATGCAGCTGACAAACACAGTGAACTGAGAAAGTTTTATCAGTCCCATCAACAACTTCTCTATAATCATGAAATTTTAGGAGAATCTTATAATTCTAACCAGGGCCACTCATGTAAAGCAGGTAATTAAAAAAGATAAAATCTCAACTAACTCCAGTGATAGCATTTCCTAGATCTTCCCTCTTCTCCCTTTTGTGCCAGCTTCCTCTGATCTAGTAATTCCTTTCTCATTCTGCTACTATTGCTAGCTTCTGTTCTCCCCAGAATGAGCAGGAACTGATTCACATAGGTCTAGATCCTTCTCCATTAAGCTTTTTCCTGTCTTATTTGATATGAGTCCCAAAGAGTTTCCAAGCCTCTTCAGGAAATTGCAAACTCTCTCCCCTGTCAAATTCTAGAGCTATTTTACTCAGCTGAAATCATGAACGAAATGATTCATCTCAAAATCTGTTCCTTTAAAACTGTCCTTTGGTTCAGATCTGGTTCTGCTTGTTTAGTTTAAACTGACTGTAAAACTAATTTTACCCCAAAGCTCACTTTTTGATAGCAGCTTTTCTTCCCCAATGCACACCACCATTCCTTCTCCTTTGTTGAGTGAATATTCAGTGTGATTAATTGAAGTTGAGCACTGCTGATAGCATATGTTCTCCTATCTATATCTAAGGATGTAAAGCCTCTTGACACAATGCAAATCCTGTTACTTTTCTCTCACACAACCAGTAAGCCTTTGCAAGGGCCAATTTCATTTGGACAGCCCTGCCACTACTCCCCAGAGGGAGCAGTGCCCTGGATCCTATAGCATTAGACCTTCCAGTTTCTTAAATATATTTTGCCAACCACAAACACAGAAAGACAACCCTCCTGCACTGTTCTCTGACATCTCTGGTCCAGTCCCACAGCTGTGGTGTGAATCTCACCCTCTGCACCCCTGAGGGGTCTGGCTCTGCAGAGGGACACTTGCTCAGCTGCACTGACACCTACCTTGGGCTGCTTTTCTTCGCGCGCACTTTGAGAACAGCGTCGTGTGTCAGGGCCAGTTTTGACTTCTCAGCTGCTCCTCCCTTTTGGTAACATTTGGCAGCCACCTGGGGTGAAATCACACACAGCATTCACAGATGTGCATCCAGCCCATGGCTTATCACATAAAAGCAATACTTAATTTTACAATCACTGGAATGGAAAGCAGAAAGACTGGCAGGGTGCCTGGAAAAAGGAAAAGGTAAAACATTGTGGTATACTTTTAGGACAAAAAGAAAAGCTTTAAAGTCAGTCCACATGTGACTACCAAAATTAGAATATTAATTACAATATTGTACATGGAAGTAGTGAAAGCAGAATTCCTGGTAAGCTGAAAGAACAAATAGCATATGCAATTTGAATGATAGCCTAAAACAACTGGTAAGTGACCAGGCATCTACAACATATAACTAAAAGTGAGGAAGACCAATGTGTGCAAAGTGAAATCGAAAAGCAAGGAACATTTACTCAATGCTTTTATCATGCTGGGTTTTTTCTGTGAAAACTGAATAGAAACACCAGGAGTTACCGTGCTCCTAGCAAGGCTTGCTTCATTATCACACTGCTTATTCTGCAACACCATGATTTCTTTATTCTAATCATTAATTTAGTGTTGATTCTGTTTGGAAATCGCATACTGCAAGCCACTCTTAGAACTGCCTAAGTCACCAGATAATGTTATCTTAAGGTAGCACTGATTGGCAAAGATCAGGGTTATAAAGAAAACAAATTTGGAGATAATATAGCTAATACATTTCAGATTTCAAGATTTTTTTTTTTTTAAGCTGTGTGGGTTTTTTATCTAAACTCTTTTCTGTCCATTTGGAAAATTGCTTTTTATTTTCAAGGGGAGATAAAGACTATCTGTATAGTGGCAGCTGATTATTTTGGATTTTTGTCTTTTATAAATATTTACTTTCCCTTCAAATAATTTTATGTTTTAAGCTTCCCCTCTGCCATGATAAAAAAAGTGTCTAAAGTTTTATTTCATAGAATCACAGAGCATCTCAAATTGAAAGGGACTTAAAAGGGTAATAGAGGCAAACTTACTGCTCCCTGCAGGACTACCTAAAACAAACCTACACAACTAAGGATGGTAACCAGATGCTTCTTGAACTTGAACTCATTGCTTAATGCCATGACCACCTTCCTGGGGTGCCTGTGGCAGACCACCTTCTCAGTGAGAAGCCCTTTCCTATGTCCAGACTGATCTTCTGACCCAACTTCATTGCATTTCCCCATGTCCTATGGGGTAATGGTAACCGGAAAGAGGAAATCAGGAGCTCCCCTTGAGGAAGTTGTAAACTGTGATGAGGTTACCCCTCAGCCATGTCTTCTCAAGGCTGAACAAGACAAGCTACTTCAGCTGCTCTTCTTAAGACGTGCCCTCTAGAGCTGCCTGTGGCAATGGCAGAGGGGTTGGGACTGGATGATGCTTGGGGTCTCTTCAAAACCAAACCATTCTATGATTCTATGACCTTTCATCATCTTGGTCACCTTCCTCTGGACACACTCTAATAGTCTGATGCCCTTCTGATATTTTGGTGCCCAAAACTGTACAAAGTACTCCAAGTGAGTCTGCACCAGCACAGAGCAGAGCAGGACAATCACTTCCTTTGACTGGCTCACAATGCTGTATTTGATGTACTCAGGGCATTGTTTGCCTTTTTGACTGTTGGGGCATATCCAGGGTCAAAGGTTTGCAGGACTTTTTTTCTGCAGCCAACAACTTGAAACTCAGTTACTTTGTGGTCACTATGACCAAGACACGAATCCCCACTTTACTCACAAATGCATCTCTGTTTACAAATAACAAATTTAGGAGGTCACTTTCTTTAGCAAGCTCCTCTAGTACCTGAACCCACAAATTATCTTCACATGCTCCAGAAATTTCCTGGACCTGTTTGTGTCTACTGTATGATTTTCTCAGTTGATGTCTGGGAAGTTAAAATCACCCCATAAGGACAATATCATTTGATCTAGAGATATCCCTTATCTCCCTTTAGAATATTTCATTGATATTGTCATCCTGGCTGAGATTTGCTTCAATCCCATTAACTGTCATTCCATATCTGGACTGTATTAAGTAGGAAGCTAGGAAAAAAAAGACTGTAAAATCTCTGTGTTCTTTAAACAGAAAGGGAATGAAACCATCATTTTCCTACCCAAGTTAATACACTTCCAAGAAATGCTTTCATTTCTCTGCAGTATGTGCAATGATGCTGTCAAGAACATGGTTTAGATTCACATGTATCAGTCAATTCTGATTGATGCTAATAATTGTTTTTCCAACCGTCTTTCATTCGTATGCATTAAAATGTAATTTCCCCCATGGGACTGCAAATTTCTGGGCAGTGAATTTAAGATTACAAACAAAAGGCTTGTTCTCTCTGCTCACTTCTTGTAAGTCGTTTACAAGTAGAAACACAGCTACAGACCACAAACTAAGGCAAACTGCTACAGAACAACTGAAGGTTTACAGATGGTTTTATAGATACAGAGAAAAGAAAAGGTTTCAGAATAAGCAAGAATCCTTATTTCAGATAAACATATGTTCCTACCTCCCAGAACTGGTGTTTGGCATAGTAGTCTCCCTGTGCAATCCATTCTTCTGGAGTTGAAGTTTTAGCAAACATGCTGTCATCTAAGTCTACAAGGGCAGGGGTGACCATTTTATGTTAGAATGGACAAACCACAGAAACCACTTACATGTACCAATACTAAGCATTATCTCATAATGTTCTGAACTCTATGTTTGTGGTTGCTCCAGTGATGGTAACTATGAGTCAAGTGTGGTAACACTGTTGTGTCAAGCTACCAGCGTGAATACAGAAACCCCCAGAGTTTGGCTGGAGACTGGGCTGGTAAGTGGCTGAAACTGCATTAATACAGCAGAAAATATGACTACAAATTGACCACTTTAAGCCATAAATATTTGCAGCCATCAGGGTCCATTGAGCTCTCTCCACAGTAACTGGCTGAGCAGCAATAACCTGATCTCCCTTTATGTCAGAACACCTCTTAAGGTCACCCCTCGAGGCTGAGGGATCCCTTACTCAACACCAGACATCAGTGGGCTGGTAAATGACATTTTTGCATGTGTGTAATATTTAAGATAGGTATAGAAAGCTTATGTAAAAAGTAGAGTATTGACCACCAATCCATCCATACTTAATGAATATTTACATATCTGAATTCACTGGTTAGAACTCAATAAACTATTTACAAGATCAGATCTGTCTGAGGGATCACTGATTCTTCTCCTGTGACAGCAAGAAACCTTAAACTAGCAAATTAGCAATAAACTTTAATATATGCAACTGATCTTTAGAGACAAAGAATTAAGACCCACTGAAATAAGTGGAAATTTGCAATGGCAGCTGTCAATGCACACAGTTAGAAGGACCAAGGCATTAAGCCTTCTTTATTACACAGCCTAGAAGCAAAAAAATATGAGTTTTGACTGTTTGACAGTCTTTTGAGAAAGTTTTAGGACAACATTACCTTTCTTTTCATCTGTTTTGACAACCTTAACAAATTTCCTTTTGATGAAATACTTAAAAGCTGGAGCCCGTTTATCACGGTCTTCATCAAAGATCCAAAGATTGACTCTGGCTCTTGTAATTGCAGTATACAATTGCTTGAGTTCTCCATTCAGCATCTGAGGCAGAACAAAAAAATTAAATTAATTAAATGCCAGATGAGCTAAATTGTTAGAAAGAACCATACTTTGCAGTTATACGAAAACAGAGAATTTATACACAACAAATAACAAGTAAGAAAGTGCTTTTAAGTACTTTAGAAAGCAAGTCTAAATGTTAAATATGGGATTTCAATTACATAAGCCATTGTCCAGCTAACTTACAAGCAACTACTACTACAAATCAGCTGCAGGTATGACAGGGTGCTTTCCTTCTAATCACATATAATTATTAATTTCCCATACAATCCTGAAAATATCTGCATCACCAGATTCTAAGCAACTTCCTTAATTTCAAGGTAGTGACACCAATCAGAAAATAGATTCTAAGAATAATGAATATTGACAAGCTGAATTGCTATTTGCTTTAACCACAGCTGTTCTGTAAATATACCTGAAAGTCTATGACACAATTTTTGTTCTCTAATCAAATTACACTTGCAAACAATCTCCCATCTTTTAAAATCAGTATTATATGACATTATATTAACATTATATTATATTAACCTTCTATTCTATTTTATTATACAAATGTGAACTATAAAAGGTAAAGCAACCTCGATAAACATGGAACTAACACAGGATGAAAGGATTTAAGAAATTTCCCTACCTTTAAGATTTAAGAATTGTGCTTCCTGCTCCCAATGTTACAAAAAACTCACCTTGTACATTTCTACATTAAATGGAGTCCTTTCCTGCATACCAGTAGCATCCTCTAATGGCACTTCAATTAGCAAGTTGCTTCCCACTTGCACATCTGGATCAGGACTGTAAGAAGAAATTATCTTCCATTCTTTGCTAGCCTGAAATATCAAGAGAATAAGGTTTATTCATATGTACTAACCACTACTGCCTACATGCACACAAGGTTGTATGGTGTGACCTATTCATCCCTACAACGGAAGAAGGCTCAGAGGAGAAGATTGGGGGAAGAAATGATCTCAGGGACGAAAGTCAAGAATAATCAGCAATTTTCAACAAGAAAGCTGAACTTCATCTCAACACAGCCTTTGCTTGAGATACTTGTCTGTACCAGGTGGTCATGAAGGCATATAAACAACTTTCCCTAAAACAGCTAGCACAGAGTTACACCTTCCTGAGCTGCCCAGGCAAAAGCAAAGATGTGCCTCAGCCCAACAGACTGTGGAAAATATGACGAGCAAGCAAATCACACCTTTAAGAATGCAACTGGCTTGAGCTGGCTACAAGCTGCATATTACTTTTCAGGGACTGGGTATGGCCAGCATCATAATGGAGAAGCTAATGGAAATACATATATATACAGGGAGCACTAATGAGAATCACATCTGTATTGCAATTCCAGTGTATATTGTCATTGTTACACTATGCTTGCCTTGGGATTTCAGGATCCTGCTGTATCACTCTTCTAGATCCAAATCATATGCAGTGCTCAATATATCAAAGAAGTAATTTGATATTAAACATAAAAACCTCCTTGGGTGGTCTATACCTTTTCAGCTAAACACCCTTACAGTGATCCCTCTGTGGAGGAAATCAGGTTACCTCCACCATGGAGGAGGGTCAAGTTTTAGTCCTAGGGACGAGGATTCTCTGCCAATAACCTCCAATTAACCTCCAATACCACACCAGGCAAACTCAGTGAGTGGGGGTGTGCTGATTGCTGGGCCAGGCAGCTCCCTGCCAGTTTGGGGCAGGATAAAAGGTAAATGGTGGTGGGATAACACTCACAAGCTGCAATTTGTCATACTAAAATCTAGTATCTAAGACACATTTGAGAGATCTTGGCCTGCAGGTTAGGATGGGCAGCCAGTAAGTCTCCTTGACTCTATAAGGCTGACAAGCTCAGTGAGCTGGACCCACACATATCCCATGCTGGCATATATTCTCATCCTCAGTTTTCCCAGAAAAGATCTGGCTGGTCATTCATGTGATGAATGTATTAAGCTTTGTGTTGAACACCAGTAACTGCTAGTGCTGGTCTCAGCCAGGGGGTGGAATGGCACCTGCCAACACCTCCTCTTGTAAGAACACTCAGAGGTGAGCAAAAAAACCCACTCATAGGGAAAGTCTTAAAAAGCGTGGTCAGAAAATATTGGACTCCAACACAGAGACATGTGAAAGATGGCTATAAATACACACAGACATTCCTAACTGTAAGTTGAAGTGTGGCAGCAGATCAGTGCTGTGCACTCTCATGCCATGTAGGAAATGCCAGCTCCTGATCACACCACTCTGCAGGTTCCTGATCCCCTGCAAAATGAATAACCTTAAAATCGTGACTATATTCTAAGTTCATTTTTCCCTTTTGGTATTTAATTAAAATGTGATTAAATGTTGCCAAGTTTCCGGCACAAAATAAAAAATATTCACAAATAAGGCTGAAACAACATTTTTACAATTTATATATTTCTGAGCTTTGAGCAACACAAAACAAGTTAACTGTCTTCCCACAGGGGAAAAAACAGGAAACCTTTCCTACAAAATGTATTTTGAAGTTAAGATTTCAAATGAAGACATTCCCAAGCCTCTAAGTCATAGATTGTAACATGACAACCAGCTAAAGGTATCAGTCTGGTCAAGAACTTGCTGTGTTTTGGGGGCTTGGCATTTTTGCTTTCTAGATTTTTCATTCCCATCTGCTTCCTGAAACAAGACTCTTCTTAAATCTCATTTTCAAGACAAATAAAAAGAAAACCCAACACTTTACAAAGTGCACACGGCCACACTGCTGTGTTTACAGCAGTCCACAGACACAGCTTTTCTAATTTAGAAAAGCTCAGGGTGAACTGCTTTCTTGCCTGCTTGTTTAGCTGCTCAAATCAACTCAATTACTCATGACTCACAGGAACACGGAAGAATTGTATGAAAACAGTTCTCCAGGCCTGACATACATTAGTCTAAGCTAAAATGCCCTACACAACTCAACACTGCTAAACTGATTCTGCTAAATTCTGATAAATGCCTTGTTGTTTTTCTGATTACAACCTGCATCACCAGAAACAAATCAACTTTGAGAAATCTATCATGACAGCCAGTATTTACTTCAAGCTCCCTACTTCTGCCCTCATCACATAACATTCACTAGTCTCTGTGAAGAGCCACCAGTAAGCTGCCCTCAGATTTCTTGTGTTTTTCATCTGCTGAAAACCACGAGACCCTGTTTTGAGGGGTAGAGGCAGAGGACATCTGTAACAGGGCTGTTCACACTGAATGTTTAATCGCAGAGTAATTCAGGTATAGGTACATGGAGTGTCTGAAGGCATGTTCAGTAAGGAATACCTGGAATACTTGTCCAGCTGGGGTCAGAGGAGTAGTCTTGGTGTGCAGCAGAAGAGAGCATGTGTGTGTGCGTGTGTGTGCAATGTTGTGCATATTACCCCTAGACTCTCCCTTGAATTTTAACAGGAAACCTGAAGGAAAAAGCAGCACTTAAGGAAACACGTTCCCAATTCATAAACCTACGACCTCTGTTTTCTACTGTGATGAAACCACTCATCTTCAGAGAAAAGAGGGAATCCTTTCCCAGCTGAACTACCAATTAGACCACAAGTAAGTCTGACTTTAGAGAAAATGCAGAAAATGGATAAGAATTAAATACCTCTGAATCTGTGAAAAAGTTGTAAAGGAGGACATCATCAAATTCCAAGCCCTTTGCTTCATAAATTGTCAGTACAAGTGCCAAACTAAGTTCCTCAGGTATCTTCTCCTTTGAAGTTTCATTTGCCACTAATACCACCTGCCATAAAATACATTTAAAAAAATATTAGAAAGCAAAAAAGGGGAAAAAAAGGCACCAGCTGCATAGAGAAAGACAAACATGATGATAAATAAAAGAGCCTTCTAAAAACTAGACATTTCACAGAGACATTTCAGCACACGCCAAAAAAAAGGTCACAAAGCTGCCACTAGAAGACTGACAAATGCGTGGTATGTGTAGACAGTTTTAGATCTGGTGTAAGAAAATTTGGAGTTAGAAAGGAACAGGTCAGACAATACCTCACACAATACCTCACACCAAAAAAAGAACAGAAAGAACCAGACGTATTAAAAAGAAACAGAAACCAACACAATAAAGGTTTCCAAGTTTGAAATGCCTAATTTATCAGTGAGACAAGGGCTTAAAAAAGAAAGTTGTGGGCAGTTCACACAAGACTATTATTTAGCAACAGAGCTGGCAGAATCTGCAAAAAGCCTAAAAAAAGCAAACCTGATGTGCTCCAAATTCTATGGGTTGTGTTTTCCTTTTGTTGCCCCTCAGCAGAATTGCTAGGTCACTAACACTGCAGGACTCCAAGACTGTAGGTTTTGGCCCATCAAAGAGACCACGGTCCTGAGGAAGGCGATCAAAAGATTCTGGAAAATAATGCTGGAGCAAATCAACCACTCCAGATGCTAAACGGAGAATACCTGCAAAAAGCAGAATACAGGTTTCAAACTTCAACCTGAAGACCTTGCAAACACACTTTTAAAAGGTTCTGTAAGAAACCTGGAATCAAGAAATATAATGACAAAAACACTAGTCAGGAAAGGCTGAAGCTGTAAGCTTCTAGTTATGTTTCTGCCAATTTGAGTGGATGTCATTCTCGGGCCTCTAAAGATCAGAAAACATGCTACAACAGCTTGGCAGCATTCTCACATAATAAAGATCACAATGAGAAATAAGTAAGAAAAGCAGAAACAGCACACCAATGCCCCAAAATCTAGTGCTTTGGGGATAGGACAACAGAAATAGGAATGATAATTTCTTAAATTTTGCCCCAAACACAGCCAAAGCAACCCAATAAGCATAAGAGTTCAAAAAATTAAAATTTTAAAAACATTTATTTTTGGTTTTCCAGTTGACATGCCAAAAACCAGAACTGACATATCAGAAAAATCTGTCCCATCTGATCTTTTCAAAAAACAGGCCACATAGAGACTGGCTTTGAATTGGCCAGCAGAAAACTTCAATTAAGTGACATCTGAAGAGCACAGGCTCAGACCATAAATAAATTTGTTACTCTACCTGAATGGGACCTGTAGTTCTGGTACAACTGATATATCCTTTTCGGTTTCCTAACACGCTGCTTCTTGTTCACAGAGCTCTTGCTTGCGTAATGAAACAGTGACCTCAGGTCACTAAAACGAAAAGCAACTCCTTTCATTATGCTCTGGGCAGTGTCACCAGTTAGAAACATGGCATTAGGGTCATTGATGCATTTCATTAACAGGGCTAGCTCAGCTTGCGTGAAATCCTGTATCTCGTCGCCATAAAACTCATGGATGGACCATGGCAGCTCCCTGAGCTTTGAAAGTCTTCGAGATAAATTATACAGCAAATCTTCTTCATCAAAGTAACCTCTCTGTGATCGTATCTGCTGATAAAGACAGAAGAGGCGATAGATCTCACTCCTGTCTTCCGTGAAGTTTGGTGATCTCTTTCGGCCTAGCTTTTTGTACTGCTCCTCAGTAAGCTTGCCCCCAAAGCAACTCAGTGCCTCAAAAGAGCCTTTCAGAAATGATTTTATTTCTTTCCAAACCAGTGCTGGATTGTACAAGCTTTTACCTTTTATCATTTTTGGCCATATTTCATTTGCAAATACACTGAAAGTCACAAAGGTCCAAGGATCACTTTCCTTAGAGCACGCATCTGCAGCTCCTCCATCATCACCATGTTCTGCTTCAAGATTACCTTCTTCATCCTCATCCTGCCAATTTGGTACAACCAAGTCTTCCTGAGGACTCCAACCAACAATTACTCTTTTAAGACTTCCGTCTTCATTTCTTGGAAAAAATGGGTCGGGCATGGATGCATCTAGTAACAGCAACAGCTGCTTGGAGGTGACAAACAGTGGAAAATTCTCATCTTTAATGTCTTGTAGCCTGTGAATATTTG
The DNA here is from genome assembly GCF_030490865.1 of Poecile atricapillus. Lineage (NCBI taxonomy): Eukaryota > Metazoa > Chordata > Aves > Passeriformes > Paridae > Poecile > Poecile atricapillus. The sequence continues at coordinate 48,287,290 of NC_081250.1, read as the reverse complement.
GGTCCAGAGGCTTGAAGTGACTGGTCACCTTGGAAGACTTGCTAAGTTCAATGAAATTCTTCTGAACTTCTCGGCACAAGACGGGATTTTTTGTTACGAAGATCTGGTGCAGGTGCTCCAGCCTGTTTGATGCTTCTGCACTACACGTTTGGTCTTCTTCATGGTCACCACATGAATTCATTTCTGCACCAGCTGTGCCCACAGGAACCTCTTCATCCTCGCTGTCCTGGTTTTGCTTATCACTCTCCTGCTCCTCACTCGAATCATCACTCTCATATTTTAGTTCACTCTCTTCCTTCCCTGAACCAGCCTTTTCAACCTCACTGCACTGTCTCTGCTGCCATGTCTGCCTCTCCAACAGAGGTCCATCTGCCAAGGTGGATTTTTCCCAGTAAGAATAGAATTTCTTCCAAAGCCTATATAAGCAGCAAGTTGTCTTCCCTGTCCCACTCCGTCCAATTAAAATGATTGGCTCCATAGGCTTTGGATTGAGATCAATCACTGCGTACTCCAACTCCCCAACTCGGAAAGGGTAATCAACGGAAGACTGCACATCATTTATAATGTTAAGTGCCATGTTAGTACTGAAGCTGTGAAATTTCATTATATTGTATTCTAATTCTGCTGCACTAGCTGGAGGGAAATACTCAGGCATGGTATGTTCTTTTGATTTTTCTGCCTCCATGTCTTCAACATAACAACGTGGAATACGCCTCTGTGTTGTCACACTGTGGTTCTGATGTCCTTTGATTATACCCTTGAGCTTTTTCCTCAAAATGCAGGATAGTCCACGGTTGTAAGAAGTACATATATTTTCTAAGGCACGGTTCAGCTTGCAGTGGTCAAGAACAATGGCCCAAATTCTAATTATTTCTGTGTAAACTCTACCTGATTTTTCTGAATAACTTTTTGTCTGTTCTGTCTCCATGATCTTTTCTGGACTCTCACTGCAACGAGGAGAAAAGTCAATGGCAAGTTCCCATAGCATTCTTGCACCTTTGCCCAGTTTGGCTTCATACAGCTGGATATCAGCTTTCAAGTGTTTCAGTGGCTTCTGGAGGCCCCTAGACCATTCCCCGTTGCCTAGCCTCTTAATTGCCATTATGGTTTTAGCTTTCAGATAATGAGGCACAGCTTTACTGCTCAAAGTCTTTAGCGTTTCAGGAGTGCACTCTATTTCCCAAGTCATGTTATCAAACTCCAGCACATATGCCTCAAAATCCAGACTCTTCCCCTTTTCTTCCTCTAGTTCTTCCTTCTCTCCATTAGGCAGGGCCATACTAAATTCCTCTGTTCCCTTCTTTTTCTGCCAGTCATTCCCTTTTCTTTCAGGATGAGCTGTGCTTCCACAAGGTTGCAAGGAACTTCTTTCCTCTTCCAAGTTAGTCTGGGCTGAAGACGGCTTTTGCATCAGAGGATGATCCTTTTTCAGGGTGTCGCTCACTTTCAATTGCTGAATTAAAGCTGTGATTACCTGCACTAGACTTTCCTGCAGCGTTAAGGGGCTGCTTATTCCTTCTGTTTCCTGCTTTTCCAACTGACCCTTTTTTGTTTTTATGGAACATGGGGGTTTTAACTCGTTATGCACTGCGTTGCTGGATGGTGCCTTTAATGAGAGCCCAGATGAAGAACGCCCTGTGCTCTTTGACTGTGAAATCTCAGAGGCTGGAATGGGTTTAGATGTTTTAACCAACTGCCCTGCTCTGTCTTGGCGGTGCCTCTTCTTTTCCTGTGCAGCATTATTCCAGGCTTCTAGCAGTGGATCTCTCTTTTTAATTCTATGCATCACATCTTTCCCTGATTTGTTTTTTATGTTAAAGTTAATGTCAAATTTTGCCAGTAACTCCGTTATTCTCTTAGTCTGCTTTGAAAATCCTCTCTGGAAAACAATATGCATCACTGTATTTCCATTGTCATCTTGTATGTTTGGATTAAGATATGGAAAGTCAGATGGTCTTGAAGCAAAGAGGTCAAGTAGATAATTCAGAATGTTTAAACCAGTGCTATCTGAAAGCAGGAGAACAAACAGAAAATAAACTAATTTGCTTTACAAGTCTTCATTGTATTCCAACAATTTCAATACTTCTTTTTTCTGCTGCCAGTAAATTAAAATCAGTTGCTTTTAAAAAGAAAAATAAAATCTACATTTCATGTTTATAAAACATGCTTACATCAAACAGCTCAAAACTGAGCTTTCCCCAGTTTCAGGGAAAACAACACAAAGGCAGCAAAGCTTTAGAAATTCCTAGTGCTGCAATTATTACCATAGCATCAGTCAATTTAATTTCTTTTTTTAACCTCTGGGTACAGACAGGTTTGTTCATTTTCCAACATCAGCCCTGACTGCTACCCAAGGGACACAGGTCGCCTGTCATCCAGATAAGCAGCAGCTCAAGGTAGTGCTCTGGGGTCATTTGGTTCACTGTAATAAGGCACCCAGAAGCAGTTAACTTTTGCTTTTGCTGCAGATAACTTTGCTTCACTAAAATAACCTGCAGGAAATCCCAATTATTTCCTGATATTTGAGGTCCCTGGAGCAAATTCCTAAAAAATAAGATTAGTTACCTCCCTGGGGGGAAAAAAAATACATTTATATTCTACAGCTTTCTGGATTTCATCCAGATAATAGATGTGATTTAAATGAGACAATATATGTGAAACATTTCTTTTCTAGCTGTAAAATAGTGACACGTCAAAATCACTGTAAAGAAATTGCACATCAAAAACTTTACTCACTGAAAAATGCTTCAGAGAACATATTGTCACAGGACTTCTTAATCTTTTGATTTAAAATTACAACTGGCATTACCTTTTAATCTCTTAAAGACACTCAACGAAATGTTTGTGCTTTAAAAATTAATATATTCAGTATTTTGAATAATTTTAATCCTTCAACTCAAAAATGCATTTTTTTCTTGACTTAAAATAAAATGTGATTTGGGAGCTTAATTTCACAGTTTATCCTAACTTTTTGTATTTTTAAGTAAGCCCTCCAGTTCTTTCACTCCCTTCTCCCCTGAACAGAACTTTACTTGATTTATGACTGAAAAAACCTGATAAACAGATTTCAGATGCCACTGAGGGCTTTCCTTCAAAGCCTGCTGTCATTGCTGTTACTTTACCCTTGCTTCTTCCAGTATACATCCAGTTTATTTCATTCCCACCTAGCACTCATTTCACAGGGCTTCAGAGAGGAGCCTTCCTTGACTGCCCCATGTCACCTGAGCTGCTGTTACCTCTCCTCACAGACCCAGCCAGCACAGCCACAAAACAGAACACATCAGCTTAACAGACTAGTGTGTGTCCTCTGCCCTGCAGACTTTTTTGGGGGCTGAGTGAGACACAGTTACACATCCTGATCCACTGTCTCTGCAGCAGCAGAAGGGGCAGGTAAGGAATGGGGATGTTTTCAGCAGCAAAAGCCTTACCTTTATTATTTAAAGAGATGAAAACTGCAGCATGCAAAGCAGTATCTCCTTGTGCAACAGAGAGGTTTTGAGGGTCTGCGCCTTTGGTCAGCAGCAAATATGCCAGTTCAAAATAATTCTTTCTGAGGCATATTTTCAGTGGTATTTCAGAGCTGGCTCCAATACCATCAGGCAGAGCTGGTGTGAAGGACAGGAAAATATTAGGGTTTAAATCTAATACACCAATCTGCTAACTACAGAAAGCTCTGAACAGATGCAGTCAGATGCTGATTGTCAAGCAGGTGACAGGGGTGTTTTTTGCCAGCTTTTTACATGTAACTGTTAAAACACTTTTTGACTAAGAATATCTTCATCATTTATCCTTGTATCCCATTAAGCTGAGCAACCAGTCCCTTTGCTGTGATAGGAAGACATAAAGGCCAGAATATATCTTCTCCAAGTCAGTCAGTCACTGACTGACATAAGAGGCCTCCTTCCTCTCCTGGCATTCAAAAGGTTTCAGCAGTACCATGTGTCCATAACTTATAGCTAGCATCAAGCTGTAAGATTAAATGAAATACGCCAGAGGGAACCTAGGAATAAGCTCATACAAAACAAGTATGATGATGTCTACACTAGTTAAAAACAGAAAGACATCTGGTCATGCCTTTGAAATCAATGAAGTAGTCCGTTACTTGTAGCATAACAGCAGACTGAACTCAAAGACTATGCCTTACGCTTTCTACCAGGACAATATTTTGGCTGAAGACAGAGAAATTAAGGCCCAAGAGAAACTACAAGTGCAGGAGCAACGATAGTCCTTGGCCTTTTACTAACCCTAGCAGATAAATTTCATTTGATAAACATCTTCCACCCATGTAGCCTTACTAGCTTCTCCATGTCCCACACAGCAGATGCAGCCAATGCGTGTGTTCCAACAAGCTGCTGCACTTATACAAAGCCACAAAAAACCCCATGTGTTGGTATTTCTGAAACAATCTTGCTCCCAACATGTCAAATAACATACTGCATCTCTTATAGCACATTAGTATCACAGTTTTTCACCTCCTCGTTCAAGCAAGCATCTTATGAGCTGCACTTGCTTATCCATTCGTTCAGTCTGTTGGATAATGCTGCCAATGTCAACATCTGAGAGACTGCAGGTTTTGAAGAGTCCTCCACCTGATGGATTTTCCCCATTGGCTGTCCCTGTTAGGAGCAGCAAAACTTTATGCCACATTTGCTTCCCCAGCAACTGTTTTATGAAGCTGTTAGCACAGGCATTGGAGATGTCGCATGAGATTTCTTCAGGGATTTCTGCAAGACAGTTAAGACAACATAACTCACTCAAAGCCATATAATGAATTCCACCTCACTGTAAACTAATTTCAGAATAATTAGCTTGTTAAACTGAAAGTAAGGAACATCAAAATATATCTTTCCATCCTTATGCTGTCAGCCAAGTTTGAACATTTTGATGCATCATGAATTTCTGTGCATCTTCCATTGGTTTTAAGTGCAAAACACAACATTAAATATAATTAAAAGCACATCAGTCCTAAAAGTTACAGGAACAGATAAGAGAAAGAAGGGCAAAAGGGCACTTAATTTATGTTAGCACCAGACACATTTTTCACAGCAATTAAGTTTTGTGAAAGGGAGAAATGGAAACTCACTGCACCTTTCACAGAAGACAGCCATTTCAGAAATCGTTTAACTGCATCTTCCTTCAATACATTTTTATTATGTACTCCATTTTCACACCTGTAGAACTGGACAAACTGTTCCAAAACATCCTGGAGAGAATCTGGATCAGCTGTGGCACTCTCATTCTCTCCTGCAAAACATTACAGAAATTTAAAATCCACTTCCTTGCCAGCATGTTTTCAGGGCAAGACTGTGATGCATTACATCCCAGGGCTCTAAGAAATGTATAGTGGCAAATTAAAAACAGATGGCTGAAACTCTTACTGCCAAATGCCAGTCCTGTGATAGATTTCTGACCCCAAAGGAAATTTGATACTTTCATCAAATACACTCTTGTCCTGGTTTTGCCTGGAATAGAGTTATTTTTCTTCTTAGTAAATGGTACAGTACCATGCTTTGGATGTAGGATGAGGATACCATTGATAGCACAGTGATGCTTTGGTTGTTGCTGAGCAGTGCTTACCCTGAGACAAGCATGGCTGGGACAGCTGACCTGAACTGGCCTAAGGGATATTCCATATCACAAAATGTCATGTTCATTACATAAACTATGTGGAATTGGCCATGAAGGGACCACTGCTGCTTGGGGATGGGTTGGGCATCACGTTAGAGGGGTGTGAGCAATTGTACTGTGCATCATTTGTGTTTCATGGGCTTTATTCCTCTTTCTCCTTTTCATAACAATAATAACAATAATAATGGTAGTAATTTATTTTATTTCCATTTTTAAACTGTTCTTATCTCAACCCACAATGGGAGGGAGGGGAAGTAAGTGAGCTGCTGCTTGGTACTTAGTTGGCAGCTGAGGTAAAACCACGACTATTTACCATAATTCACAAGGCTGACTGCAATAGCTTCTGTATGCAGGCAGGAAAATGCTGCAATTATATCATTGTTCAGAATTTTTAGAGTGGATGACTAAACCCAGTAATGTTCACAGCATACACTTTAAATGAGCTTGTCTGATTCCCCAGTGCCACTTAAAACATAAAGCCATAAAAGAATTTCCTCTTAAAGTTAAAAAACAAAGCCAAAAATATACACCATACCAAAATGTTATCTACAAGTTTAAGAGATATTTATGTAATGGGAAATAGCAGATATTAAACAATGTCCCAATAAATGCCCTTAAACAGCGAAAAAGTTGGCTTGGATTTAAGGAATCCAGGCACATGGAAGACAAAACAAAACAGTAGCTTTACCTCTTAGGACAAAGAGAGAGACAAGGTTGGTCATCTTTTTAGAAAGAAGGACTAACCTCAGATTGTTACCTGTAAAGCTGAGGCTTATTCTCCAGCCTCTCATTTGCACTAAGCTTAGAAAACTGTTGCAGGCTGTGCATCACCAAAAAAACCCCCAAAACCCAAAAAACCCCTGGCCACAAAAGACACTGCAACCTGAAATGCCAACCAAAGCCATTACTACCAGAAAGGTATTGGTGTTAACCTCGTAATGGATAACCACTGTGCTAAAACCTTCTTCACAGCAGAGATCTCCACAGTAAAGAAAAAAACCTGTGGGAATTTCTTTGCCAGGAGCTATAATGAAATGAAGCGCAATGAAACCCAGTGCTGTCCGATAAACTTATAAGCAGTACACACATGAAAACTGAGATACAGTTCAAAAACTTTGCTTTATGCCAAGCTTGATCTGAACATCACCTGGACAGCAGCTGCTCTCAAGCAAGGACAAAATGTTCACGATTGCCTAGCAGGAGATCACAGTAACAACCCACAGGGAAAGTTACATAAAACACACCCGCAATTACTTATTTGAAATAAAACTATTTTGTACCTAAAGGTTATAATTTTAAAACAGGAAAAGCACACACTGCATGTAGTACCTTTCTGTTTCCCAGAGGAAGTCTGTTTCTCAATGTGCTTGCTGATTTCTTTTGCAGCATCGAAGTTTTTGTTCTTTTTCAAGATATCTATGGCACGTCTTGACCGTGCATCTGGAACAGTGGGATCAACCCCAAAATTCAGGAGCATGATCACATCTTCTGTTTGTCCTAAAGCAATACATGAAAAAAAAAATTAGAGGAAGAATAATTCACATTGTTCAGCAGTTTTGTTCTGTTTTCTTTTTTATTTTTAATTACCTGGCACAATTTCTAGCATAATTTTAACTTTAAAAAATCTAAATTCTTCCAGTGTTATAAGTTGACAGGGTGGAAATCAGTCAAAGGTTGGACTTGAAGATCTCAGAGGCCTTTTCCAAACTTAATGATTCTGTGATTTCATGATTTATAATATTTATTTTATATAGCTATAACATATATATATATAAATATGTTTAAAAGATACATATAAAGTTACATTTTATAACATTATATATAATACATAAAGACATAAACGTTTAAAAATAAATACATATTAAAAATATGTGCTCTCTACATAATAAATACCATATGAATATTACCAAATCAATTTTAAGCACCCAAAAGTCTGGTGTTACCTTGGCATTGATGTTTGCTTCCTCTTGCCACCTTGTGGGCAGAGTAAGAAATACAAGGAAAAAAGCCAAGGTAACATAAAATGAAATCCCACAGAAACTGTGAAGGAAAGCATTTCCTCTGACAAGGCACACTGCTATCCAAGCCTTAAATTTTCACCTATTTAAAAGAACAGGAGAGGCTTGACAACAAGTTTGTTGCCATTTGATTCAATAAACTGTATTATTAAGATAGTAGCAAACGGTAATAGTTAGCATTAGTTGACATTAGTAGTAGTTATGCTAAGGTTTGGTAGTCCGCATGTAACCTGCAGATGAACTGTATAGCAGATATTGCAATGTAAGCAGTGTAGCTAAGAGATAATCTAAGGAATGTACCTTTTGGCAAAACTTAAAGGTCAAAGAGATAATTGTACCAAGTAGTGAAAGGATGTAAGAAATAGTTATGATGAAGAAATCATGTAGAAAACATATAAAAACCCTGTAATTTTTCTGTGAAATGGGGCTCTGTCTTTGGACGCTAGTCCACAGGCTCCCGGACCCTCAATAAAGCACTGCATAAATGACTTTGGTTGTTTGTGTTTTCTTCAGATCGGGCAACAAGTTATATATCTTAGTCAGCCAGGAATTTTGTGGCCTTTAAAAATTTTGTACTGAACTATATTTACTTAGCTAAGGGATGTTCACCAACATGTTATTTTATCTGGTTTTAATTTACATCTGTGCTGGCTGAGTATCAGAAGAAAATCCTGAGAAATTACCTCACCGACCTGCAGAAAGGAACTCAATGGACCCATACCCCTTAGAGAACTTAATCAATAGTTGAAGAACAAAATTCAATAGAAGATTGTTTAATGCTGTCATATAACTAGAGATGAATTAAATGCCACAGAACAAGAAAGATATCTTGAGAGAGTTAAGGAGTCAAAGGCCTATACACCCCAGAAAACTTGATTAATACGCTGCAGGTGCAGTAAGGGAGCCACTTCATTGGCTTATATACCCCAGAAAACTTAATTGTAATTGTCTAACCAGGACAGCAAATGTAATAAAGCAGTGTTTAGCTGCATAAAACTTGGGTTATTCATTAAAAAAGAAGATACATGAGATGTTCTGGTGGGAATTAAGAGGAACAAAACACCTATACCATAATGCAATAAATTGGGCTGGCTTTTGGGAGTGTCTACAAAAAAAAAAAATTGGATGCTATATTGTACATAAATGACTGAAAATTCTTGTTTCTTTGAACATGCCTATGGCAAATGAATTCTCAATATGTTCCTGATTTTGACTCAAAATTGTTATTAGGAATGTTCATCTCACAGTTTTTGCTGTTAGATTTAAAACTCTTTGTTTCAGGTCTCCAGGTGGTGTGATGTGATTTAAAGGGCACATTGAAATTTAAAAGGTAACTTCTATGATTCTAAAAACTGCAGCATACTTGTAAGAAAATCCTAACCAAAAAACCAAAGAGCAAAAATGGTAACAATTTAAAAAAGAATTATTGGAATGTTTAAGTATCAGTTGCCACTACAAGTCTACATTCAGATACTTTCTCATTTTATTCCTTAGCATGAAATAGAAAACACCAGAGTCTGAAATCTTCCATTATAGATTTTTCCATATGAAAACAAAACAATATACACACTACAAAAAAAAAAAAAGTATTTACTGCGTTTCTGTGAATATTCACTGGAAGAGGCCACAATATGCAGCAAGGTCTGTCCATCTCTGTCTTTCTGGTTGATCCTATCCTTCAGCTCTGGCCTACAAGTCAGTAACCATCTGAAGAGATGGTTCTTTGCTGAAAAGATAAAAAAGCACACTTAAAGAAACAGGTCCTGGGGTTGTTTTCCCCTTTGGAGTGGCAAGATGCAAATCTAAGGCTGATTCATGACTCTATTACACACAAAGAAACTGTTGCTCCACACTGAGACTGCGGAAAGAAACACTGTACCTTTTTTAAAGCTGATATATTCAGGTTACAAAAGACCCATATCAAACACACTTCTGCCCCAAAATAGAGAAAATAACAATTATATTAGGTGTCCACTACTATCAGGCATGGGTTTTGAAGAGAGCGTTTAGAACATTTCTAAAAGAGTGCTTTATTGGCACGTGCAAAGTTATACCTAGATGATCTGACCTGAGCTGTTGGGACATATTTTTTTAATTTAAAAAAAATCTAGCTGTCAGTTCTCCGATAAAAGCCAGCACTGTTTTATTTTAGCTGCAGATGTCACTCACTTGCTTTGATACACAGTCTGATAACAGCATGCAGCGGATACAGTCCGATGGACTCAGCCTTCGCCCCAATGGAAATCAGCCACTTGACTAACTCCGCGACTTCCTGCAGCTTCTCACCGCGACCATACGACTCAGAAGTCTGGTAGCAAAGAGAACAATTGCAACTCATCATTTTTACATACACAAAGAGCATTTCTTTTTCAATATTTTCTGTATTTTCATGACAAGAATCAGCAGAACAACAACCAAGCCATAGCCACTGTAAAATGCAATTATTTCTTTCATAGACTTCCACAGAATGCCTTGGGTTGGAAGGGACCTTAAATATCATCTTGTTTCAACCCCCTTTCACCACACCAGGCTAGTCAGAACTCTGTTCAACCTCAAACACTTCTAGGGATCCACAACTTCTCTGGGCAGCCCATTCCAATGCTTCAGTACTCTCTGAGTAAATAATTTCTTCCTGATAGCTAACCTAAACCTACTGTCTTTTGGTCTGAATCCATTCCCCCTTGTCCTGTCACCATGTGCTCCTGTAAAAAGTCTCTCACCATATTTCTTTTGGGCTCCCTTCTGGTACTGGAAGGCCACAATTAGGGCATCACAAGGCCTTCTCTTTTCCAGGCTGACAAATTCCAATTCTCTCATCCTTTCCTCACAGGAGAGGTGTTCCATTCCTCTAATCATCTTGGTGGCCTCCTCTGGTGGACTCACTCCCAACAAGCTGATGTCAGGAATAGTGCGACCTGCAAGACCAGGGTGGCAATGGTCCCTCTGTACTTGGCACTGGTGAAGCCACACTGCAAATCCAGTGTTCTGTTCTGGGCCACTCACTACAGGAAAAACATTGCAGTGCTGGAGTGTGTCCAGAAGAAGGCAATGGAGGTGGTGAAAGTTCCTGGAGCACAAATCTGTGAGGAGAGGCTGAAGGAACTGGGATTGTTTAGCCTGGAGAAAAGGAGGCTGAGGAGAGACCTCACTGCTCTTTACAGGTTCCTGAAAGGAGGCTGTAGCCAGTTGGGGGCTGGTCTCTTTCAACACCTCCCAGCCAAAAGAAGGAGAAGAAACGGCTTTAAATAGTTTCAGCAGAGGTTCAGACTGGATATTAGGAAAAAAAAATTGACTGAAAGAGTGGTTAGGCACTGGAATAAGTTACCCAGGGAGGTGCTGGAGCCACCATCTCTGGAAGTGCTCAAGAGGCATCTGGATGTGGCACTTAGGTTTTAGGGGTGATTATGGTGGTGCTGGGTTGACATTGAAGGTCTCTTTCAACCTTGATGATTCTGGGATTATGAAAAAGCACACAACCCGAGCAAAAGCCAGCTGAACTTAAAAAGTATGTTCTAGCAAGGACTTAATGAACTCGAAGCACCGTCTACAAGGGGTATAGCAATACAGGATACTCTGGAGGTGTGCAGCGGAAGCTCAGATAGAAATTCAGACAATATGCCAGAAGGATCAGGACATGAGGAGGTGGTCGGAAACAGCGTTCAGACAAAACTTCTCCATTTGTGCCAGTCATCTTTTTAAATAGCAGTCTTCACACATGCTTCTAACATTTACAAATAAATCCTTTTTTCTAATACCTCATGCCAAATTTTGACTGGCAAGAATTACTCTTTGAGCACAGTTATCAAAGTACAACAGATTACAGGGAGAATGTAGCAGCAGCAGGGGAAGTTTGAGTTGTCAAAAAGCCACATTTTCTAATTTTCGCAAAGGAGAATTGGTACTTCGGGATTTTTCATCTTGATTCTTTCAGTACAACAAACCCACTAGACCAGGTAAGATTGGCTGGGCCAATTCAATGAAAAAATGGCCACACTATTATGTAAAGCCTGCCCATTTTTCCTGTCTCAGTGATGCATTTTGCTTTGCTGGAAGACACTTTGCTAAGACACTCTGCATGGGTCTTCTGCTGTGTTGCCACACATCATTGCCAGTGTGGAGTTACTGTGCTTGCACTGGCACAGCACACCTGCCTAATGATACCCAAGCAAGACATGCTTGCATATATCCAGTCACTAATTCTTCTGCTATCTCTAAAAACAAGCCTGTGAGGAGGTGTGACTTTATTTCCCTTGCATTACCCTCAGAATTACTCCTGCACACTCTGTCAGGTACCTAAATGAAATATAATTATGGAAAAACCACCAATTTGAAATTATTATGACCAAAGTACCACAAAGACTGTAACAGCCAAATGACAAATTCTAGTATATTCCACCAATATTACTTCAACCTTTGTGAGAAAAAACAGAGCCTGACACTGAAAAAAAAACCTGGGAAGCACAAGAGAAAGTACACACAATCTGAGAACAGGAAAGGCATCCTGTTTCTTCGAAGCCTGCAAACCTTGAGGAAACTAACAAACTGTCAGGCTGACAGATTTATTACAGGCCTGCAACCATGCTGCATGAACAAAGACTCTCACACTAAGTGTGTAAGTACTGTCCAAACTCTGCAATAAACAGATTCACTTTGCTCTCAGCTTGTGAGTCCAGTATTCATACACCAACAAACTGTAACTTGCCAGCTAGTTACCAAGCAGAGGTATCGTGTAGCCTACAGCTAACATCTTCTTAAGTTCCTGACAAGAAAGAAACTGCAAGAAATATAGAAATTCTTTACTGTAAGGGTGGTAATGCATTGGAACAGGTTTCCCAGAGAAGTTGTGGATGCACCATTCCTGGCAGTGTTCAAAGCCAGGTTGGATGGGGCTTTGAGCAACCTGCTCTTGTGGAAGGTGTTCCTGCCCATGGCAGGGGGCTGGAACCAGACAATCTTTAACATCCCTTCCAACCTGAATCATTCTAGGACTCTATGGTAATGCCCAGCGGAATTTCTTAATTTCTCACAAACATTGTGAGATGCCTTTAGAAAGCTGGTATGTTACTGCTATGGAAACTGGCTTCTGAGCTGCAGAGCTGGTGAACTCCCAGCAACAGCCTCCAACTACACCTTCATAATACTAATACACTTGGAAATACTAAATTTCATTCAGAAATATTACATTACATGAAGTTAAATTTTCAAACAAATGGATAAAATGGAATCATATAATGTCCATGTATTATTTTTCATTTTATTTTTCTTGGTTCAAGACGGAAAATCTCTCACTAAAGTTATCAGGAAGAAAATAAATAGATACAAGGTAAAAATAAAAAACATGAACTTACCTCAAAGAGATTCTTCAGAGATATCTGGTTAACTCTGAGATCAGGGGGCAACTCTTGCTTCTCAGGCAACAACAACAGACAAGACTGAAAAAAACCCCAGACATTAATGCTCTTATAAGCACACTCAAAACTTTGTTTTTCACTGCCTCATCAGATCTTGTCAGAAAGCCAACACAGGCTAACAATATTTCAGATCTTTTTGTAATATCACAACTGAATCTCCATTTCTAATTTTCAACTGAATAATGTAATATATAGTGGAGTGTAGGAAGTTACAAGTGATGAAAGTTTCCTCAGAAATAAAAACCATGTTAAAAAGGTTAGGCTGTAAAAGATTCTCCAGTACTTTGAATACTTCCAGTGCTTGGAAGTAACCTTTTGCTTTAGGAATGGACCCTTGCACCGGGGACAAGACTGCCCAGCTAACACCAACACCCCAAGCAGAAAGCAAGAAATTAATAATGCATCTTCTTGTGCTGCTTTCCTCTGTTTTCGCCATTTCTCTCAAAAACTTTGCCTTTCTCCTTGAAAAGCCACTTAACTTCACTATGGATGCCATCTACCTGGACTTCTGTAAGGCCTTTGATACAGTGCTCCACAAGAGTCTTAGCTCTAAATTGAAGCAATACCAGTTTAATGAATGGGCTGTTGGATGGCTAAGGAATTGGCAGAATGGCTGCATCCAAAGAGCTGTAGTCAGTGGCATAGTGTCCAAGTGGAAACCGGTAGTGAGTGGTGTCCCTCAAGTGCCTGGACCAGTACACTCACTGTCTTCATCAATGACACTGCCAGTGGGATTGCGGGCTGCCCTCAGTCACTCAGGGGGTTTGCAGATGGCACCAAGCTGAGTGATGCAGTTGATAATGCTCAAGGGAAGGGATGACATCCAAAGGGACTCTGACAGGCTTGAGGAGCAGGCCCATGGGAACTGCAGGAAGTTCAACCAGGCCAAGTGCAAGGTCTTTCACCTGTGTCAGGGCAATACCCAGTATCAATACAGACTGAGGAAGAAGGGCCTGTGGGATAATAATGGATGGAAAAAAGGATAAAAGCCAGCAATGTGTGCTTGCAGCCCCGAAAAAAAAAAATTATCCTGAGCTGCAAGGAAAAGTAGCATGGTCAGTAGGTCAGTGACTCTACCTCTCTGCTCTGCTGAGAGTCTCTCTCTGCTGTAACCTGGAATGTTACAACCAGCTCTGGGGTCCCCAGCACAGAAAAGACATGGACCTGTTGGAATGAGTCCAGAGGAGGGCCACAAAAATCATTAGTGGGATGGAGCAACCCTCCTGTGCTGAAAGGCTGAGAAAGTTGGGGTTATTCAGCCTGGAGGTTTCAGGGAAAACTTATTTCAATAAGGTCAATATAAAAAGCGGGCTTAGAAAAAAGATTTTTTAACAAGGCCTTTGTGACAGGACAAGAGGCAAAAATTTTAACCTGACAGTATGTTCTCATTGGACAAAAGGAAAAAAATTTTTATGATACAGGTGGTGAGACACTGGAACAGGCTGCCCAGCAAAGCTCTGAATGCTGCATCCTTAAGAGCATTGAAGGTCTGGTTCATCTGGCATTTAAGCAATCTGACCTAGTGGAAGATGTCCCTGCCCAGAGTAGGGCTTGGATGGGGAATGTGGGGCTCCAGTGAGTCCACAACTCCAGTGTGGGTCCTCCACAGGCTGTGGTTACTGTCAGAAGCCTGTTCCTTCATGGTCTCTCCACAAGCTACTCTGCCTAAGCAGAGTCTAGTAGGATACTCTGCCCTAAGTTGTGGTAAAACAGCTTGAACTTTATCTTATTTGTAAAAGCTATCAGTGATGGATAGAGAAGGGAGGGTCACACTGCTTGTAGTCTTGAAGAACGCTGAGACCAGCCTGACTCATCAATCCCAAAGTTAGACATGCTGAGGATGTGAAAAACAATGTTTCCTGACAGAAACTGCCACCAGTGATGAAGCAGCAAAGTTCCTAACAGGTGATACTACTGATAACTTATCTAGAGCTGCTAAGCTGACACAGCCAGCCTAGAAACATATGACTGACAGTCACTTTATACTATAAAAGTATGGTCACACTTTTTAAAAGCAGGGTGTTCTAACATACCCCTCTTTGTATGTGTGCGGAGATTCCTCCCTTGAGTGGAGATTCCCCTCAAGGTTACTTCTGGAGGCTGAGCAAAAGAGGTTTGCTCATGGCCACTGGCATGGGTGAGTAGCATCAATCTCTACTAAATAACTACTCTGCAATCTTTAATACCAATGCTTCAATATTGCTTCAATAAATAGTGCACTATTATATAGTGTATATATTATTATATAATATTTACTAACTGTTATAACTACCTGTAGCGTGCAGTAAATAATTCTGATTAAAGTATTTAAGTCTGATCATTATCATAAATTTAAATATGTTATTTATTTTATTCATATAGATATATTTGGTTTGCCATCCTTAATCCTGTGGGACAAAGGCTCAATTACATGTATATTATCCTTTAAACATAAACCATTCAGCAAGTCAGAGAGGTTTGGATCCAACTGTACCTAGATGCCTCTCTGAGGAGTTCAGAAAGCAAGTGGGTCCTGTCTGAACCCTATGACTCAACAGAAGGGTTTCCCTGACAAACCTCAACTGAAGCTTCCAATTTGCCTGCAACAAGCTGCAAAGGAGCCCCTTGCTCTGGGCCTGGAGCACCTCCTCTTCCTTCTCCACCCCAGGGGCCCACAGAGCTGTTTCTCTCACTCTTTCCCCCTCACTCTCTCAGGCAGGGTTTGGCCCTTTTTGAAAGACACTTTCTCTGAGGCACCACCACCTTGGCTGAGCCATGCCCTAGAACAGGACTGTCGGAGCCAGCCAGAAGTGGCACAGCTTTGGCCACTCCTTATTCCTTACAGGGGATCTGCCAGCACCTCAACACCAACACCCCATACACGTGTAACTAGGACAGTGACCAATTTTTTCCACAGTTATTTGAGAGAGGATTAAAGTCATTTCAGATCATCCACCTTCTGAATTTTCTAAATTATCTGGTTTTGTTCAACAACCCTGTATTTCCACTGAGACGCTCCTTTAATTGTGGGTCTTTCACAGACAGTTTCAAAAATCCAGCTTGTCATACAAAAGGAGAAGTAAAAAGGACCACAAATAAATTTGTATTTTTTCCCCTCTAATTTGAGTATTACTGAACTGAATAGTGACTCTAGGTGTTACTATTAGAGAGACAACAGGCAGAAGCAGGAGACAAGTAGGATTTCAAGTCCATCATATCCCTTTCAGAAATGAGTTTCAGAAATTAGTTATCACTAAAAGCATTTTCCCAAGTCTTAAAAATCAAGACATCTGAATTAGGCAGTACTATACGTTCAGGTTTGGCTTTTAAAGGTAACACGAGCTTATGCTGAAGTGGTAAGACATGAGTGCCCAACATGCAGTGGGAGGTGACACGGTAACGCGGTGACACAGTGACACACTTACCCGCCACTTCCCTTTCTGGGCCAGCCTTTCTATCACTGCTTGCCAAATCAGCGCATTGAAATGTGCACTGAAAATATGATCATATGCAGGGTGGAAAGTTTGTGGCAAGAATCGTTCATCTGCAAGAATAAGCAATAGAGAAAACTATTTGGTACACACAGCACTTCAAAGGTCCGAGTGTCCAACTAAATTACTTCATTGCACAGCAATAATTTTAGTACCGGTTATTACCCAGGGGATTGCCCAGTGGGGGCTTAAGAAAAGCTGGTCACCCAACTGATTCAGCACCCAGTTTATCAGTGGCCAGACTTCATTAAACAAGCAGAAAAAAATGAACCCCTGCTCTCAAGAAACACCTCAAAGCACCAAGGCATTGCGAACCTCACGGCAATTCTTCCACTTACAGGTCAACCAGGTACTGACTCTGCAACAACTCATCAAAGACCTTAACATGGGGCTACAGGCTCAAGAAAATGCAGCAGGGGCACAGCTTGAAATCTCCTGGCATGCCTGTAGGTCCATCATACAAAGCATGTTAAACAGACTAAAAAGCAAGTAGAGGGGGAGAGACTGAGGAGAGGGCAGGGAGACAGATGATGGACGTTGCTGGAAAAAACCCATACAGTGCCACAGGAAGGCCACATTTCCTCTTCTCATTGCTGTCCACTACTAGCTGAGGGAAAGTCCTCCACACTGAAATACACTGCACTGTAAAAACGTTTAAACTGCCTATCTTCTAATTATTTTCAATCTACCTGGCTTAAAGAAAAGGAGGGTGGCCTGGACAAAACCCACTTAAAGCCTCTGGGATCTAGAGCTCCAAATCTCCAATCTTGTCTTCCTGACTCTAAATTTTTACCTTTTCTAACTAGCCCATAATTGGCATGTTCCTGTGAGACAACCCACTCCCCTGCAGTGTTTTGAGATTGTTGGTGTCTGCTGTATATAAACTGGACCAAGTTCACTAGTAGTTTGTGCTACTAAAGTCCCATCATCACTATTGAAAGCCTGTTAAGAAAATTAAGGTCTTAATTTGCGTTTACCATTTACACTTATGAAGATTCCTGCTATAAACTCAGCTATTTGAGTTTGATCTGCAGAAGAATTCAGGAGAACAAGACCTCTGTGGAACATAGAAACTGCCTCACGAGACTTGGATAACATGATGAATGCATGGCCAGCTCTATAGTAAGCCTGAAAAAAAAAGGAGGAAAAAAGATATTGGGAAAATATTCAGAGATATTTACTGACAAAAAAAAAAGTATTTTTTAAAATTCTCTCATTATGTTATAAAAATGACATGTAGTACTATTTCTACAGCTTCTTATACACAGATGAAAAAAAAAAAAAAAAAAAGTGATATGAACTATTCTATTCTAATCCCTTGAAATTCACAGCATGTTACTGATATTACCAGAGGTATTAAAAGTGAAATCCTGAAATTCAAAGCTTGGAAAACAACTACAGGATGAAAAACATACTTTCAGCAGCTGTATGTTAACCTCCTCTGGACAAGACTGGGCTGTCCAGAATATGTATTTATGTTTCCACATCACTGCATTTTGTAGCATTTCCCACAATACATATATTCTTCAGCCAACAGCACCTGAACATTTTTATATTCACCCTGAATTAGATTGTACCAGCTCAGAGTCACAGTGGAGTTAATTTGTCCAAATCAGATAACTGGCATGTTGCAACACAGCACAAATTAAATGGGCATTTTGATGTAATTTTACCATATCTAAATAAAAAAGCCTACTACAGGCTCTGGGAGTCTTTAGTGGTTAGAACAGAAGAGTATTTATTGCACATAAAAGCCAATCTAAAAGTATGACTCCATATCATAAATACTGTACAACTCCTGCTGATTCCTAACAGATGGCTACTTGAGCCAAGGTGTACTTAATCAATGTGTATTTAATCACAAGCCAAGTGTAGTGTATTGTTCTGTCCACTGGAAATACAACATGACCTCGATCACCAAATATCACTCCCAGGAACTGAAGACTTATTAACATGTAACCCTTATTTGGGATATTGATAGTTACATTTCTTGAAAGCATTGGTACCTCTCTCATTGGGATCCAGAGAGAACCAGCATCTCCTGGTGCAAAAGGGAGCTGCTTCACATCATTAAAAATACTATTACAGCCATGAATCTGATGCTTATGTTTAGAATCAAACACTAATCCTGGGATTTTATGCTATATTTACTCATCATGCCCCAAAGCAAAAACACAATTAAAAAAAAAGAAGATAATGACACCATTATTAAAAAAAAAAAAAAGAAAGAAAAATAAGCAGGAAGGTATGCAAAAACTGCCAGCTTAAGCATCTGAATACCTTAACATACTCAGGATCCCACTGTAAGCTTTGGTGGGCTAAAACCACTGAATCCTTCCATTTGCCCAGGCAGAACAAGGCCGTTGATTTGTTGCACAGCAACACAGCTATGTCCCGGGAACACCTAAAGATACAGTTTTACCATTAGTGTTTATTCACCTGAAAAAGAATCACACTTTACATTTAGCAATATGAATAAATGAAAAAAACTACACATATCACCCACCTGACAAAATCAGAGGTAAAAAATGTAGTTGTGGATAATAAATATCATTTGAATATCTGTAAAATGCTGTAAAATGTCTTAGAGACATCCTAATGATACCTTAGTGATACCCATAGTGATGACCTGATCTCTTCTGAAGCAGAAAGCCAAGCCACTGGAATAATGAAGTATGAGGATTTAGCAAGAGTTCAGACCACCTCGATTCACCTACATATGGCTCAGTGAAAGCCAGCAGCCTGGAATGGAAGCTGTGTGATGGAAAGAGTACTAAACACATTCTGGTCACCAAAAAATGCATTTTAGTGTATCACCACTTGGCAAAGTCAACAGAAAAATCCACATTTAAAACAAGTAAGTGGCTGGTGTTAAATTAGGTTAACAGCAGTGTTAATATACAGCAGTAATGAATATTTAATACTTAAAGTAATACTCAACTATTTAATCATTAATAACATTACCAGCTTATATTAACTGATGAAAAGCGCTTAACATCTGGAAAGAAATACCCAAAGGAATCTTTGGCTCAAAATTTATTTTTAACAAGTCTCAGAATACTGAGAATGACCAATAACAAGAACAAAGTAACCTGCATGAATCATTTTAAAGATAATCAGATGATTCATGTAACAACAGGCCAGGACATGGCAAAATCACAACAGGATTAATCCACAACATGTCAGCTAAGAAACAGAAGTAATTTAACAGAAACCAGAGCAATTTTTCTTTTAATTAAGAAAAATTAATTTGAACATTAATTGCACCAATTTATAATTGATATTTATGCAAAAATATTCATATTTAAGTCACTAATTAATCTCACATATATGTAAGGAACAGAATAACTATAAAACTAGTACACTAAAAAGTGTGAAAAAAGATACAAGAAAATCAAGTGTTAGGTCAAAAAATAGAATTTTGAATTAACTGTGCAACTGTACATATTTGCATATTCCAGGCTTATGGTTTACATCTTATGGTTTACATCTCATAATTCAAGAATACTTACGGGACCCATTGCATTAAATAACCAAGCGTTTGTAGAGCTTCATCATAGTTTCTGATGGCCATAGAGTAATTTCCATTTTTAAAATCCTGGTTCCCAGCTTGCCTCTTCAACTGTGCATATGACATGGGATCCATGCTAAGGAAAAGAAAAAACAAAGAAAAAGAAAAAACCAATCAAACAAAAGCACTGACTTATGAGACATTTCTTTCCCTAAATTTGACTTAAATGTTCATCTTAGTTTTTGCATATTTGGAAAGAAGAACAAAGAGCACATCTTCTTTGTTCCATGCAGTTGGACTAGATAGTTTAGTTGGACTAAACAGAGATCTGGTGACAGCCTCATCTTTGCTGTTGATGCCTCCTCAACTTTTCATCTACTTTTCATTGAACTTCAGCTAACCAGATCCACCATTGGCATGATTTTTTTTTTCAGTTTTTATCTTCAGGTCTGAAAGTGTATCTTTTAAATTAAAATTCCAAATTATTTCAGTGTGTAAAGTGTGTACATACACAGTTCAGGAGGAAATACCTGAGAAAACAAACAGCATTTATATGCTTAAGAAATATATGAAGCTATGCATTTCAATTAATTAAACACAAAATTCATTTACTTGCTTTTTATTTATGAGTTTTTTGTCCAGGTCCTCTGTCTAGATACTCAACAATCCAATATATACAGACCTGCTTAGAAACTTAATTACTGCAAGAAAATATCGTAACATAGTATGGTAATAATGCTTGAGGACCTTGAATCAGACTTCTGACAGTTATTAAAATAAATACAGGAAGTAGCCAAAGAAACCAAAGGTTGAAACTAGCATCAAATGCAACTTACCAAAAAAATATTTCATCATTAAAATTTTAAAATCAGGGTCATTAAACAAAATTAATCACATGGTCAAGCAGCTAGATGAAAGAAACAAAGGCAAGAGGAAAACCAGCTACATGTATGAGAATCAGCACATAAGAAGCAGACAAGAGAAACATCCAATGCTAAAGTGCTCTGTAGAATCATTCTTCACAGACTGAGTTTATGATTAAAAGCTGTTTCCATTACCTGTAAAAACCTGTATGAATCTCACAAATCTCAGTGCAATTAAGTAAGATTAATTCACCAAATAGGAATGCATACATTTACTTATTATCCAGGTATTAACAAGCCTGTAGCAAAACCCATAAAATCTGCAACCTTCACAACCTGCTAACATAATGTCAAGGTTTAGTCTAGCAAGGTTTAGTCTAGCAGGCAGCTGAACACCACATAGACCTCAGCTCACTCCCCCACTCCCTGAATGGATGGGGGAGAGAATTAGGGGAAAAAAAGTAAAATTTGTGTGTGGACATAAAGAGTTTAACAGGACGGAAAAAGAAGGCTGATACTACTAATAATAAACTTTGAATATACAGAACAATTAATGGACAATGCAATTGCTCACCACCCACTCACCAATGTCCAACCAGTTCCTGAGGAGTGGCCCCTGGCCAGTTTTCCCTCCTAATTTATATACATGACATTCTATGGTACAGAATATCAATTTGGCCAGCTCAGGTCAGCTGTCCTGGCAATGTCCCCTCTCAGCTTCCTGTGCTCCCCTGCAGCTGACAGGGCAGCATCAGAAGCTGAGAAGTCCTTGACTTAGGGCAAACATGGCTCAGCAACTACCAAAACATCAGTGTGTTATCAACATTATCTTCATACTAAATCCAACACACAGCACTGTACCAGCTACTGAGTAGAAAATTATCCCAGCTGAAAGCAGCACTAAAATATCTGCAAGATCTTTTGACAACAAAGCAAACTAGATATTTTTAAGTATATGAAACATTACTGATGTATTTTCTCTGTAGAGCTCCTCATGAACCAGTGCTGTCTTGTGAGCACAGAGGTATGATGAGGCATGCTACGGATGGCACTGTGCCTTTGCATTTATCCAAGCACAAAAAGCACTAGTCAGGCTCACGAGTGCATTAAACAGATGGGAGAGCCCACAACTCTGAGGAGGAAACTGCAGAAAAATCAGATGAAACCATAATGCTCTGATCTGCACTGCTTCAGACTGAGTGGGAAATGACCTGTCAGAAGTTATGTCCTAATTAAATAAAAACTCCATGATGATGTCTGTAATCGAACCATCAGCTTGTTAATTCCAGGGAAGTACCAAGAACAGATGCAATTCTGGATAAAAAGTGAACTCAAGAAAAGGAGGTCCCATCTACTTGGGGAAGGTACGACAACCAGACATGCTAGAGGGGTAATTTTTACATTATCCCAGGCAAATTAAATCATCGCTTTACTGAGCAATGTGCATAGAGCATATACTTTTAAAATACTACTTCTCCAAACAGCCAATCAAAAGTACTCACAACATATCCAGAACTTCTTTTACACCACTGCATGGTATGAGCATTATTAAGGTGAAAAGAAGAAAAAAAATAGAACAGAACAAAGATAAAAAACAAGTGCCGAAAGATGGTTCTACCTAATCTTTTGTGTAATTCTTTCAGATTTCAACTCTTTATCATCAAAAAGGTTGGTAAATTATTTTCTCAAGAATACTGCCAAAATAGGTCAGCTACACAGAAGTTTTTTCAAGTAGGAATACACATGAACTGGTGGTTTTCCAAATAGTAGCTTAATTTCAGTTTTTTTCTTTTTTTAAAGAAATCTATGTTTCTATTCAGTGTGATATTTTTCCCCAGAATTATGTTTTCATCTTTTCTTTTCTTTGTAATATACTAAGAGTACAAGTACAAATAAAAGATATTACAAGATATTTAAAAGACTGTTTTTTCCACAGTACAGTGGAAGCAGCAATGAGCATTTTAAAAGGACTTTACAATGTGTGCCGTGCTGAGAAATTTTGGAACTGAACTCCTCATTTCAGATCAGAAGACAGCATGCCCTCCCCTGTCCAGGCAGCAGGAATTTTCACCAGAACACAAGTTTTCATCCTTTTCCAGAACCGGAGTTTCCCAGCCAAAACTTCAAACTGTAGATTGTTTAAATAACTGGGATGTCTGCTGTGGGCTTTAGCAACTATACTCAAGTTTGTAGACCCAAGAGATACACTGGGCAGGCTGGTCTGACATCTGAGCTAATGATCCAAAAGAATTGCTGTGCCGACTAGCACAGCATGTCTTGCTATTGCCCAACATCTTCCTGCAGCATAAACAATTTTAACTCAAAACCAATGGACTAATAGAGGGCCTATTATGTAAAGTCTACCAAGCGTGAGGAGCATTAAACAAAACCCTTGTCTATTACTCTGCCTTAACTGGCGCAGGTAAAAGCCACAGCTGTATCTGGATATAACTATATGAAGATTTTTGGGGGTGAGTGTTGTGGGTTAACCCCAGTGGGAAGCTAAGTGTTGGCATTCCCTCACCCCCAGTGGGGTGAGGAAAGAGCAAAGCAAGAAGTAAAATCAAAAAAAAATGTGGGTCAAGATAAAAATCTCTCAGTAACCAAAAGAGGCCTGGAAGAAGAGAGAAAGATGACAAAAGTGATGCAAGGGCAATCATTAACCACCTCCCTGACATGGAATAATGCCCATCCAGTTCCCAAGACAGGGAAGGATGATCTCCCTAAGTCCCTCCTCTCCATTGTCATTGCTGAACATGATGCCACATGGCACGGACTATCCCTTCAGTCAGTTTGGGTCATCTGCCCCATTGTGCCCCCTCCCGACCTCTTGTGCATCCCAAGCCTATCCACTGGGAGGCCGAGGGAGGAACAGAGAAAGCTGTGTAAACTGCTCAGCAAAACCTAAAACATTACTGCTCTATCAGCATTGTTTTACTCACAAATTCAAAGCACCATACCAGCTACCGTGAAGAAAATTAACTCCATTCCAGCCAGATATATGTTCCCCTCATGAAGGAGGGATTACTCCTAAATTATGGAGTCTATGAAACACATAAAGGTCTGGGAGACCCCTCCCAGTGCATTGTTGAGACCTTATCATTCACAGAAATGAAACAGAAACAAAACAAACAAAAAATCAAACTGATAACATGGTCTACTGTGTTTACTTTTTTAATGACTCCTGAGACCACCAGCAAAAACAAGACAGCAAAATGAAGCATGCTGGTTTTTACTCACAGAATTGAAACAAAAAGATTATACGGTTAAGTCAGAAACAATCTACTCCAAACCCAACTGCTGCCAGTGGTCAAAATTCCCATTTACTTTACGTGTCATCAACTCTTATGTTACTGTGCTGGTCAGTGTCCCACTGAACTGCTTCAGTCAGACTGCTGTTAAAAGCAGGGCAGCTTTAGTGTGGTTACAATGCTAAGTTTTGATTCCTCTCGCTTCAGAAGATAATTTTGAAAACACAAGTGGAGGCTGCCCAGAAAAGCTATTTGTCACTATTAAAAAATGTTGTGTTCCTTACGCCAGCTATGGCTCTCAAGAGGCCAGCTTGTGCTTTCTGAACATCTGAAGCTGGCAGTACTAAAAAATTTAGAAATCTGAGACTGAACCCAAGCCATCAGTTTTTCTGTCTGCATTTGCTTTACACATTTGAAGAAGAGAAACTGCATGACACTGTTTAATTCACAGGAAAAAAAATAAAATAAAAGGTCTTCACAGACAAGCTTTTAATTATTTTTGATCCTGAAAATTAAGCTTTAAGGATCCATCCCTATGGCATTACTCAGTGGTAGAATAAAATTTTTATTCTCCAGACACAATAGATTTCCATAATTCAAGGAACAAATGAAGTATAGCAACCTTAGGAGCCCTGCATCTGAATTAAAAGAATGGTGACAAATAAGAATCCTCCTATTTTCAGGAAATCTGACTTCTAAAGACTGTGCTTTCCTCAGTCCTATTAAGCAGACAAATCATCCCTTGTTCCTCATTAACCCAAAAGGCAGACATTCCAAACTGGCAATAGGTAGGGAGAGAAAAAGCCCAACAATGCATCTACACTGTGACTGAGTAACAACTAAATGCATTTCATCAGCATTCGAATAATTCATGTTTTCTCAACAGGAAACCTCAGGGTTCCATTAGCTCTCCTCCAACAAAAGCATGCTGGCTCCAAGAGCACGATGCCACCAAGAAAGAACTGTCAGGTCACCCCTTCTGCTACACCAGAGGGACCCCTGCAGCCGCATACCCACCACTGGCACGACCCCTGCAGGCAGCCCTGCAGTCACCCAGCAAAAGGACACTGAATTCAGGTCTTCCAAATGACACTTTCCTCATGATACAGACAGATGTGAATGTCAGGGCAGACACAGTAAAAGAAGGACAAATACAGGCCAAGAAGGCTGTAAGTGGCCATTAAGTATGGCAGTGCTCCGCTTGCTAGCCAGTTTTACCTGTTTTCCTGACAACAACAGCTACTAAAGACATATTTAGAGAACACAGTCTCCTTTCAATGTGTATAAGCCTAACTTTGACAGTGACAGCAGGGAAAAATTTACTTCTCTTAGTTTTCCACTGCATGCTGAAAAGTCAAATGAAAAATCTGGAAATCATCGGTACTTTTTAGAGGAGGCCCTGAAGAAAAAGCAGAGACAAAAATGAACAGCTTATAACTGACCAGGCTAGAAGCAGACACATTTGTAAATCTCATGTAGAAGAGAGGAAAAAAGCTGAGATTTAGACATGGACATCCTCATGGATCTGTTTAGTCTGAAAAAGGTCATAGTGGCATTTGTGACTATCTGAACAATACTTTAATTGAACATTCAGCCAGTATCTCATGGAGATATTGAAGAAGATGATGATGATGAACATGAAAATGTCATATTTAGACCTTGTAAAATGTCAGCTCATGTTGGAGAAACTGGTCAACTCAAATGAAGAGCCTCTAATACAGACAGCTTGTCATCAGACATCCCTATCATTAGAGATATATTCAGATAGATGGATAGAGAAGCCTTATCTAGAGATAAGATTCTCACTCAGTTGACCAAAACAAGAACAAAAAAAATCTGTAAGAAGTCACTTTGCCAGATTTGTACTAGACCTTGGAAGTGCCAAAGACCCTTTGCTCCCAGTAAAAGCACCACTTAGAAAATACTGAACGAGATTCTAGAGCAGATTTGGATTAGATTAGGGCAAACAGAGCAGCAGAGTGATAATTTCTTATCAGAATGTTGTCCTGAACTCAGCACAAATTGGACCAAAGGAAGTTTTTTTACTGTTTCTGGGCTCTATGGCCAGTCCGCATCCTATACATCACAGTACTCCAAAGATAAAGGCAGTATGCATCTGTGGAGCTGTTTGCCTCTAAAAAGACAAAGAAAACCATTTCCCAGGTAGGTGAATAGAGAGAACATTTTATTGGGTTGTTTCAGTCTGAACTGGAGACCTGCACACAACCTCCATCACTGGACACAAGCAACCCTCAACACCACTTACATAATTTTGCTTCTCTAGATACACTTCCTTTCTAAGTGTTCAGGTAGAAGCAGTACTAGGGAATTCAGGCTACTGTTCTGTAGTTTCACCAATGCAGTACCACACTGAATCAGCACACCCAGACAGCACAAAACATCTCTCACTATTGAGAAGAAATTCTCACCTGAGCTGAGCCTAGCAGGCAAGCACTATTTCCGTATTTTGGAAGTCAGCTGTGTGACTTCTAAGTTCTGGCTGTGCTTTCAAAAGATGTTAAATGGCTGGGGTGAGAGAGCAGAGTGAGACAGAACATCCCAGGCTGCTCTTCATTTTATACCAAGCTTTTCCTTCAAAATGTGCTCTGTAATAAACTGATGATTGCAGGGCACAGACACTACAAGACAAACATCCTTATCAACATTTGGCAAATGCAGCCCAGGATGCAACTACAGATGTCTCAAAGGCTTGTTAACACCTCAAATACTACATTCAAACCAGATAGGGAAGATTTGTGCAAGGTCTGAATGAAACAAGGGGTATAAGCAGAATACACACACAAGACTCTGGGCTAGGGTCCTGTTCTGGGCAGAGCTGGCCTGAACGACCTCCCAGGGTCCTCCTTTTTCAGATTACCAGTGTATGTTGCTTTCTGTTTGTGCAAACTCTCAGAAAGGAATTGTTATTAATAACAAAGCCCAGACACCTGATTTCTCCAACTAAACTCACAGCTGACACAGCTCAGTTCTTCTTCAGATGCAACACCACCAAACAGTACTACAAAAACCGCAGCCAAACCCAGACAGAAGTTCAGCCAGCCCTGCTGACAAGCAGAAATCCATGCAAAACCTCAAGAAGTGGACACTGAAATGTTACTAATCTTTAGAGCAGGGATTTGTAGTTCACTTGCACAAAGAAAAGGTACCAGGCAAGGAAGTGACATAGCAAGGAAAGGGATATCAGAAGCACATCACCAGGAACAAGACAATACCTTTCACAAAAAGAGATGGGTGCACACATGCCAGGACACCAGCTCTGTACCTGCTTTAGACACTGGGAGACCAGTTTCACACTCATGGACAAGGCAACAGAAACCTGACAGACCAACGTGATATTCCATGGTATGGAATATCCCTTTGGACAGCCCAGGTTAGCGCCCCAGCTCTGTCCCCTCCCAGCTTTCTGTGCCCTCACCCAGCCTCCCCTCTGGTGGGACAAGCTGAAAAATGCTTTACTTAGGATAAGCACTGTTTAGCAACAACAAAAACAACAGTGTTTTATCAACATTATTCTTATCCTAAATACAAAGCACAGCACTGTACCAGCTACTAGGAAAAAAATTAACTCTATCCCAGCCAAAACCAGATGACACCTCAGAACATCCTTCCTCCTTTCCTTGCAAGCTGAACTCAGGCCAAGCACATGTGACTAGCCTTCCTTGAAGACTGCTTCACAGCTTGCAGCAGCAACAGGCCTGGCCTTGCTCCCCAGCACATCCTGTTTTGTTAAGGGAGACAAAACAGGCCTCTTTGCCTTCAGCTTCAAGTGATTCTTCCCTCTTTGTAACCTACCAGTAAAAAGTCATACCTAACAAAAAGGTACAGTTGAGCTGTGTCTGGAATCGCTTTTTCAAGAAACACACCTGTTTATACATACAAATACTTATAATTTCCAGCAAATTAAGAAAATACTTGCATTTCCCGCTTTATATACAAAAAAATTATGCAAAAGTATGTTCAATATTCTGTTTGCACAGTGTCATTACTGTGTCAACACAAAAACCACCAAAACCTCACAACAGTAGGAAAAGTTAATCTTTCTGTTTCTCTCTGAAATAACAACAATCTTGAAATCCCTAGTCTAGCTCAGCCACACAAGACCTAACTCAGTCCAAGAGGGAGCTGTTTACACTGCTGCAGTTGTTTGCTCAGCCTGGCAATGTTCCTGTTATCATTGTCCTGCTCTTCTTTGCACTGGTGTGGCCGCACCTTGAATATTACTGCCCAGTTTTGGGCACCACAAAATAAAAAATACATTAAGCTGTTAGAGAGCATCCAAAGGAGACCACGAGGACGGCGAAGGGTCTGAACAGGAACCTGTAAGGGAAGCGGCTGAGTAGTCACTTGGTTTGTTCAGCCTGAAGGAGACTGAGGGGAGATCTCTTTGCACTCTGCAGCTTCCTCATGAGGGAAAGAGGAGGGGCAGGCACTGATCTCTTCACTCTCGTGACCTGCGACAGGACTTGACGAAATGGACTGAAGCCGAATCAGGGAAGGTTTAGACTGGATATTAGAAAGAGGCTCCCCAGGGAAGCACCAAGCCTGTCTGAGTTAAGCAGCACTTGTACAACGCTCTCAGGCACATGGTGTGACTATGAGGGTGGGTGTCCTGTTCGGGGCCGGGACTTGGACTCAATGATCCTGGTAAGTCTCTTCCAACTCAGCATTTCCTATGATTCTACGACCGAGTAAGAAAAATAGCAACAAACAGCTTGACTATAAACTCATTCCAGAGGGTACTGACTCTGGAATGAGGAAAAAACAAACCGAAAAAACACCCCAGGACCAAAACACCAAGATCGCCCTAATATCAAGGTTTTCAAGCCTGTGCAGTTCTCAGCCAATGCTTGACAAATTTATTTGTATGTGGGTAAAAAAACACTGATAGGAAATACTCCCTCTGGCATGTTTTCATGGGAAAGCAAAGCCTCTTCCCATTCGCAATAAATCTAAAGTTAATCCTCTGTAAATCTAAATTTACAAAAAAATAAAAAATAAAAAAATACAAAAGCCGGTGAGAGATCCTTCTGCATTTATTCTTCTGCAGTGCACACTGTGCTTAAACTTCTTTCCAGTTGAAAAAGTCTGTTTTGTTAAGCGACCACTCCACGACCTCGTACAAGAGTTTTGCTTTTCAGGGAAAGCATCCAAAACCACTGAAGACAATGCTTCGCTCCGGGCTATGCTAAAGGAGTTCTCCCTCTTCTTTTCAAGCACGGACACGGCATCGCATCTCCCCCAGCTCCACAGCGCAAACCATACCAGGCCAATACACACTCCCAGATGCCTGGCCAGAGAAAGAATGCACTCTTCTCCTTTTCCTTCAACCACCCCACACATTCCCTGGCAGGCTTCCCAACCAGCACAGCCACCTCCGCTGCCCACACGCCAAATCCCGCACCCAGGCTCCTCGTCGGGGCAGCACGTCGCCCCTCAGGAACTGCTCCAACATGCAGGAAGCTCCCAGCAGCTCCACCGAGATGGGAAGCCACCCCCAAGAGGCCGCGGCTGCCCCCGCCTTGCACCAAGCACGGATGGAGCGGCGCAGGGGGCGCGGGCAGCTCCCGCCGCCGCCCGCCCGCCGCACCCCGGCATCCCGCTTGGAGCGGCCCGCGGCCGACTGCCGAGCTCGCCGTACCGGGGAGGGTCTGAGGGAGACAAGGGGTGGCCGAGGAAGAGCATCCACCTACCTGCCTGCCCGTGCCCCGCCGCCACTGCCGGGGCGCGCTCCGCTTGTCGCCCTTAAACTCTCCGCCCCGCGTCCCGCCCCCGCCGCCCGCGTCACCGTGGGAGTGGGAATGGGGGAATCGAAACAAATCCACAGCGCGGGGGGAATCGAAACGAGAGCGCCCCGCTCGTGAGGGATGTCCCCCCTCGTCCCGACCCGCAGCAGGGAGTGTGGCGGGGGTGGGAGGTACTGGCGTTCATCTCCCGGCTGGAACGTTCGGGAAGTGGCGCTGGGATGGCTCGGCTCTCCCTCCGCAGCGGGAAGCGTATAGAGTGCCATTTTTTAAAATGACGTAGCGGTGCCTTCAGGATACTTGGAAAAGCGGCGTTCGTCCGCGCCGGGGGCAGCCCCGCGTCCTGGGGCGCCGCGCTGTCCCTCCGGCCTCTCACGGCAACCCCCGCCCAGGGGAAGCTGTGGCTCCTTTGCTTCTCCACTGGGCGAGGATCACTTGGGAATGCGGGCTTCTCCTCCTGCGATGCAGTTGTTTGGTAATTTGTCGTTTCCCGTGAAAAGTGGATCGATAAGTCAAGGATGGATGCTTCACGGGAGATGGTTCAATAATTCACCCCTCTGTGAAACGCGTTTTTAATCGAGTTTTTCTCTGGTATTGAGTATTATCAGCTGCACGTCTTCCTGTGTATCCGGGCTGGCTGGGATAGAGTTAATTTCACTGCAAGCAGCCCCACCGTGCTGTGCTTTGCTTTGGGGGCTAAAAAGTGTTAACAACACACCAGTGCCTCAGCCACTCATCTCTCCAGCATTCCTCCTGAAGCAGTAGGCTGGGGGTGGGCAAGATCTTGGGAAGGGACACAGCCAGGACAGCTGGCCTAAACTGGCCAAAAGGGAATTCCAGGACATGTGATGCCTATTCAAATATAAAAGCTAATAGAAAGCAGGGGGAAGGTGGGGTATTCATTATTTACATTTGCCTTCCAGAGCAAGCACTACACAGGCCGAAACCCTGCTTCCCAGGACATGGCCGGATGTTGCCTGCTGATGGGAAGTAGAGAACAATTTTTTGGAGTTTCTTACCTTTGCTTGAGCTTCCGTTTTATTAAACTGCCTTTATGTTGATCCGTGAGGGTTTTTTCCATCTTAGTTCCTTCCTCCTCGATCCTGCTGAGGAGGGGAGTGACAGAGCCGCTTGATGGCCTCTTGATTTCCAGACAAGGTGAACCCACCACAGTTCTTTTGATACTCAGTATGGGACATGAGACAACAAGAGTTTTGTATGAAGTGTGCTGTAGCTATAGTGGCTATTCAGTATCAGGCTCCAATGCAGGTCACAGAGATTGTTGGCTGCACTGCTTATATCTTTATTTAGTTAAGCTTGAGAACATGTTAATAAAAACAATGGCTCTGTCCTTTCCCCTGGCATTTCTGGCCTTGCTTTTCTGGAGGAAGTATCTTGTTGTGAGCACGAGGAAATACATATCCCTCTCCATACCTGGGACTAATGCAGATGTTTTTTTATGCAGGCCTCAGAGATCCTTGTTCATCCTTATATGAGCTGTTTAATACTACTTATTAACACTGTTAGCATATCATGAGGTTTGTGGAATCCGGTGTCATCCTGATCTAGAAGACAATTTTTGGATGAGGTGTTACTGAAATGTGCTCTCAGACACCTGGCCCTGGGGTGGCAGGGTGTGTGGAAGGATTTGGGCAGGTTCCTGCAGCAGTTCTCATCTACAAAATCCTGGAAATTCACACCTGAAGAGGCAGGTTACCCTGGCAAACTGACATGCCACAAACTGACAGAAAGGTGTCTTGCCTATCCCAGTGAAAACCAGCAGCTTCCAGTACTGTACTGGGCTCTGGCCTGTGCCTATGGAGCCACAGTTCAGTACTCTCAGTGGTTGAGGCAGGAATCCAAACAGCAGCTACAGCAATTCTCTCATTACTAGGAAAGAAGCACTGGATGGAGAAAACAATGGATCCATATTGTCAATTAGTAAAGGAGGAGGAAGAAGAAGAGGAAACGTCTGATCAAGAAGCTGGTACTTTGACAAATGATTAAAAAAATGGGTGCTAATGTCTTCGCAAATGCCTCAGTCTGGAAGATGGGGTTTGGGCTCTTCACTAATGGTAGGAGAAGTGGATCTTAATGTCTTCACTAATGCCTATGTCTGAAAGAACCAATTAGGTGTTGGAAGAATGGCTATGGGGGTCTTTAGGAGAAGTGGGTGTAAATGTCTTCAAAATGGGTCTAATGTCTCTACTAATATCAAGCCCTGCGAGTTTATTACAGAACCCAGGCAGTTTGATCCAGCTTGAACTTCTGAACTTTAGGGCAATAGGAGAAATGGGTCTGCAACAAGTCTATTGCAGATCCCAGACAGTCTGAGCTTCTGATGGGTCCGCAGAACCCAGACAACCTGAACCTCCAAACTTCAGGGGAAAATGATGATACAAGTTCAAGGGGGGTATATGTCGTAGGTGTTTCAGGAAGGCTGTACTTCAGCCAGTGGGTAAAAGAAGAGGGCAACATGTGGTTGGGAGTTCAGGATTAAAGGACACTGCACCCTTCAATACCTCAAGAGAGAGCCCAGGGAGTATGGCACAGTGGACTCTCTCCCTTTATTCAGGTAAAGTTGCAGGGCTCCTCTGTTTCCTTTGTGGACACTGGCTTCTCAGAGCATGCCTTTTCTGCGCACGAATTTGAGAAAAGAGTCAGAGAATTCATACATGAAGCAGAATCTACCCAGTCTCTGACTTCATCAGAATTTCGAGATACATGGGAAGATCATAGCTGCCAGATGAGCGGATTTCTGCCTGCTCCAGTGCTGGGATAACAGGGTAGCAGTCAGAAGCTGGAGAGTAAGGAAATCCAACAGCTGGGATGCTTCACTAGAAACTGGAGAGTTGAGAGAGGGGAATAGAGTGAGCAATTTACAGTCTCTGGAGATGGTTCCTCTCAAGTGAGCGCAATGTACCAATTCAAGGAAGATCTTGTGAACTTGCCAGGAATGTGTTCCTACCACAGGCAAAGGCGTCCAGTCTGAGAGAATTAGTGGTGAGGGAATTCATCTACAGTGATATAAACTATTATGAGGTCTCCAAAGATCCAAAGACTGTCCTGTGCACACAGGCCATGAGGAGTGTTATAGATACATGGTATAATATTGGATTTTTGCAAGTATTAAGATGAATGCTATATGTATAATATTAAAATGTCTTTGCTGTAATAATTGATATATGTATGTTGAACTGTCTGCAACATTCAATGAACAGATGATGGGAACCCTGCTGATTATCAACACTCACCATCTGTGGAAAGAAGGAGTCAAGGCCCAAATTAAAAGGTGATAAGAAGAGGATTAAAACCACATGCCAAGAAACATGCATGCTCTAAAAAGGTGGACTCAAGGAGTGGCAATGCTAAACAGTTCCTGGAAAATGTAAGCTAGTTAGTAGAAAAGTTTGGATATGCATAAAGTCTATGAATATGCATCAAGTTGGTGCAATAGAAATGGTATATAAAGGGTGTTTCCAAAGCACCAGGTATGCTCTTGGCAGAGTGCCAAACACCTGACCATTTTAGCCCTTTGCTTTATTGTCTTTGTCTCCTATAGTCTTTTTTTTTATTAAACCTTTTAAAATTTACCAGAACAGTGAACATCGTTTTTCACGTGGAGGAAGTGCTCCAGCTTCATATTCTAACAGTTTAGCAGTAATGTATTGTTCAGATATCAACATCTCAATTTTTGGAATCAAGTCTTCTCAAAAGCTTTGAAGACTGTCTCTGTACATCTTCAACATTATGGGTATCACCTTGGCAGTTAGACATGCCCCAAGAAATTAGTCTCTTCCTGCCCTAGTTGGAGGGAAAGGGAACCCCAGTCATGTGCTGCATGGCACACTGTTTTTTTATTGTGTGTTCAGGATGAGAAAAGGGATGACCAGGCTTACTGGACCATGTGGATTCGATTGCTTGGTGCATCAGACCCACAGAAGTAAAAAGCTTTGGTAGGCACTGGTGTACAGTGTACCCTGGTGCCATCAGGCTGCAGGCGCACAGAACACATCTGGATCTCTTCAGTGACAGAGGGGTGCCAAGAATTGTCTGTGTTGGAGGCAGAGCAACCACTATGCATGTTAAAACCCTGCTTCCCAGGAAGTGTCTGCGTACTGCCTGCTGGGACATAGAAAACAAATCTTTTGTTTTCCTTTGCTTCTGCACTCAGCCTTTGTTCTTGCTTTATTAAACTGCCTTTGTCTTGACCCATGAGGGGTTTTTCCCACTTTATTCCCCCCTCCATTCCTGCTGAGGACAGATAAGGTGTTTTTGATGGTCACCTGGTGTCAACCCATCCCATTCTCATAAAAAAATAGATTTCTGCTAATCATCCATATTCTGCTCTGAGTTTTCACATAAATTATTCTGCTACCCATTTAGGGACTTAGCACATACGGTTTTATATCACTTCGCTCCTAGTGGAGTGCATCAAAGTAATAGGCAAAGCCCCTTTTAAATAAAGCAATCAAAATCCAGCCACAACTGTTTTGTAGCTGCATCCACACTACAGGTGTCTGTGGATGTGAGGTGGGAAAAGACAGTGTAATCCTGTTTTCTAAGTGACTTAAAGAAATCAAAGTACATGGGTGGGATTTTGGAGTTCTTACTCAGGCAAAAGTGCCTGAGTGAATCAACATGATACAAATGTTGAGAGAAATGAGTGGCTGATAGATAGTAATATATCTGGAATTTTATGTGGCCTCCTGTAAGGCCCCAAAAAAACTTACTTGATGAGACTTTTAGAAGGGCTTATGGTTGTTCATGTACTCTTGAGTTGAGCATGTGAGAGAATGGTGATAAGATATGCTCAAAAGCTCAAAACAACAAAAAATAAGAGTATCAGCATCTTTAGAAAATCAGAGAACTTTAGCAAACTGTTTAGAGCAACATTCAATCAACATGAAACATTTCCCAAAGCATTAACTTGGTCCATCCAACTTAGCAAACTCTAAGCCCATTTAGTTTTAAGTTACTCAAAAATTCCAAGAAGAGGAAATAAGGACAACGAGAGAAAGACAGAAAAGGTATAGAAAAGGACACATACAGCTACCCACTACTGGGTGCCAGCGGTGTTCAGGTAGAAGTTCCAAGAGGAGATAGGGTCAAGACATATGCTTGCCTAAATACACCTTGGCCTTCCTGGGCCAGTCCCCCAGGTGGGACTTCTGCTCATTTGGTCACTAAGGAGCTCACTCAGGCTCCAGAGGTGGTTGTGGAGCCTTTCCTCTGTGTGCCAGGGATTGGCCGCCACTGCTAGACTGGGATACAGGCTCTAGGGCAGGGGGAGTGTGCAGGGCAGTGCACTGCCTTGCCAGGACAAGGCCTGACCTGCCCCTTGCCCCATACACATGCACCCCAAAATGTCTCAAGACACCAATCTTTCCAGTCTCTGGCATGTGCAAAAAAAAATGTGCATCATTGTTATTTAGGGATATTTCTGTGCAGCACAGAGAAAACAAGGACCAACCCACTTTAATACCAATGCAGAAAGCGTAACTCATTGCTTTTTTGACTCAGAAGGGACTCTGACCTGAATGCTGGCATTAGTCTGCTACATCTGTTGGCATGCTATAGGTGTGTTTGTCAAAACAGTCATGAGACAGAAAACGAAACTTTTTTTTTTTTAATAACTCAGCTGTGAAAATGAAACTTGGCAGCTTGCAAGGCTCCCTGGTGCTCAGCAGGGCGTTTCCTTCTCATGCAGCATGTCACATGTACTGCCAATGAATTACTGAGTCTGCAAATTATTGTATTTCCTGATCTGTATGAGTGGAGAAGCAGCAGAAACTGAAAGGGTGGACCCACTCAGGGAAGCAGTACTGTGTGTAAGCAGTAAGGAGTTAGGCATACTGGTTGATATGAGGTGCTATAAATGACAACAAGCACTGGGAGGAGGTGCTGATGAAGCCCAGTAAGGCAAAAAATTATGTATGAAGCTGTTTATGCATAGCTCCTAAATCCCTTCCCTTGTGACTATAGAGTATAGGTGTCTGTGTGGACACATTTCCAAGGGAAAGCATTTCTTTTGCATGGGAGATTGAGTAGTAGATCCCTCAAATTCCTTGTCACTCAACAAATGTACCTGCACATCAGAGCTCATGATGCAGGTACATCCATTGCATGGAAAGGATGGGTCTTTGCATAGTGCTACAATCTTTCTTTCTGTCCCTGCTTCTTTTTCAATGATGGGAAAACCTCACTTTGAGGGAAAGAGCACCCTTTGTAACACATCCAGGAAAGAGAATTGCAGTGCATGTCACAGGCCTTGGGTCATGTTGAGCTTGAGAAAGTTACTCCACCAAAAGCTCTTCCTCTCCTCAGTCAGTGTCTCCTGGCTCCTCAGAGTACAGTGCCAAGCCTGCATCAGATATTGCTGCATCTCATCACAGACCTGCACCCAGTGCGAGGCAGAGTCAGCTCTGAACTGAAGGCACTGCATCTATTGCAGTGGCAACACACTCCTGACACCAGCACAACTGGAACTGGGGAACGAACATCATTCCCTCTCCTCTGAGGACAAACTACACCATACATCAGGGTCTGGGGACACCAACCATCCTCAAAAGCTCTGACCAACCTCACCTGGGGCACCCTTCGGCCCATGTGATACCAAAAAGGTTAGTTCAATTTCTACTGTATCTGTGAGCTTTTAGTAGGAAGACAGTGTGACTCTGAACTTTTAGCAGAGAAGACACTGTGTCTGCAGACCTTCAGCAGAGAAGCAAGGCATGAAGAAATTATTCCCCAAGCAATATTGTTAGAAGATAAAGATGGGACATCTGGCTGAGGAATAGAGCTACAGCTAAAACAAGGACTAACTTTGGGAACTTGGGGGACATGACGAGGGTTTTTATGGTAGTAGGCAAGTCATAATATGCATGTAGTGACTGTATATTAGCAACTCGATTGTAACAATCAGGGGGATGTTAGGAGAAGTGGTCCCCCATGCCTTCCAGGCACTTAAATAAATGACGCCCTCTTTAACACAGAAAAAATTGATTGTTATTATTGATTATTCTGGTTTTTGGAGATTAGGTAACAGATGGGCCTGGCTATCACAGGGCTGAATCTGACTCTAGTTCCCCTCACCAAGCCTATTTCTGACCCATGCTGGCAAACATACATCCCAGCCTGGCCTCAGCCCATCCCCATCCCCATCCCCATGGGGCTGCCCGGTGCCCTGAGCTGGGAGCTGTGCCTGGCTTCCTCTCATCCTGCCAGCTCCCTCACTGAAGGCAGTGGAATGGACCTTGGCTGGAGAAACCTCTGCTTGGCCTGTCTCCTGGGCATCTACATGTGTCCCCAGCCCTTGGGAAGGAACTGGCCCTTGCTGCTCCCTGATTCCATACATGGAAAAACATTTATTTCCTGGTATAACTACCTCACACAATTTAGCTAGGCAACAAAAATATGCTGGCCATAAACAGTATCTACAGCTATTACAGCTATGAGGGCAAAAGTTTGTGGTGTAGGTGTGGTTTTGTGGAAAGCTGCAGCTTCCACAAATGATGTGGAATTTATGATTATTTCAGGATGTTTAATTGACTTTAAAAGCCTATCTCCAACTGACGTAGTAATACTGGTGATGGATTCCTGTTTGCCCTGGTTTATTTCTGAGGTCAAGAAACAGATTTCTGTTCCTGAGAAATCAGGTGCTTCAGAATAATAGCTTTAAAAGAACATTAAACACATTTAAACACACATAATTAAACACACAATAATTAAAGGACAGTGAAACAAATGGCAAATACATGTCTTATTTGTTATTTTGTTGCTAGTTGCCCTAATGCTGAAATATCCCTTTACATCTCTCCTGTCTAATGCTTCTTGCATATTATCCTTTTCTGTTACTCCTCTTCATTAAAGCCTTATTGCTAACCAGCATTATATATGCCAGTACACTTGTAAACCACCTGAAGGACTGCTTGTCCTTCATGGGAAGGAGTCTGTGTGATTATACAGTTGTCAATGATGAACACACAATCTCTGGTGCTCTTTCCAAGACAAAGCTTTTTGTTCCTCTTGTGTCTGCTACCAACACAGCCATTCTCCAGTGTGATTCTTTACACACTTAAAATAGTTGTGGCACAGTATGTCCTGAGTGG
This sequence comes from Poecile atricapillus, assembly GCF_030490865.1. Taxonomy (NCBI): domain Eukaryota; kingdom Metazoa; phylum Chordata; class Aves; order Passeriformes; family Paridae; genus Poecile; species Poecile atricapillus. The sequence goes on along the minus strand of NC_081250.1, from coordinate 48,249,265 downwards.
GAACTGGAGTCCGGCGACAGCAAGCACTGTGTGTCTTGTTAAGAAAGAAATATAAACTGTTGTGCATGGCAAGACTACTCTAGCAATGTCTCTTAGCTAGGCTTTAACCCAGCTATTGATAGCAGCATCAAAACAGCAGAAGCATAAAAGTCACTTAGTATCACAAAAATATTTACCTTCCTTTGCTATTTTTATTTATGGCTGCTAAACAATTTGGAATAACCCAGCCAGTTCAAGACTGCTTATATGAAGTGTAGTCACCCCTGTGGGAGCAATTCGAATGGTCTTACAGAGCCAAGCAAGGGACGGAGAACGGGCAGGGAGAGCAGTAAGTGTGACCAGGGCAAAGAAACATGCTTCCTGTCACCTCAACCTATTTGTTTTGAAGGCAAAAGAGCTGAGCAAGGAGGAGTGGGGGCAAAAGAAGAAAGAGAAAAGTGGAGATGAGAAGGGATGATGAAGATTTAAGGAAAGGCACTTCTTGAGGCTCACTGGTGCGGGCTGGGACTGACAAATCTCCCCAGCAGTGGTGCCTGAAGGAATCTGGAGAATGGACACCCAACAGCTGGCAGCAGCAGAACAAACAAAAACATGAGGCTTGTGGTCAGAGTCATCGTGAAAGAAGAAGAAACCTGAAATAGTAATAAAACAAAGATACGCATGTTATTACTCTTTTTATTTTGAATTAAATGCATACATTTTCCCCAGTTCTTCTTCAGGTAAATTTTGGGTCAATAACTTCAGACTCATGTCCTTGTTGCTTCCATCCCAGTATGTTTCAATGGGGTGAAGACACCTATGTGTGATTGTTACAAGCCACAGAAGGCAAGGGTAACCCAAGTTCTTGTTAATAGATCCCTTGGAGTGGATTGCAGTGAAAAAACACTAAATGGTTGGTGTTTGTAAATATATAGAGTTATGGTTTATTATAGTACAATTTGGTTGCAAAGAAAACCAGATATGTAGTGATTTTGGTTGTTATTGTTATTATCTATAGTTATATAACATGGAAGCACTGCAATATGAATGTGCATCACCTAAGGACATGCACAAATGAAAAGAAAGACAGAGAAAGGATGAGAGGCTAAAGACCTCACCACCTGTAGGCCCAGGGACAAGACTTGGTTGCTCCACAGTCTTGGTTGAAGTGGTGGTTGCAAACCAGATCCATTGGGTGGGGGCAGAAGTCCCAAAGGAATGGTGGGGAAAAATCCACAGGAAAATCTGGGAAGGAGGAGGAGGAGCCCTAAAACCCAGCCTTTGTGCAAGGAAGGATAACTTAGCATGACAAGAGGCACCATCCAGTCTCCAAGGATTGTCTCCTAACTCACTCATAGCCCATCATTCGCCCTTTGTCTTAACAGACCAGAGATTAGCCATTACACACCCAAAAGCTCACCTCCTCCATTTCAGCAAAGCATCCTGTCTCCACAAAGGGAATGTTTTGAGTCATTATCCCTTAACAGTTCAGTCTTTCGCAGTGGTGTGATATTCCAGTGCCACCTCTCTGAGATCACTAAGACTGTATGAAGCCAATTGTGAAAATAACAGTAGTAGAGGGTTATCAGGTGCTTTGGAGCATGAAGAGCGGGTTTTAACTAGCAAAGAAGATGTCCATCTACAACACCAAGGACTGGACAGGATTTTAGCAAGAGAGAGTGGCATTGAGCCTTACTTCACGGGGAAACAGAGGTGACAGTCTTGTTGACACAAAGGAAGATGATCACTCCTAGGAAGAGATGCCCAAAGGTCAGGAAATATTTATGTATCAGAAAACTAGTCAAGAATCTGTGCAAGTTTACTAGGACAACTAATTCAAATAATTTCCAATCCAGATCTCAGCACTAGCATACTTCTGGCTGCGCACCAGGAGAGATTGGCAGGATTTTCTGTGGGGTTTTTTTTGTAATGAGTCCATGCCAAGTTTTAAGCAGGGGATACTTGTTTTTAGTGACTACAGTGGGCACCCATCATGGGTTCAGAAGTGCAAACAGTTTTTACAAATTTCTCTTGTCCCCTTTTGTGATTCAAACTCTCAACCAACCCATGACAGAGACTACTAAAAGGACACCTTCTGCCACCCAAACTCCAGGACCTTCCAATGGAGCCAGTGTCATCCCCTCCACCCCAGGGGTACAGCATGGCTGACATGGTCATTCCTGCACAACTGAGCATCTGTGCAGGATGTTTCCTCCAGCTGTAGGAATGTGTTTGGTCTGTATCTAGACTTTTGTCTTGTTCTGGAGATGCTGACAGGATTTACTCTTCCTGAATTACGTACTTGTTACCAAGCACTACACCCAACCCTCTCACTCACATAGGAAGTGCTGAAAAACATTGCTTATGTGTCCATTCCAATTTGTAAAAAAAAGAGCCTTATCTGAAAAAAGACACATCTGTTTTACACAGTTACTGTCATACCACTAGAGGAAGACAGTATAGCTGTGTTATACTCTGATTATCTTCAAAAATAGCAGGGATCTCTTTAATTTAACATCTGAATACTACTTATTCAAAGGTCACAGAAAGATTTCCCCAGCTCTTTTGACTCCTACAGGCTTAGAAATGTTTCATTATATTTTTCATTATGGCACAAGCAGGAAACCAATTCTGAGTTACATGCTGCAAATAATATTATCTATAACACCCAGAAATTTCTGCAGAATATGACTCAGATTTTACATGAATCTGGAAGTCATGCTGTTCTCACAGTTATGAAATAGAGTCCATATTGCGGTAAGGGATCTCCCTCTGTCTGGGTTTGTAGCTATTTGCTTTAGGCTTTTTTGTTACTGGAGTGTGGTGTCTCCACACAAGATAAACATAAAAGTGAAAATTTGGCAGAGCTGATGCTTTTGTTACTTTTGATGTCCATTTAAAAGACACTAAATACCAGAAAAACAGTGGTGGTAAAATTTTTCCAGACCTTGCCCAGTAGCTGAATCATCTATGTCCTAAAATGTAATGTGACTTGTACGTTTTAGAGCATGCAGATCACTGACTGGCTGTGATAAAGCATGGCTTATCCCCCACTGCACTTCTTTCTGGAAATAAATTTTTGTTTTGTTTTGTTTTCTATTTATTTTACCTCAGAATTTCAGTAAAATGGAGGTCTTTAGAGATTTCTTTGCTCAAGACTCAGATGTCCCTCAAGAGTTACTTCACCTGCTACAGGAAAGACCAAAGTATTGAAACTCCGGCACATGTATTTTGTCCATTCTTGTCATGTATTGAAGTTAAAGAGCAAAATCAAAATTAATCTAAATTCAATCAATAAAATCAGTCAATAAAAATTTGGTTAAAACACTGCCATTATTTACTGGAAATGAAAACATTAGAAAAAAATTTCTTTTTTTTTCTCATAGTCAGTCAGGCAATAAACACAGAACCATAGAAGAGTTCAGGTTGGAAGGGGCCTCCAAAGTTCACCTTGTCCAATTTTTGGTGGGAAACGGAGCCTTGATTACATTATCTAGCACTGTGTCCTGTTGCACCTTGGAAACCCCCAGTGATGGGGTGGTCTTCTGCAAGCTTGAGTACGTTTTTTAGGACTGATTGTTCTAACTGTAAAAAAATTCTTTCTTATATTTCAAGATGAAGACACCTGTATATAATTTAATTTTTTTTTCTAAACTTGTTTTCCCAGTAATATATAACAATTCTATATAGTTAATATAGTACTTTTAAGTTCATCTTAAACTTCCTCTAACACTATGCCAAAAAACCTGATATTTTGGAATGTACAAAATCCCTGAGGAAAAAACAGTAACAGAGTACAATCAATGTTATGCAGAAGTATTACACCATCCAGACCTCACAATACTCACAAAAGTAACTCTTACATGCTGAAGAATACACAGTGACACAAGAAATAAGTTACAAAAATGAAGGAATAAAACAGTCCTTTTGTTTCATACTTCCTGATTAGTCCAAAAGATATTTTGTTTCAAAGGAAAATATAAGTAGGCTATCAAAAAACTACCATCATCATGAACAGTAGCTTGGAAAAATCTAAACACTGTGGAATGATGCTGTTACTGTAATGGGGAGAAAAGCTGGCATAAATTTGGTCTCGAAAATTCCGTCTTTATACCATTTTAGGACGATGGAAAATGCTGCCTTCATAGTGACATGATTAATTTGCATAAACATTCTACTTGTGACAGTTTTTAATGCCAGACAAAGAGATAACAAGTAATGTTCTGGTACAGCTGCAAAGACAAATACAAGCTGCCTTGCCTGCAGCAATGTCCTCTCTAAGAATCAGGGCTTCATCTGCAGACAAGTAAATACCATTTTTCTATTACAAATGAAAGCCTGAAGGATTTGCATCAGCTTGACAGGGTAGGTTTCAGCATTTGTCAGGGTTATGTCAGCTCAAGCTGATTCTGGTTGATTTTAGTGATGACCACGCAGTGGTCAGGTTTGGCTTAGGTTTCCTTTAGGTGATTGTGACAACAGGAAGTTATTTTCTGTTAACTGTGTTATCTGCTATCCTAGAATAAAATTGAAGGTAAAAGAACCAAAAATGGGAAGGTCCCAGGCTGTGAGAACAAACCACAGTGGTCATTACAGGAAGAGAATCTTGTTAAACCAGTTCAGGTATAAAAGGAAGAATAGGAATTTGAATAGTTGAAAACCAATGGAGAGGAAGTTCCCATACACACATTGCATTAAGGGAACTCCATTATGTAGTGCTCACCATTTTTTCACCTGTAAGACCTGGAGGGTAACAAAACTTCAGCTTGTTCAGCACAGTATTTCTTTTTATCTAGGAAATGCAACTATGAGTGTTTTATGGTCCATAGAAATAAATGCCCATATTCTAGGTAGAGAAGTGATATTTTGGTTAACATACTGACAAAAAGTAATTATTCCAAATTCTATCAGGCATGTCCTATAGGATCTTGCACAAATCATGCTGTTCATCTGAGTGCTCCAGGGCCATATCAAGTGGACTTAATAATAACTCCTTACCTGACAGGACTGCATACACAGGGTGTGATGAGGGGATGATAAATACTTCAAAGTTATTCTCTCATCATGAGCTTCCAGAACATGCTTTCTCCTTCAGAACTCATAAAAATGCACTATAAACTAGGGTGAAAAAAATCCTTATTGGGGTAATATTGTCCAGCAGGAACTTCTCTTGCCTCATGCAAATGCCTGAGGCTTTATACAATGGTATGTGACTCGTAGTGTTGAGCAGCTGTTCTACTCATAGAAGCACGTTTTCACCAAACCCTGGACCACCAGTGACCAACTCAGAATAAAATTACTGCGGCTAAACAAAAGATCCTGTGTCAGGTACTGTCCTGAATTATATATGGGATAATCTGATTCAGTGGAACATGAGTCTGAGACCTTTTTTTCTGTCATGGGATGGGGAGGTTTGTGTGTGGGGGTTAGGTAGGCACTGCATTAACTCTAAGCAGCTCCTTCTCTGCAAATAGGTTTTCTGCCAGTACTATTTCTACTGCTGTTGATATACAGCCAACCTTTGTCACACAAATTATGTATGTTAATGTTTTATTCTACATCCTAAAGAAGCAAGAAATTCACTGCAAGAAGTGTGGGTCTGCATTCTGCAATGATAAGGGTTGAAAGAACTGCCTGGACACTCTGTGTGCCTGTCAAGACAAGCTGAAAAGAAGCAGAGGTCTGTGAATCAAGGTTATTTGTTTGCATTCTTTCAGTTATCTCTTCCTTGGCAACTGGAAACATTTTTGAGAAACTATGCTGAAGTTCAGCATTAAAAACTATAAGAAGGGTGAAAGATGCCATTTTCCACTAACATGCACACCATGGGATATTATTCAAGGACAAATGAGAATACATTTCCAGATACAGGCATGTCACCTAAAAAAAAATGCAGCTGTTTTTTACAAGGAATTCTATTAAAGTAGTAGTGTACTGGAATGCTGTTCAACTTGCTTCTCTTTAAAAACAAACAAAAAAATCAAGCTTTTTTTGTTCAAGCAATCCTTATCTTTTAACCTCCTATTCTGCTTGAGCTGCAGTCTAAAACCCTAATAATCTTAAGCTTTCAAATCAATTCTATCAATCTTCAGTCCTTCAGTGTAGCAGATCTCTGCCTTTTTTTCAGCCATGTCTCATGTTACAGGACGTAGTTTTTGGTTCTAGTTTTGCACAGCAGACAGTGTTGTGCCAGCCAGGCTTTATTTGCGTCCCCTGTGCTACAATCCCATCAATCCCATGCTCCAATTATTTCTTAAACCTTATTTACTATTTCTTAATACTCTCTTTTAACTGCTCAAGGCAAATAAAGCAATGTGGACTTTGAAGGGGTCAATAACAACTTACAAATAAGTTTCAAATATATTTTCTGAGGTTCTTGATATATTTGAGTTGGAATAGTAAGTACATGCTGCAGGTAATGAGTGGCTAGGACTTCAAAATGGTATCAAGTATCGTAGAATTGGAACAGTTTGAATTGGAAGGGACCTTTAAAAATAATTTAGCCCAATCTCCCCCTGCAATGAGCAGAGACATCTTCAGCTAGGCCAGGTTCCTCAGAGCCCCATTCAACCTGATCTTGAATGATTATAGGGATGGGGCTCCCACCACCTCCCTGCACTGTTCCAGTGTTTTACCAGCCTCATTATAAAGGACTTCTTTCTTATGTCTAAAATAATGTATTATATTAATATTATCAGACCCAAAACTAGATAGATCTTTGCATTTAAGAAAATAGATTTTCTAATAAAAAACAAAGCATTCAAAAATCCATATTGTTTAGTGACACTTAGGCCACCTCTTCCCAGCACAAGAAAGATTTTGGTAAGATTGCAGCTCTTCTACTTTTTTTTTTTTTTTTAATTAAATGATCCTCTGTGTCTCAAGAAAAAAAAACTCACTACACTTTTGATGACTGTGGGACTGTTTCGGTTTCATGTCTTTCTAAGAAACTAATTCTTGCCTTCTGAAATTTCATAGCATTGATTGCTAAATATATCAGCTTTCATCTCTGGCATCTTAAAAAGCATTAAGATTCCAACAGGCTCTATCCATTAATTCTTCACTGCTTCTTTTGACCTAACACTACTTCTGAGCTCTGACACCAAAATACACTGGTTATATCGTCCTAAATTATTTAAAATTGAATCTACTTTGGTTTTGATATGCTTTAATAAAAACAAATTAATTTTTTAACACACTGTCACAGAAAACAATCCAAACTGGAATGGGTCAGAGCAAAGCTTGCAAGATATAAGCAGGCAGGGCTGACCTCCAGTTGGAGCAGATGCGATGCAAATATGAAGTCTTTTGGTGGCTGCTTGACTTTTTCACACCAGCTTCTATACAGAAATCAGGGTTTTGGCACAGACAACAAAAAAGTTTAATCTTCATGCAAGTGACATCCAGTAAAATGAGCTGCATCTCTGTGATACAAATTATAATACAGGTATAAGGAACTAATGTGAAGATTTTCCTACTGACTGGTCCAGGGCAGATGCTGAGCATGGGCAAAGAAAAGTCAGAGAAAATGTCTTCTGTCCCAGATCGAATGCTGAGATCCAGCAGATTCCTACTCCCATTTCCAGCTGCTCTGAGTGACACTTGTGGCTGTCTAAGGCCACTGAAAAGATTCTTCCTCTAAGTTCAGATCCTGGAGCAGCGCCAGATTCATCAGGTCTGAAGTTCAGCGCTCCCCACATTCCTGGTGCTTCCCAGGACAGTACACAGTCAAGGTGATTGTACAGTAGGTCACCCTCTCTTTATCCCTATTAACCCTTTTCTCCCTGCCCCTCTCATCCCAACAGCTCTTGAATCTTTTCCTGCAAGTCAAAACAAAAGTGCACCATGGCCAAGATAGTTGTCACTGCAACCTGGAGGTTCAGGAAGCCACAGACAAGGGAGGTGGTGGGGCAGGACTGCTGTCTTCCACCCAGGTATTTTTGCCAAGGCCAAAAACTGGGGAACCTGAAGTCAGCCTCAAAAGGGGCTTTTGTGGAGATCTGTCATTCTTGGGGGGCACTGCAGGCACCTGTACATATGGCACCTGTATGTATGTAGGTATGTACTTACAGAATTAGACAGACTGAAACTTTGTAGCAACCATCCCAGACAGTGCTGAGGAAAAGATGTCCTGGGAAGGCAAAGCACCTTATAGCAAGGTGAAAACAGTCCAGGTCTCACATTTAGTCCTTAACACTCTCAGAAGTGGTTTTGCTTCTTGCTCTACATGTTCCTCAGAGAGACTGCATCTTCTTCCTGCCCTTGGCCAGGATTGTCTTGTTTCAAGTGACACCTGTGGAGGGATACTTCTCAAGGTAAGTTTTTCTTTCCCCTTCTGCAAAATGAAAACTGCTTTGTTTATTGCTGCCAGCATTTTACAATTAATGTACAATTTCAAAGATGAAGACAGATGTTTATGAAGAGGATGAGAAGAAGCTGAAGTTACATTACACTAGATTAGGAACTGCCAGTTGTAGAGCATCTTCAAGTGGAATGATGTACATTCCTTGGTGCTGCAGCTACAAGCAAGACATAAAAAACATTAATATACTCTGGTGTTTTACACAGCAATACACTTGCTACATCACGCTCACAAGGCACTGCAGTGACACTGCCATCCTGGAGAAGCTTTTGCTTCTCTGAAGCCCCACTCAGAGCTTGCCTGAAAGCAGCAGTGGTTACTGTTAAGGAAATGCAGTGAAAAGCTGTTTTGCACCAGGAGATGCTGGACTGCTACCATCCCAGTACCATCTCTTATTCAAGATGGAAAAATGAAGGCAGAGACAGTATCTCTTATAAAACAATATATAAAAATAAAAGGAAGAGAGATAATCTTACATCCCTATTGATACTGGGGGCCTAAAGTTGTGAAGCCTTGAATGGGCCTCCAGTGCAAGTACACTGCATCATACAGACCCTGTCTGCAGAAAGGGTTACCTCATTTTGGTCATTCAAGCTGTTCTAGGATTTTCTTGCATGAAAGAAAATCCATTCATTTCTGCTGTCAAACAGAAAGGATGTGCACATGAGAACTCTTTGCTGCATGGAATGGAGCGGGATCTGCCAGCAACTTCCTCCTTTACACAGGTTCTTCTGTGGGGACAAGGGGTTTGTGCAGCACAACACAGGCCCAAAGCCATGCTGGATGTTTAATTCATGTGTGTTCCACTGACTCCTTTGTGTGCAACCATTCTGGTCAGGACCACTTTGAGACCAACAGGTTTCATTGCATCATGGCTATGGTCTCTTCCTCTGCTGCAAGGAAGGGAACAGCTTGCTGTCTCCTGTACATTGGTCATGCTCCATGAGTCCCAGAACAAACAATGCATGAGTTGTACAGAATCATAGAATAATTCAGGGCTGAAAAGACCTTTGAGATCTTCTAGTTCAACCTTTGACTGATCACCACTTTGTCAACCAGACCATGGCACCAAGTGCCACAGCCAGTAGTTTCCTGAACACCACCAGGGATGTTGACCCCATCACCTCCCTGGGCAGTCCATTCCAGTACTTAACCACCCTATTTGCAGTGGCAGAGAAAGCAAGACCTCTGCTCAACAATTGTCTCCAAACATCAAGAGACCCCAAAGCTTGGGAGTAGCTGCCAAGTTTTAGCCATTGCACACTTAAGGATCTGCTTTATATTTTTGAGAAATTACTGAGTAACAATGTGTACTGCAATTGCAGATACATATATCACAATGGATACAGGGACACCCTGGAAAGGATTCTGTGATTGGAGACATACACACAGCCAGTGCAGTCCTGCTGCCATAGGCAGAGCTCAGCCTTGATGGATGCCACAGTGCTCACATGCTCACATGCTCACATGCTCACAGAATCAGAGTGGGTCAGGTTGGAAGGGACCACACTGGCTCATCCAATCCAACCTCCCTGCTCAGGCACGGTCACCCTGGAGCACATGGCACAGGATTGCATCCAGAGGGTGCTTGAATATCTCCAGTGAGGGAGACTCCACAACCTCTTCAGGCAATCTGTTCCGGTGCTCGGTCACCCACACAGTAAAGAAGTTTTTCCTCATATTCGGGTGGAATTTCCTGAGCATCAGTTTTGCCATTCTCATCCTATTGCTTGGCTCCACCAAGAAGAACCTGCCTCCATCTCCTCGGCATCCACCCTTTAGGTATTTATACACATTAAGGAAGTCCAATCTCAGTCATCTCATCTCAAGGCTGAACAGGCTCAGCTTCTTCAGCCTGTCCTCATAAGAAAGATGCTCTAATCCCCCAGCCAACCTTGTTGCCCTCCCATAGACCTGCCCGAGGAGCTCCAAGTCTCTCCTATTGATGGGCCCGGAACTGGACACAGCACTCCCGGTGTGGCCTCACCAGGGCTGAGTAGAGCGGTAGGACCACCTCCCTCGACCTGCTGGCAGTGCACCCCAGGATTTCACTGGGTTTCTAGGCCGCAAGGGCCCTGCTGGCTCGGGCCCAGCCCGTTGTGTCCCGGGACGCCCGGGTCGGATCCCCACGGATCCCTTGCGGGCCCCGGCGGCTCCCGGCCTGGCCTCCCCTCCCTCAGCGCCTCCGCGGCGCGGCCTCCCAGCCGCTAGGGGGCGCGCCCTTCCCCGGCGGCGAGCGCGCGCCCCGCTCCCGCCCGGCCGCGGCGCGACCGCGGCTCCCTCCGGCGCGGCGCCCATGGCCGGCGTCATCCGGCGGCTGGATGAAGCCGTGGTGAACCGCATCGCCGCCGGCGAGGTCATCCAGAGGCCGGCCAACGCCATCAAGGAGATGATCGAGAACTGGTAACGCGCGGTCCGCTCCTCCCGCAGCCCGGCCGCGCTGTGTAGGGCGGGGTGGGGGGCTCTGCCGCGGCTGACCCCGCGCCCCGGCCCCGCGTCCCGGCCCCGGCGTGCAGCGAGGGGCCGGCGGGAGGCCGGGGGCCGAGGAGGGGCGAGATGTGCCCGTGCGGAACGCACGGGAGGCAGCTGCGCTTGGAAAACTCCGTTCCTGTTTGCGTTTGTGTTCCGGCTTGTTTTGTTATTGTCTGAGAAATTCATGAATTGTTTGCTTTCGGACAAGTCCAACCATTAAATCACCACTCCAAATCACCGCTAAGCCATGTCCCTAAGCACCACATCTTCGGGAATTTTAAATACCTCCGGGGTCATTGACTCAAACACTTCCTTGGGTAGCCTGTTCTCTGCTTGACCACCCTTTCTGTGAAATTATGCATCCTAGTATCCAATTGAAACCTCTCCTGGCGCAGGTCGAGGCCTTTTCCTCTTGACCTATCACTTGTTCCTTAGGGGAAGAGGCCAACCCCCACCTTGGTACATCCTCCTTTCAGGGAAGTGAGAGCAATAAAGTCTCCCCTGAGTCTCCTTTTCTCCAGGCTGAACATCCCCAGCTCCCTCAGTCTCTTCTCATCAGCCTTGTGCTCCAGACCCTTCATCAGCTCCTTTGCCCTTCTCTGGACAGGCTCCAGCACTTCAATATCTCTCCTGTAGAGAGGGGCCCAAAACTGAAGATGGGATTTGAGGTGTGGCCTCACCAGTGCCAAGTACAGGGGGTCGATCACTGCCCTGCTCCTGCTGGCCACACTATTGCTGATCCAGGCCAGGATGCCATTGGCCTTTTTGGCCACCTGGGCACAGCTGGCTCATGTTCAACTGCTGTTAGAGGTGCAGCACCTCCAGATCCTTTTCCACATGGCAGCTTTCCAGCCACTCTTCCCTCAGCCTGTAGTGCTGCATGGGGTTGTTGTCACCCAAGGGCAGGACCTGGCACTTCATCTTGTTGACCTTCATACCACTGGCCTCAATCTAGCCTATCCAGATCCCTCTGCAGAGCCTTCCTACCCTCCAGCAGATCAATGCTCCTGCCCACCTTGGTGTCACCTGCAAAATAAATAAGGCTGCACTCAATCCCCTCATCCAGATCATGGATAAAGGTATTAAACAGAACTCTGTGATTGAAATTGCTTTCTTGGTTTCTTGGTTTCTGTAGTTTGGATGCTAAATCTACGAGTATCCAGGTAATAGTTAAAGAAGGTGGTCTGAAGTTCATCCAGGTTCAAGATAACGGCTGTGGTATCAGAGTAAGTAAACAAAGTTGATAGGTTTATGCTGCTGTTTAATACTGCCTTTTAAAAATATTTCAATTTTTAAGTGTTTCTGATCTTGAAAAAACTTGGAAAGTGACTGTTGCTTGTCCCTTTCACGTAGAAAGAAGATCTGGACATTGTATGTGAGAGATTTACTACGAGTAAACTGCAAAAATTTGAAGACTTGGCTAGTATTTCTACATATGGTTTTAGGGGTGAGGTAAGCTATTCATCAAGGTTTTGAAACTGTTCATTGTTGTTATTCTGCTGTACTGGGTTGTACAATTCCAATACTCTGTACAGAAGCTTCTGTTTTCTGAGAGAGTCTGCTATGTGAATATAGTTCAAAATACATTTCAGTGTCTTTCAAGATTAGGTGGATGCCTATAGGGAGGTTTATATTCTTCTTGCTTTCTGGAATAAGATTTTTTTTTTTTAATTGAAACAAAGCCTGCCTTCTCAAATGATGGTTCAGGAATGTACAGGTAAAAGGCGGTAGAAGGTGAATCTTCGATGTCAGACATTTGTCTAAATACCACACTTAAAACTAAATGTGCAAAATGTACAGTGGTCTTCCTTTGTTTTTGCTGTTAGACAAAGTTAGTTTTGCTGACCCCTCAGATAAGCTGGTTCTTCATACTCTCGTAGACTCTATGTAAACTCTGGAAGTATAGTCAAGGATGAGTTTAGCTTTCCCCTCTGGATGAACAAGACATATGAGTATATGTCCTGTGCTCAGATATATAGATCCTCACATGCTTGAGAGTAGAAATTGTTTGGGTCCTCTCCTTACACACTTTAAACATATTCATCTTCACAGACAGTGGAGTCTGGTCCTGAGGCTGGTTTTGTCTGTGTAGAAATGTCCTTTGAGTTTTCCAGGAAAACCATTGTGACCTAACTTTGTAATTGTCATGGGGTAGCTTCACCTTTAAGACAGATCGGAGAGAGGGGAAGTTGAAGCTACTGGTGGCTGATGGGAGTTTTTCTTCTAGACCAATTATCAGTCATTTCTAAGAATTGACAGCCGTTCTGACCATTAAAAAGTGAATTCAACTTGTAAACACCTCCTTAAGAAGTACACTCAGAACTCTCTTGCGCTCTTTTGGTTTCTGGCTTTGAGAAGGTAACAGGCTCTGTAATAACCTCCTCCACCTCCCCCCCCCCCGGCCAATGAAGGCCGCAAGAGACAAGAGGGAAAGGGGGGGGAGGAGAGGGAAGCAGAGCCTAGCAGCTTGGTTCAGTTTTCAGGGTCTGCTGCTGGACTGAAACCTGACACTATGAACTTTTGCAGCTTTCCTAAAGCTTTTAATTCTTTTACTACCTGGATAATCAAACAGATTACTCCTTTTTCTTAGAAAAGACAGAGAAAGAGAGACAATCAACATGTAAGACATTATAAACCACCAAAAACAGTGAAGAAAAGAGTTAAGTTTAAATAAGAAAGAGAGAGAAAGAAGATGCTTGCTGCTGAAATGTCTTTCTGTTACAGCTATGGAGATGGACACTAGTAGTTTAAAGATTCCTTTAATTCATGACTAGAGTATGGGAGGAATAGAGTATTCAAAGTGTGGACTTTAGAGAAAAGAGAGAGTGGTTGTGATACTGTGAGTTGCTGGAAATTACGAGTAAAGTGAAAATTTTAAAGCCTTGAGGGGCAAGGGAATGGCTGTTTTCCAGGAAGGCTCACAGAAACAAATGAAGAAGATTTCTACCTTTGAATAACTTATCCTTAAAAATGGCATCCCTGGACTCATTTGACCCATGCACACCTCGGAGTAGTGTGAGATGGGAGGACTAAACTCTAAAAACTCCATAGATTGGCAGAAAGAGACTTCTGTTTCTCTACAAAGACTGATGAAAAGACTCTAAAAATTAAGACTGTTTTTGACCACCAAGATTCTAAAATTTTTTGTCTCTATGTTGTTATGTGTACAAAGAAATGGTCAAGTAGTGAGAAGTAAAAGGGTTTTCTGAAAGTTTATTCTGGTATTCTTATTCTTGTAGTTTGTTAATAAACTGTCTTTATTCCTTTTAAGTTTTAAGCCTGTTTTGCTCTTATTTTAATCCATATCTCACAGCAAGAAATAAGTAATTTTTTGTTACTAGTTTAAAACCACGACAGTAATATTACTTACAGTCAAGAGAAAGACTTGGGCAGGAGTGTGAGAGTAACAGCTAAAACCTTCCAGCTGGTTTCTAGTTAACACAAAAAAGAAAAAGGCACAACTTTAATAATTTTGCAAATTTCTTTTAATTATGCTATATAGTTAACCACTTGCATCATCAGAAATAGAGAAATATTAGGGAAGCCAGAAGGATCTGGATAAAATTACTGGAAGTCTAGTATTTTAGATACTAGAATTTGTTTAAGCTTTACTGACCTGCAATTTCCTTGTTAGGATTTTTATTAATTACTTGCAAGGGGTATATTGAAATTTAATGATGGTGTTTAAAGTGTGGATGTGCCTCAGCATTCTCCAGAGCAAGGTTTACAAACATGCTTTCTCTTTTCCTAGGCCTTGGCTAGCATCAGTCATGTTGCCCATGTTACAGTAACAACTAAAACAGCTGATGCAAAGTGTGCATTCAGGTATGCTACCTGTTGTCCAGATGACTTCTGCTGCATGCAGTAGCAAACAGGTGTATCAATTTCAGAGCTCCTGTTACAGAGGAGGGTGTGGTAAGGGCAGAAATCAAACAGACTTGGAATGTGAGAAAATGTATTTTTTCAAATTATAAAGCTAAGCTTTAGCTTAATAATATATTTTAAAATTGGTGGAGGTAGGGTGGGGAGACAGGAAATCTTGAAAGAACTTCTATTTCAGTAGCTAATGTAGGTTAAACATTTGTCTTTTTCTCCATTTCAGGATAAAAAGTTGTATATATATATTACGGGCATCACGTCTGGCAAATTTCACAAGTCTCAGCACAGGAACTTACAGCTTAGTTTGTTATCGTTTCTTTACTATACAATAGGGGCTTTATCCTGTCCAGAAAGAGTTTTGAATATTCTTTTGAAAACTTCATCTAAATTACAAGCTTTTCCATTAATTTGTTAAATACTTTTAAAAAAAGGGAGTGGGGAAAAGGAGGTGTTCTGAATGATGGTTTTTCAAAAGACTGTGTGACTATGGTCTTTCTTGTGTTAAATACACAGGGTATGTTAGAGGGAAAGAAAAAGTCTGTCCTTTGAATTTATGCATCTCTATAACTTGCTGAAAGACCTACATGGGTCAGAAATCTCTTACACTCAAAATCTTGTTAGTGTCAAAGGAAACAGATCTTAGAGTAAAGTCAAGAATTTCTTGTTAGCATAACTGAAGTGTAAAGTCTAGTGGAAGAATTGATACTAGGCTGTGTCTAGCTATTAAAGAAAGAAAAAAATGCAGTAATCCTGCCTTTAGAGGAAAAATCTCAGTAATACAATTTCAAAATGCATATGCCATGATCTGCCTCCTTTCCTCTGCTATTATTCCCTTTCCCCCACTGCCCCTCTGGCTCTTACAGTCAATGAAGACAGTTTTACTCCAGCAGAAAGGTGGAGGAAACTAATTCTCAGTGTCCCAAATTCTTTGGAGGGAGGAGTGTGACAATGATGGGATTTCTTTTGTTTTCATCCTTTGTTTTCACCTGTCCATGTCTGCCTTCCTGTAAATCTGGATGTCTTACAACTTCTTATTTTCTGCCTAGAGCTACTTACAGTGATGGAAAAATCAAAGCCCCTCCGAAGCCCTGTGCTGGAAACCAAGGAACTCAGATCACGGTGGGTTTTTGTGCCCGTTCTCTCTTGTTCCTTTTCTGTTCCCCTTTCACCAATTACATTGTAAGGTACATAACAGCATCATCTCTGAAGCTGCAGTTTGTTAGGTGAACCAAGGGAATTAAGGAATAAATTGAATGTTAATTTTTCATAAACCAAAATATTCTCAGAAAATTTATATATAAAATAAAAATTAACACGATGGATTTAGATGAATTCTACAATATGAGAGAATTTTAAAAATTGTTTTTAATTGTGAACCTTTTCTCTGTAGGTTGAAGATCTCTTTTACAACGTAAATACAAGGAGGAAGGCTCTAAAGAATCCAAATGAAGAATATGCAAAAATACTAGAAGTTGTTAGCAGGTAAACTAAAAAAGGAGGCTCCTAATTTTATATACTGCCATGGGGAGTACCGGGGTTTTTCAGAGGGACTGGCAACTCTGTGTTTGATGTCATTTTGTTGTGGTTGGTGGTGATTTTGTTTGTTACATTTTTTTTAAACTGTTTGTTAATGTGCAATGTCAGATAACAGTCCATCAAATTTGATGTGAAAAATCCAAATAGGAAGCAGTGTATTCTGTCTGTGACTATTAATTATTTGTAAGAACTTGAGCAAAGAAATGGTGATGGACTTGAATGAGTGAATTTTAAATGTACCTGGGCTGAATAGAATTCATGTAAAAACTGCTCAGGAACGTTGAGATTTGGCTGAATACAGAAAAGTTGAATGAAACTTAACATCCCCAAAAAGGAGTAATATCTCTTTAGCTATTGGATGTTCCCTTCTTGGGCTATTTGGTTGCATCTTTTGCCACTGCTGTAGTCTCCCATAGTGTGCGGAGGTTTTGCAAGCAGGATCTGAACAATTTAAGCAAAATAATTGCTTTACACTTTCAGAAGACACAAAAAGTAGCAAAGAGTTGCAAGACTGTATACCAAGGTTTAGTCTATTCCCCAAATAAACTATTTAAGAACCTTTACTGGGTTAGCCAGACTTCAGCCAGGAGGTGGAGGGTCAGATCCTGCTGCTCTGTTGAACAGGATGATCTGAAATCTTGCCGAGTTACAGCCCTCCAGCTCATTGGTTGTTATAATAGTTAAAAATAACTGGTTGTTATTTTTCTTTAGGACTTTTCTATTACTTGATTTTGGGGTTTTTTTCGTCTCAAATTTTTCAGTTCACAGTCACAGCAGCCTAATCTTTGTCTGCATTTTTACCTTTCTCATCTTGCAAATTCTATGGTGTGTTTTTTCTCTCAATGCAGTAATTTCCCTCAAATTTTGAGCCAAGATTATGCAGCTGTAGTGAATTAGATATCAGCCATGGGATCACAGGTAGCTGAACTGTCTGGGTAGGAGCTGAACTGTCTGGGTAGGGGAAGTTAGAGGGGTGGGCCAGCCATTATTCAGATGCTTTTCCATAGTAGTTGAGACTTGATTCTGTTATTGATCTTTTATACTGAGGGTGTTTTGATGGGCTTCTTAGTTAAACCTGTGCAAAAAACAGGTCTGTAGAAGCTGATCTTTTTTTTTTTTTGAGAAATAAGCTAAGCTAATCCTGGAATTTCTTATGGTTACAGTTGAGTTATAAATAGAACACAGCTGTTTTGGTTTTTTTAGCTGTTCAGTCTTCAAAAGCTCAGCTTGGCTCAAATTGCTGCCCATCAGGAGGTGAAACTGCTTGCCCCATTACTAGCTGATTTTTAGCAATCAGGGGAAGCAATTACCTTTTCTTCCACATACTGCAGACTTAACATTTATCTGTTTTTCAGGTATGCCATCCATAACTCAGGCATCAGCTTTTCAGTTAAAAAGGTGTGTAGATAAAGTCTTTGTAACTTCACTGTGTGTCTGTATGTGTCTGTGTATATATACATAATGTGTATATCTGAAAATGCCAGAAAATCTGCACTGTAACAGGAACAGTATAGAGACCCTTCCCTTATACTGAAATGAAGGGTATGTTGGTGCACTTTGAATAGAAAGCACATCATTTAGAAGTAAACAAGACAAAAATATATTTGTCAGGAGTTTGGAGAATGCTGTGTGGTCAGTGCTGTATTTGGTTTAGCTTCACGTGTTGTTTCAGCTTCTCTGAAGGGCCTGATTACCAAGTAAGAGAGGGGATAAGGAAGAGGCTGGGGTAGATTATCTTTGTTCTGTGCCATTCTTGATAATTATTTACTGAACTTGAGTGTGTTCCTCACTTTCTAAGTTGGAGTTACTAACCTCAGTGCACTGATGTGCTCTAGCTGATCTTGTGAACATGTGCCATTTACCATCCATTGCTCTTTTGAACATAAATATGTAAATAGGAATACAAAACAATATAATGATGTTATCTTGTTCCCTGCATTTTTTTTAGAAATGTTATTGTTTAAAGTATTTTTAAAACTTCCTCTAGAGAAGTGAATTGATTGATACTCAATTCTACTCTCTTTAGCAAGGTGACACCGTGTCAGATGTTAGAACCTTGTCCAACGCCTCAACAGTGGACAACATTAGGGCCATCTTCGGAAATGCTGTTAGCAGGTACATTGATATCAAGTTTCCTTTTGATAGGAAGCTTTCCAGTGAATCACCCTCCCTTTTCTCTTTAAAGACTGTGGCCTATGATAACTTTTCTTGCTTCCTTCATGGTTAATTTCAGAGTAGAGGCAGTACTGCAATTAGGGAGCTCTTTTCAGAATGTGTGACTTGTTTTTTGTGCACCAAAAGGGAGAGGAAAGTTACAAAGTTGTTCCTTAATGCACTGAAAAGGAACCATCTGCTTCTGACTTCCTGTATGCTCATGTAAAAACAGCAAGCTGAACCTGTGTTCTCTACAAGTTCCTAGCCTCTTCCTGTACCATGAAAATTCTTCTTACTGTCTGCTACCTGACAAATTTTAAAGCTACTCATATTGTTTTTTTCTGAAATCTTATTGTTTCCTATTTTGACAAAAGCTACATTAGCTGAAGCAGTGTAAATCAGATAGAAAAAATTGAAAAAACAAAAGATCATCTTTTGAAGATGTATCTGCCATTTTAGGAAAAATTCTCTTTATGAGACCTTCAGGACTTTGAGCTGTGAAGAATTCATTGTATGAATTTGTCCCATGAACAGCTGGGTGTCACTTTGATTCTGTTCTGTTACTGTCTGAAGGCAAGCTTAACATTAAATGAATATAACTTCTAATTCATGAAAACACCTTTAGGAAGCACAGCAAAATAGAGAGGCTGCTAAGTAATGAGGTTTGCAGTGTTCTATGTATTTCATTGCTGTGCATTTGTTTATTTCTGCTATGGATACTCGTTTGAAAAGAGTTTTTCTTTGTATGGTTAGGGATAAATTGTCCATTTCAAAGTAAATGTTTTGATAATTTCTTTTCTAATAATAATTTACCCAGTTCAAGATGGTGTTAAAAACTGAACACAAATAAAAATGGCACTTGGTATATATTGAGGTTGAATTGGAAATAAGTAGTCCTTAAGTCTGTTCTGTGTTAACTTTAGAAGTTGGCATAATGGCTTCCTAGAGAGGTGTGCTCACAAACTGCCAAAATGGATTTTCCTTGACAAATGAATTATGAAAATTATTAAAACTGTTATGAAAATAGTTAATGTTAGGATCTATGTGCATGAGCAAGAGAGGTTTTTACATTTTAATGACTTCTTAACAGACTACCAAGATGTATTAGACTGGTAAAAGTAGACAAAGTAGTCCAAGAAAATATGTGTTTGTTCTTCCCTGGCTGCAGAAAATTTGAAGTGTTCTTGTTAATCACTGTCAATGACTTAAACAATGAAATTCATATTAGAATTATCAGTCGATTATAATGCTGTGGATACTGTGATGTATTACAGTACTAAAAAGATAATGGGGGTAATTTTACAGATTGCAACAATATTACCAGTTTACACTTAAGAAGAGGAAATTATGCAATTCAGGTTAAATACTGTGACCCAGCAGTCAGTGTTTGAGCTCTCAAATAATTCTAATATTTTCATTAACTGTGATGGAAAATAAATCACTATATGAAGTACTGAGACTTGAACAATAGGCCCTGAGCCAAAGCTGACCTTTAGATGAACCTTCCAACCATATGTTTTATGATATTTGTATCTACTCATTAGCAAAATACACATGATCATTAGCAAAATATGTAGTGTGATAAGAACATATTTATCTTCCCAAATTTAGAGGATGGACAAGGCCATGAAATCAGACTTCTGACCTTGTTTGGAGGTATATGGTCAAAGCCAACTCCCTTGGTTCCTCCTTTAACCCCGGCCAGGCTTTGGGTGGAACCCAAGAGGAGAATGAAACCAGATGTTTCCACATTAGAGTTATGTGAGCTTTTTTATTAAACAAAATAAAAGCTGGACACTCTCCTAGTGAAGATGGAGTCTTCACCTACACGTGGACACACTGTGTGGGATTTCCCACTTACCAGGAGTGGTTGTCCAGTCCTTCACTGTGGCTGGGGCTCCCCCAGCTGATGTGTGAATCTGGGTGATGGTAAAGTGTTAGGGTCACTGATGATGTATCTTCTTAATCATTGTAGGCAATCTTTTCTGGTAATGATTAGGTGCGTTACTTATTTTATCCTTTTGTAATTCTTTGCTGTTTTGAACTATAGTTAATTACACTCATTCCTTAAAGCCGGTGTCTGTGTCTTTTGTGCTGACCCTGCCAACTGGCAAAACAGAATATCACTACTTGTTAGTACTGTTCAAAATTTACATCAACAGAACTGATTTTTTGTTTGTGTTTCTGTTAAACTTAATAGGGAACTCATAGAAGTGGACTGTGAAGATTCAAATCTGGCCTTTAAAATGAAAGGTTACATCACAAATGCAAACTACTCTGTGAAGAAATGTATATTTTTACTCTTCATAAACCGTAAGTTTAAAAAAAAGGCAGCGTTTTGTACATTCATATGTTGCTTACATAATCAGAAGAACAAAACTTTCTGAAGATCTACAAAGTGCATGAGCATTCTTAAAAACACTTTTAAGAATAAATATTACAGTTAATTGTAAATCTTAAAGTGTTTTTAGATTTGCAATGTGCATCACACTTGGCACTGTATTTAGTGGAAAACAGCTAAGACTGGACTTAAAGAAACTTCAGAGTATCGAGGTTATGGCTGTGTCCTGCCAGCTTGTACAGACTGGTCTCTCCATTCTCCAGCAAAACTGGCATGGGTTGCAACAAACCCTGACTATGAAATAATGAAAAGGTAGTCTGGTTATTTCAGTGTTTGTGGGAAAAATATACTTTTAAATGTAAAACATGCTGAGAAAATACTGTCTATTCCTGGTTGTATATGAAGAATAAATATGTCTTGGAGGAAAATGGGTAAAACAGATTCCCTTTGAAGACACAAAGCATGAAGATGTTTGTCTGAAGGAACAGATGGGCACTGTGCAGTGTGTTTTAGCTGGGCTCTTTGGAAACAGCGCTGTGTTCTGTGTTTCAGATCGGTTGGTAGAGTCAGCTGCTATGCGCAAAGCCATAGAAACTGTGTACGCTGCTTATTTGCCAAAAAGCACGCACCCATTCCTATACTTAAGGTAAAGTAATAGGAAGAAGTAGCCTTTTAATACTTTCTTGTAGGATATAACTAGGGTGAGTAGGTTTAGAAAGACATTTCTGTTCCTCATGATAGTGTTCAGCATTGCACTGAGGTAGTTCATCACCAGGCAGGAGATAAATAAATAACATTAAGGAACTCTTAAGAAGACAGACTTTAGTTTTAGAAGTAGTTAGTATCTATAATTTCAGCTGAAGTCCTTTCCTGTTAATTCATGAGACACCGCAAGTAAAAGATATTTCTAAAAGTGGGTTTTTGTAGTTGTACAGTGGAAGAGGTTGGTTTAAGCTTACCTATATAAACCCATTTTGGTGAGTGATTTTGTATTATTTTTTAATTATCTAAACAAGTCTGACTGTAATATAACTTTAGCAGGTTTCAGGATCTTTTTGACTTCTTTGTATGGAATAATGTCACCAAGCCTGACAAATTTTGTCAAATTTGAACCAATTTTTGCTTTCTCTGCTATCCATGGGTTATTTTAGGTTAACTTCTTTTAAAATGTTTTCCAGCCTGGAAATAGCCCCCCAGAATGTAGATGTGAATGTGCATCCTACAAAACACGAGGTCCATTTTCTTCATGAAGACAGTATTCTGGAGCGTGTGCAGCAGCATGTAGAGAGCAAGTTATTGGGCTCTAATTCCTCAAGGATGTACTTCACTCAGGTGAGAACATCTATGGAGTGATGGCAGTTCTGCATTATTTTAATGATCAGGGATAATTTATTCTGTTCAATAGTAAAGTCTTTGCAGATATGACACAAGTGTACTGGTATCTTTAGAACTTTGCTCTGTTTCGAGTCACTTTAATATATCAGTGTTAACAATATGGCAAAAGAAAGAAAAAGAAGTATGATAAGATTTTAAGTACATTTCTGTCAAGTACCTGATTAGTTGTCTTGATTTTTTAAGTATGTTAGCCTTCACATGTGGTACATTGTTTTTTTATTCTGCCCTGATTTATGTGAAGATGATGCGATTGAGGAAACTGTTCTGTGTATTTGATAACACTTCGGATTTAATCTTACCAGAAAAATAGTCAGAAGATACTCTACTCTCTCTTTATGTAAAGCATAGCATAAGAATTACTAGAATTTTTATACAAACTAATTTTCCTGTGATTTTTCTACCTTAAAGATTTTTTCTTTTGAGACAAAGGAATGTTAGCTAATGATTTCAGCTGCCAAGATGATGACATTCACTCTATGTGGATAGCAAGTGCAAAGCTGGTGGCCTTTTAAGCAGCTGACACTCTGTTGCTAGGGGTTTCAAATTTGCCTCTGAGCAGTAAGATACTGTGAGAAGTGTGACTAATCTTTCTGCTCCTTTTTTTCTTGTTCAATCTCTTCTCTTTGCTTCCTCATGTCTGAACGAAGACATTGCTTCCAGGGGCTGACTGCTCTTCCAGTGAGGTTGTAGCAGCAAACTCTTCTGTGGTTACCAAGGGAACCAGCGATAAAGTTTATGCGCATCAGATGGTCCGCACTGATTCCCGAGAGCAGAAATTGGATGCTTTTCTTCAGCCAGTGAACAACCCCCTAAGTGCAGGCCCAACTGAAGTGACAACAGAGGTTAATGCAGGACCTCCTGCAGGATGGCCCCAGGATGCTGAAATGGAAGAAGTCAGTGACCTGGTTGAAATGGCTGATGTTCAGGAGGATACAGGGGGGCTGAGCAAGAGTGGATGCTTGTCTCCTGAGACTGTGCTTTCTCGGTAAGTCCCACCTTTCCTAAACTGGTGCAAGGCTACCTATTTATTTCATGGCATAGCTCTGAAACTATCGAGTTTTCTGATCTCTTTGGACTTCTGCTTTTCCAGAAGGAAAAAATTCTCTAGAATAATTTTTCATGACATTTTATTGAGAAATTAAACCTAATCTGTGATCTGTAAATTGTGTAACTTGTGATACATTTTGTGACTGGAATATAGTTTCTGTGCTTGCTGAAAGGCAGGAAGCAGCATAAATAATGGCATTAATCTGGGGAGATCATACTGGTCTGTCTCTTCCTGGAAGCCCTCCTTTTGTGAGGTGTAGAAACTACATCACTGAATTTGACAGGTGTTACCCTAGTAAAGGCTAAAGTGCTATAAACTTTTTATAGCTCTTGCAGAAACTGTTACTAGAGGCCAAAGTCTTCTGAGGGAATCTGACTCCCTTTCCCCAGTATTACAGAAAAATGGGCATGGAGAAGAAAATCGTCAGAAATACCAACATTTTTGATGTGTCCTTTAGAACCCAATCTGCTTGGTGCTTAAGCAACAGCTGCCTGATGTGATTTGTATTAGAGTGTCACAATCTCTCTTAAAATTCTGAACTACCCTTTCCTAACAGATTATTCCTCAGAAGCAAAAATAAAACTGTCTTTCTGGGAAACTGTCTGCATTTCCTGTGTTAACATACAGCATGTGAATTGAGCATCTCATCTGTTGTTGTGTTTGGCCTAAGTGATAGGAGAATTGAACATAATTCCTTTTGTTTTGGTATTGCAGGAAGAGACCACGGGAACACATGGATGTGGAATTGGAGAAAGATGATACCAGAAAGGACATGACTGCTGCCTGCACCCCTAGAAGAAGAATTATCAACTTAACCAGTGTGTTGACTCTCCAGGAGGAAATTAGTAACCAGGCACATGCAAGTAAGCAAGACCTGTTTCTCAAAATTACTATTATTCCACCAACTAAATATGACTGTTTGAAATGGGAAAAGGTATTTAAAAGGAGGCCCAGTGAACTTACTGTGCTGCTAAGTAAGTTTTTAACAAAAGCTTTTGCTTTTCATTATTATTTGTATCTGTCCCACTTACATGAAATGGTGAGACTTGTAAAATATCCTCTTTTTTGGTAAGAGTTGTTTCAGACAAAGGTAAAAGGTTTGTGATTCTTTCTAGGGTGTTTCCCTCTTAATTCAGTGTCTGAACGCAACTTACACTGACTCATACCCTCATTATTCATGTCTAAATGCTAGGAATCTCACATTCTAGGGGTTTTGTTGGATTTATTTTGATTTTTCTGGTTGTAAGAATTTGGGACGCTCCACACAGACATCTGTAATAAATAAATTTATATAAATTGATAAGAATCTTAAACTTTAGAAAGCATGAACTTTTACTTTACTTGTGCTCTAGCAAATGTTTTGCAGAAGACTGGTAATTCTGACCCAGTAATTCCATATCTGTCTGTCAGTGTTTAAATACTGAAATCAAAGGGTTGTCCCTGAATCTCTCAAAATGCTTGATAATACTTGTGAAGGTGCCTCAGGTTGTGTCTCATCATCACATCTGTAAGAAGTTCCTAAAAGAGACTTTGGAAAGAGAGAAATCCTTTCTCAGATTGTTATATTGGAAAGCAGAACAGTGGAATTAGGGTAGCCTAGTGCTTTGTTCGTGCCATGACTGAAGTGCCAAACATCAGTAACAAAGCTGCTCCCATGTATGGCAACTAGTGAATTTTTTTTGTGGAATGCCTAAAATGAAGTCTTTTATGAAATCTGACTTCTCATACCTTTCCCAGCCTTCTCACTCATATAAATATGTATTTTAAATAAAGGTTACTTTGTGAGAGTAAAGAAATTATGAAAAAAAAATATTATGGACCTGTTCTATCACACTTCTAGAATTTAGTTTGATAATACCCAGATTGTGTTGCAAAGCTGGTTTACACATGCAGTTTTTGAAGTATGTATGCGCTCCTCACCAATGCCCTGTGGCTGGAAATTAATTTTGGAAGGCTATTCATACACAGGGACTTTACTTTTATTTTTTTCTAATTTGCACTTGTAGTTTAAATGTTAAATAACTATTCTCCTTTATGCTTTAATAGTATGAGTATGCAGAAAAGTTATTAATATTTCAAAACTTGTGAATAATTGGTCATACAAGGATATAAGGTGAAGCAGGGGTGTAGGAGTGACTGAACAGTAACCTGAGACTTTAATGCTAAAAATACACAAACCACTCAACTAAATAAATGAGGGCAGGGTTGCAACTATGCAATGACATTCTTTTGTTTCTTCCCCACCTCTCTGTTGTTTCAGAACTTCAGGAGATGCTACATGAGCACTCATTTGTTGGTTGTGTCAGTCCTCAGTGGGCTCTGGCCCAGTACCAGACAAAGCTGTACCTTCTCAATACAACAAAACTCAGGTAAAGGAGTTGTTAGACTTGTTGGCAGCTGAAATAAGTACCAATTGTGAAGCTAATTAGAAGAAGGAAGGAAATGACAGGGAAAACAACACCGTTCTCTTGTTGTCTGTCTGAAAAGTCATGGGGCTAAAGATTAAGCACTTCATTCAGAACAGTGGAAACAAGTCTGGCACACTTGGGAAAAGTTGCTGGAAATCAGTGTAATTAAAATGCCAACTACTGTATTGAGTACTCACACTCGGTGGAAAGGGAAAGACTTTCTCTTGCTTCATGATGATCTAGATGATCTATGATCATCATCATGATTCACTTCAGGATCATGGTATAAAGCTTCAGAAAAATCCTGGAAAACATTGTATCCACTTGGGTTAAGTGTATCTGCAGGACATGATTGTAACATTAAATTTGTAATTTTGCCTGTGCAGCCTTACAGGGCCAGCTACTTAAATTCTTCTAAGAATTCAGAGATTAGACTTAAGATAGACATCTATTAATTTCCCAGTTTCTTTGCATTTCTTACAGTGCAGTAAAGAAATAAAGAAGTTGAAATATAAATTATCAAGGATTAAATTGATAGAAATTGGATACTTGAGTATGTAACATTTCTGCACCACTGTGGCTGATGATGTCAGAAACCAAGAAATACATTTAATCGTAAATATCTAGATAATGCAGGTGAACCCTTAAACTCTGGAGTTAAAGTAAGATCCTTAGTAATAAGACTGGATATATATGTCTGATGTTCCTTACTTTCCCCTCTTAATTATGGTAATTTGTAGATATGCAATCCTGTCCATATAATTAATTTTTGTTCTTCAATTTAGCCAAGAACTCTTCTACCAGATACTTATTTATGACTTTGCAAACTTTGGAGTCTTAAGGTTGTCTGTAAGTATAATTTTACGTTATATCCTATAGAAAAAGATTTTTTAGAAAATGTATTTACAGTATGTCTGCCCTTTCAAATAAATGCATAGTTTTAGTTGCACATTCAGGTTGTCTTTTGTCCACTATAGGAATGTTGTTTTGTTTCTCAGTAAGAACAGAAAACAAGCAAACTTAGTACTTTTGTAGCTGCTATTGTTAAATTGTCATCCTGGCTGCTTGTTATTAGTGTCAGTTGTAGTTATTTACCAAGTTTTGCTGTTGCTCATTGCATTGGGACAAATAATTACTTGGAATATACAGTCTGCAGAAATACGGTGTTGATTGCCAGTGTTTATCCTGTAAAATATCACAGTGCTCAGTGAGATTGTGGACTGCAGAGAAAGAAGAAAGAAATTAATACCTTTTTAGCTTGGTTATGATAAACAGAACTGTTAGTTCTGCAGGCCAGAATTAGTGTATTAGAATTAATTAGTATGTGAAGGAAGAAGTTTCAGATTTCCAATAGAGTGTGCTGATCATTAACCAAAGTTTTGCCTTCTTCATTTTTAGGAGCCAGCTCCTTTATATGAGCTTTCAATGCTTGCTTTAGAGGATCCTGAAAGTGGCTGGACAGAAGAAGATGGCCCAAAAGAAGGGCTTGCTGAATACATTGTAGAGTTTTTGAAAAAGAAGACTGAAATGTTGAAAGATTATTTCTCTCTTGAAATTGATGAGGTGACTACAGCTATTACTTCTGACAATAAATGAATGGTGAACTTGGCGATGTTAGGTTTATGACTGGATTAGATCTTAAAGGTCTATTCCAATCTAAATGATTCCGTAATTGTATATTTTGGTGACAGATAACTGCAGCAGCTTGCTTGCAGTGCTTACCATCACTAAGAACTAATTCCAGTAAGATTTTAGGTAGCATAACCCTTTCATTTAAAACTCTCAGGACTTAGGCTGCCTTTAAGAAGGGTGCTACAGTCACAGGATGGGTTGGGTTGGGTTGGCCGGGACCACAGTGGGTCATCTGTTGTTCCAACCTCCTTGCTCAGGCAGGGTATATCTCCAGTGAGGGAGATATTCAAGAACCTCCTGCCTCTCTGGGCAATCCATAATTAAATCATTGCTTCTATAACTAGAATGCAGATCTCTTAACCAGCAAGGTGTGCATCTTAACCAAGTCTTAAGTCAGACAGGGCTGCAGCACCACTGTGTCTCTCAATGTGTCTTAAGGCAACCCTTACTTTCTTTATACAAAAGTGAACAGCTATATCAAGCTCAGGCACTTCATTTGGATATTTGCCTGGGAAGTGGTATCTATGTAACCTGGAGCTAGAGGAGAAGGTTGAATTCAGCCACTCCCTGAGCTAAGTGGCTTAATACATGCCTTGTGAAAGTAAACACCACCAATAAATCTCTTCATGCAATGTCTGTCTGGCATTGGGCTTTAAAAACTTGTGAGGCTCACTGAGTTTGGTAAGAATCAGTCTTAAAATATGTAAGTTTTGGTGCATTTACTGCAAGAAAGAAGTTTTTTTTTACTGAAGCAGCAGTGTTGCCTTGCAGGAAGGAAATCTTACTGGGTTACCACTTCTGATAGACAACTATGTCCCACCATTGGAAGGACTGCCTATGTTTATCCTGCGCTTGGCCACAGAGGTATAGTCTCTCAAATTGATTTTGTATTGATGCATAATTACTTTTTTTACTTTAAGTAATTCCAGTCTGCCTTTGCAGTTTCTGGTGCAGCTTAAATGTGCTGTTATGTGTTCCAGATGCAGTTCTGTGATTACTGATTAGTTATGCTTTGGTTCTGTATTCATAACTACTGACTGTCTGAGCCTCTATTTTGACTTAAAAGTCTGCATTCCTACCCTGTTTTTCATTCTATAACTTTACCTTACCAGGACAAAAATGGCCAATACATTAATATAAATTTTCCATATTAAGAATCTCTATGGAAAATCTCTTTTTCTGCTACCCATACTCTATAAAATTACTTTTTTTTTTTTTTTCTTAAACAGGTAAACTGGGATGAAGAAAAGGAGTGTTTTGAAAGCTTGAGTAAAGAACTAGCCATGTTCTACTCCATCAGAAAGCAGTATATAATAGAGGAATCTAACCCAACAAACTCTCAGGTATGAGAATACTGTAACTAGTCCTGTGACCAGATAACTAACAACATACAGAAAACTTCTGCTCTTTCTGATATGGACTTCTAATCCCAGCTCTTTCAGTGAACTGAATCAAGCGGCAGTGTGGCAAGATTCTGAAAGTGTGTGGCTTAAATTTTCTGAAGTATTATAGGTATTGAGGGAACCTTTTAACTTTGGGCATTGCAGTGTACTTAATATTATTATAAGCCTCCTTGGCCTCTGAGTTAGGAAAGTATTTTTTATGCTGTATTTTTATAGAAGAATAAGGATGCATATAAATTAAAAATACAACCTGATTGTGTCTAAATATCTGCCTAATCGATCAGTTAAGCTCACCCATTCTGCAAGTGACTTTACAGAGCTTAGAATTGACTATATAGAATGAACTTTTCTAATACCAGCAGAATTTTACAATTGCTGTAGTCTTACATAGTAAAGTTTTTAAGGCATGCTCTCCTCTAGTTAAACAGAACCTCAGGTTGTTTGTCCTTGTTTTCCTGTATTTCAGAATGAAGATTCTGACTCTGGTTCAGTAACATGGAAGTGGACTGTGGAACATGTACTTTACAAAGCTTTTAGGACTCATCTTTTACCTCCTAAACACTTTGCAGAAGATGGCAACATTTTGCAGCTTGCTAACCTGCCTGACCTGTATAAAGTTTTTGAAAGATGTTGAGCAAGTAGTTATTAAAGACTGTTTTTTTAGATGGACACCTTCAGTTTTCATTCATGTTACCTTGAGTTTTACTTAATTGAAGATAAAACTGGAATCTTGATGGAGGACAGAAAGGGGATTTAGTACCCTAAACTGCTAACACCACAGTAAATTGTCTATTTTCCTTCTGTTGATCAAAGTATAAAGAAAATCATTTGTGCTGTGTCTAAACCCAATGAAAATCCCTAAAATAAAATCTTCACTTAGACTTTGAGTTTCCCTATTAACCAATCTGCTAACAGAATACACTGCTACTGAAGAAAATATACTGGGTTTGTGACTGTGAAGTGATTGTGGAAGAAGATAGAGCTTAATTTAGTTGAAACATGAATACTTTAACTTCAGTTGCCTCTGGAAATCAAAGTCGGTTACCTGCATTCTCTTGTTTTAAGCATGACAGCTGTCTTACAGTACCTGCAATGTGAGTATACATGCAAAGCACTTAAAATCATGTTACTGCAAGAGTTAGTCTTGTAATATTTCAGAGCCCTTGCTGAAATAAGGCCAATCCTGTCCTTTTTAATCAAGGAGTCAGAGAATAAAAACGGGAATGTTCTGGCAGATAGTAAATGAGCATGCAGACAATAATATTCATTGTCTTGAATTTAATGAATAGGGCTTGGGAGCTCTACTTGCAAGGTTGCGTCCCCACAGGGAAAGCGTTTTTCAAATCCAAGAGGCATCTAACATCCAAACCAAAAGGGAAAGCAAGCTTCATTTGTGCACTGTAAAGATTTCTGTTCCATTTGAAAGCAGCTGGTACAAGCAGAAGCATTAATCCTCTTGGATTGCTGAGGTCCCAAACCCTGCCTCTGAGAAATACTCATGAAGGGCAGCAGTTTGATACAAGTCTAGTCTTGTGATTTCAGCATACTGCTGTATCACTCTTCACATGTAATGCCTAATAAGTAAGTAAAATTGATATTTAACATTAAAAGCTTCCTCTCTGGAACATTCAAAAGAACCTGGACTCTGACACGTATATGTTAAAAATGTCTAGATCACCACAGGCGTGTTTACGTTATATGGTAAGAGTGGCGGCAGTCTGCTCTTACGTCATGTAACAAATGCCAGCTCCTCATCATAATGCTGTGTGGGTTCCTGAACCCCCACAAAACTAACAACCCCCAAAACCATAACTATATTCTGAGTTATGCTCATTTTCTTCTGTTTTTGGTGTTTTTCTCCTTTTGGTATTTAATAGAAACCTGATTACATAGTGCAAAGTTTCTGTCACAATATGAAAAATTCTCATAATAAAGCTCAACTAGGTTTTTTTTCCCTTCTAATCTGTATATAATTTCAGAGCATTAAGCAATCTGATACAGTTTAACTGATTTCCTTTGGATAAAAAAATCCAGGAAGTCTTTTTTGCAAAGTATACTTTGAAGTCAAGATTGCAATAAATCACCAATCAAAACATTCCTGTCACAGATACATAACAAGCAGGATTCCAACTTCCTTGGCAAACTATCCATGTATGAAAACATGGCATCTCAGTTAACTCACTGTGCAGAGCATCCAAGCCATACACCACAGGAAGAAACATGCTTGTTTAGGAGAGGCTTGCAAAATCCTTACCTGACATCTACCAAATATAACTTCATGTGTAGCACCAAACTACCCACCACCCCAAGGATTTCCTGTCACCAATGCATACGGCTTGTTCAGCTTTGCAGTTTTTGTATTAATTCCCTTTTTTCTAAGTACAGAACTGCAGGAGGAAGCAGGCACTGAGAATAGGTTGAATTTCTTAGATATGTAGAGGAATTTCATATTGCAGATTGAAGAAGAGGTTCAAGTAAAGTCATGAGTTATGTACCTACATGAAGTTCATAGGTTTAATGGAACTTTGACCTCCTATCTCAGATGTGTTTTTCTCACTGAATTTAATCACAGAATCGTTAGGATTGGATTGGGCATCTGGAGATGTTCTGGTCCAACCCCCCTGCCAAGGCAGGGTCACCTAGAGCAGGTGACACAGGAGCACATCCAGGTGGGATTGGAATGTTTCCAGAGAGGGAGACTGTGAACTCCCTGGGCAGCCTGATCCAGTGCTCTGCCACCCTCAATGGAAAGAAGTTCTTCCTCCTGTTGAGGTGAAACTTCTGGTGTTTTAGTTTAGTCATTGCTCCTTGTCGCTGGGAACAACCAAAAAAAGTCTGGCACCATCCTCTTGGCATCTGCCTTAGAGATATTTATCTGCTTTAATGAGATCCCCTCTCAGTCTTCTCTTCCCTAGACTAAACAAACCCAGTGCCTGCAGTCACTCCTCATAAGAGATACTCCACAGCCTTGATTAGGAATATTCCAACACTGACAATGACAGCTTGAATTTCTCTTTCTTCTGATAGTTTATTCTTAACCTGCATCCTCTGAAACAGATCTTGCCTATTCTGAAGCGATGTAAGGGATAAACTTGGTCCTGGCTTATATTTTCATTCAGCAACTAGAGAAGAGAACTTTAGGAAGAGTATACTGAAGCCAATGCAAGAAAGAAATGATGTGCCATTATCACTAACATAGCCTCCCTACAGGCAAACAGTACTGTAACACATTTTGCACAAAATCTATGCAAACTGGAGTCCTTATTGCCCCACATATACAGGAGTGATAAATGCAGATTTTTCCAATGACAAAGCAATGAAATATCATAATGCATTTCTCATGTTTTAACATTTTTATTTTAGAAAGTGAACATACCCATTAAAAAAAATGCATGGAGTTAAAAAAAGTAAACATAAACTAATGGCAAATTGCAATAACATAAAATAATTTTATCTAGTGAGACCCAACAATTATTAAATATACTTCCACCACAGAGAAGTTTTACTTCATTATATTACCAGTCTCTTGATTAGGTACACAAGACAACACTTTCCAGTAATTACCTAGTCATTAGAAGATCAACTTCAGGAATCACTGAATAATAAAATACATTGTGGACAAATACTTTCATACCACCTGGGAGGCAACCTAATATACATATGTCAACAAGGTACATCTTCATGAGGTATTACAGTACATGGGAACCATTCCCTTTACTTTCTAACAAGTATATACTCCTGTCCGCAGCTCTACCAGCAAGTCAGCCACAGACTGTTGCCAGTTTCCACACTGCAACTTCCTGCAGATTTTCTTTCTGCAACAGATCACATAAATTAGGATGAAGGAAGATAGGAGTAAAGAAAACAGATACTATAAACAGGGAGGCTGAAAAGAAAAGGTGTTCTTACTCTTCCAGGTGAGCACTAGAAGGCTTCAAATTAGAAATTTCAGCTTCTCAAGAACATTTAATACCTCCCCTAGCTTGAGCTTTGCTGTGAGTGGTGAAGTGGTGAAGCATGGGGCTTTCACTTTAACTCCAGAAGAAAATTAAGTAATTTCCAAAATAAGGAAATAATCTCATATTTAAACAAAGTACACTACAAAAATCTTAAGATGAGGCTGCTCCAGTGTAACCCGTTTGTAGTATTAAACAGACTGAGAATATCTAAGCAGGCTTGCCCATGAAATCTTCAGGCACACTTGTCCTAGATTTAAACCAAAGAAAACCTCTTCCTAGGATTATGTGTTTTCATCTTCAAAGAAGTATATCTCTCTGCTGCCAAGAAAAGGAGCTTTTACACATTTGGTCCACCAATGTCCTTTCCAGGACAACCAGAAAATAAATGTAGAGGAGCCCAACTCCAGACTCTCAAGAGCTTGGCAGGATTCCTTCTTGAACGCTGTTATGAGAGACAGACTGAGTTCAAAAATTATGAACTCTTAAGAGTTAACACACCATTTAATTTGTTTGGAAAGGAACCAGGAAGAAAAAACCCTATCTTTAGCAATATTCAGGTTTTACACAAAGGAACTTACCTGCTTCTTCTTATTTGCTATACAATTGGCTTTTCACTGTCTTGCTTTTCTTCAGAGTCTTCATCAGAACCTGAAAAGGAAGACAAGAACGCTGTAGATTAGTTGAGGAGAGTTAAAAGATACAAAAGTGTTTAGTTTTTTTTGGAAAAATTAATCTGAATGCCTTTCATTTCTTGGAATAGCATATCTGCCACATTTTGAAGCTCAAATTATACAGAAACTGAATAAATTTACTCTTTCCAGCCTGATTTTCCACTTGCTACCTCCAGAATAGACTTGGTTACCAAGTAACCAATGTCGAAGATGAAGGGTCACCCCATATAAAGAAATGGCTCCAGGGTATATCCCCAGATACCTATAGCTTCAAGAAATTTAAAAAAGAGATAAATATGCTGAAAATTCCAACAGAGCTCATTTTAAACATCACCTCCTAAAAGCAAAGATTTAAGAAATGTTGCCATGTCAGCAGAGAGGTTTATTCCCTGCTGCATGATCACAGGGGATAGTTTATCTCTAAATATTTGTCAGATCAATATGTATGGCAAAATGACCAAAAAATTGCTCTCTTAGAACAATTTACAGTTTGTCTTCTCAGAAAGAAATGCATTTTTTGAAGAAAAAATTTAATTATTAGATATTTTTACTCTACATTATCCAATATCTATATTTCACTTGGTTCACTTGGTGACTACCAGTGTGTCTTAGCCCAAATATATTAATCTGACTGCTTCTTTTGCGTCTCATACCCATAAAGGGTGCTTAAAATATACTTGGCAGTCAGGGCAGACCTGGAGAAAGCTGAAAGTAATGGTACACCTACAGTCAACATGTGCATGCTGACACACACCACCTCATTGCACAAACAACACTGACCCAGCCACAATGTCTAGAAAAACATGGTACCTCCACTTACACTTCCTCTCACACTCTGTATTCTGTCACTAAAAAAACTTCACAAAACCCAGGCTGAACAGTTGAGCCCAGTACAATACTTCCATTATTCCTCAAAGCAGACCCATAGTTTTAGCTAAAATTCATTTTCACTCCGAATCATTGGTTATACTCGACACTAACGCTCTGTGACCCCTAGATGGAGCTCGAAGTCATTCACTGAGCCGAGATACTCTGCACAGTTTAGAAACCAGAGGCAGATACTAAAATGTAAAGTATCACCAACATGTGTAACTCTATAATGCAAGATAGACAAACTTACCTGCAGCAACTAGAAAGTATTATTTTAATTATATGGCAATATACAGCATAGCTTTGCAAAGGAGGTTTACATTTTAGGGGAAAAACACTGATACAGGATTTCAGGGTTCCCAGTGCATTCTCAGGTGACTCAAATTGATTCAATCCACCAAGAAATTACTTATTTCCTTGAAATGCTGGAGACACATTCTTGAATCTTGCAGTATTTACAATTATTTTTGATTTAAGCAGCTCATATCTCAGCTAGACAAAGCACATGATATGCAGAGTTAAGATGCACTTAACATTACCCACTGATTTGATTTACCCAGATAGGTGAGCCTTTTTATAGATAGAAGGCTTTTTCTTTTGGCTATGAGGAAAGAAAAAAAGCTCTGATTGAAATTTCAGTTTGACTTATAGAAGTTTCAGATTCATTGTCTATCCTAAGACAGTATAAAGCTCCATGTTTAGGCTAGATTCAATAGTGCTATTGCTGGGAAGTAAGAGATCACAGAACATTTCAAGCTGGAAGGGACCCATAAGGATCATCAATAGCAGAAGCAAACCATAACTGTCTCCCTTCAGTTGTGGTGCCACTTTATTTCAGGTTTACTTTGATTTTAGTCAGAATATATACTAATCATGTGTATTGTAACTCATCTGATAGGTAGTAATGAAACTGAATTACTGAACAAAAAAGAATCTTGCATTTTAGGATGATAAACACAGTTTTCATTTAAAAACAAAAATGTATTTTTTCCCTTCCCCTCTTGAAGGGTGTGAAATATGCAGGAGTGTAAAGTGAATATGAAAATCCTTTTCTAAGCAAACGTAACTACCTGCTACAGACTCAGGAGGAGAATAGAACTGCCCATCAGAGAGGACTCCTGGGTGAAGAAGAGCTGCTCGTTCTGAAGCATCCTGTGCTATCAAAAATCCTAAAAAACAAACAAACAAAAAAACCAAAAATAATTCCTCGATCCTGGCACATAAAATCTTAAAGATCAAATACTGATGAAGAATCTTGAAGACTGATGTATTATATTAGCATTCTTAACCAGTTACTTCTTTAAATAAATACATTTTAAAAGATCATCAACAATCAATTTATATCTTCTATTTAAATGCTGGCAACTAAGGTGACATACTCCAGCAAAACAGAGATAGTGCACACATGAATTAAGGAATCTTTCCTTCTACTATGTGCACTTACATGGTTAGGTTGCCATATTCATCAATATTCACTGCCTAACTAAGACTTCTGAAATATATTTTTAATGATCAGTGAGATGCCATGCATAACCAAATGAATTATTTTCTCTCTTTGCTACTATGACCCTTCACTAATGGCCTGCTTTTTTTACTTTCACCTGTCTGTCTCAACATACTCATTTTCTGCAACCTTCATGAACTATTTGCATGTGTAAGTATGGAATATTTTGTCTATGAATATTCAGTATGAGAAAATGCAAGTCTCTGAACTGGTTATATTTCTTATCTATTGTGATAACTCTGTGATGCAGCTGTATTTTCTCATCTGCTCATAAGATAAAAAACGTTACTCCAGGTTTCTTTTTCTCCAGGCAAACTCCACTGTTCTTGTTTAACCAACTTCTTGCTCAGACCAGTTAAAAAGAAGAGGGAAGGGATCAAAGTAGAAAGACTGAACTCAGAGCACAAAAAGTGGAGGCATCCATGCCCATGTAAAATTTTTGATTTACTTAACAGATAAACATCTTCTTTTCCAAGAGTTTCAGACTGTATTTCAGGTAATGATGCATAAATAACAGGTTGGCTGTATAATTACTCTCCTGCTGTTGAAACTCACAAACATCTGTAAGTTTTCTTTCCCTCACCACTCAAGCAGTATTCTCTTTCAACCGAAACAGTGGATTTCTTCCATTTAGCTGAATATATTGAGTGTCAGATGACCTGGTGCCTCATCTCAAAGGTTGAAATTCATATTTGTTCTGGTTTCATTCTGCCTAGGCATGAAACAGACTGTCCACAACACTTCTTTGCTTTTCCCTTTCCACCTCAAAAGAAGAGTTAGTGACATTGAATTAGTTATTGTGCCTACTCTTCCTAAAAGAGAAGCCAGATACTTTATAGACCCAAAAAATAAAGTTTTACAAGCCCAAGTCAGTTAAATTTTCATATCTCAAGCATATAAAGTTAAATGCATTCCCAAGTGCTTGACAAACTGCTGATCTGGCCCTTCTAACTTTTAACTTTGCCCCCCTAAATTAATTAAAACCTGACTTCTTTGAAGGCATATTTTCCTTTCCCAAAGAGGAAAATATCATGCCATTTGATATAATTTGAGAAGCTTAAAGAAGCATTCTTATGCCAGTTAAAAGAGGATCAAATGTTGCCAACTGCAGTGATTGATGGGAAATATCACAAGCTTACTATTTTCTTCTTCAGCTTCTTGTGGTAACACTTTAAAGTCCAGGAACCAAGTTTCAATCCAGGCAAGTATGAAGGATATGATGGGCAGCACATAGCCAAAAGCACCCTGTGAGAACAGCTAGAAAAAAAGAAAACATTATAAAAATTACTCTGAAGAATCTTGCTTTTAAGAAAAAAAAAAGTAAAACAAATATTTGATTAGAATATATACCTGTGAAATAATTACTTTTGCTAATAAAAAGGCACTGGTCACTGCTGTTGTGAACTGAAAGAGACAAACAGAAAAACTAATAAATGGATTTAGTTTTTTATTTCCGCCATTGTCTATTAGTTGCAACTTCAAATATTTACTGACAACAGCAAGATCACATCGATTAATAAAATGTAACAAGCATGATACAATTAACTTAAAGTGCTATTAAAATAACCTTATAAAAGATAACTTTTATTACAAACGCCTCCATTGATTTCCACATAGCAGATAACATTTGTGTAGAAACTAAACTGCCTGAGTTATGTAAATTGTGATCTTACTGTATAATGAAGATAGTGTACTTTATTCATCAAGTCCCTTAAAAAAACCCCAACTATTTATGTATTTTGGGAAAAAAGCAAACAGCACTTGTTCCAAATGCTTTTCACTACCATCTAAATCAAAATATCCATTTTAAACAACAAAACATCCTTGTGGGAGTAAATTGGAATAAATATTTTAGTTCATGAAGTGGTATTTTGAAAAATGTATTTTTTTTTTAAGACTTGATAGTCCCTGATATATTTTAAAGAATTATCATGCTGGATAAAATATCTAAAAATCCCCAAAATCTGAAAAAGCAATGAACAAGTACTGTTCATATAAGCAAGGCCTCTATATCTTCTGGTGCATTTGGGTCCAGTAATTCTTAGAAAAACTGCAGAATCAACTTCTGTCAATCACAGGTAGGATGTTAAGATTCAAGGCTTTGGCAAAACCCTCAGTGAAGCTTTATGTATCTAATTACTTGCTACCATGATGGGCTCAGTCTCACCACCTCACAAACAAAGGCATCAAGGTGGAGGATTAAGAAATACTCTAGAGCTACACAAATAAGAGCAAGGACTTTTAAGAGGCATGCATTTAAATATAAGCACAATCAGAGCGGTGGCTACCATTATATATGTGTTTGTGCCATGCTAGTAACACATTCTACAAAAATCTTGGGATGTAGTCTCAAAGTATTAAGCAAACTGCATGCTACTCACTTGAAGAGAGTTACACATGAACATGTTCTACATGCACCTACCACAGTGTAAGGAAAAAAAAAAGTCTGATTTACAAAGCACTAAGCGAGCAATACACCTATTGTATTACAACCTATAGTGTTGATGAAGCATAAATTTTTCACCAAATTTTGCATTCCTTGTCATCCACACTGTACAGCTGCATTAAAGATATTGGCTCCAAAATCAGCTGTGGTTGCCTACAGTTCTTGAGAGGTTCCTTTTTAAGAAGGGATGCATATTCAGCCTTTCTTATTGGAGCATGAAGCAATGCAGGTGCTAGTGTTCAATGGGTGGCACCTAAAACTTTTTAAAGTAAGAATGTGGGACTTAATGGACACCTGGATCTCTGGCACAATAATGCTAATTCTTGGTTTTGAAGAAGGTTCACTATTACAAATGCAAATTTATTTCCAACATTAATTAACAAGTCTCAGAGGTAACAAGCAGTTATGACTAGCCATACATACTGGAAAAATAAATCTTCAATTTGTATTAACATGATACCTAATAAGAACCACACCCACTGTGCTATTAAATTCTTGCCTTTAGGCTGAAAATCTTCCAGAAAACAAGTTCTTAATATGTTACTGTACAACAAATTTTTGTATATACACCATCAAGATGATTCTTAACACACAAGTGTTAAGAGGCATCTAAACTTTTGTCTGCTTGATCCATTCTAGGAAAAACTCCATTATGCTTGGCTACTACTCACAGCTATTGCCCACCAATGGCGCAGTCTGCACATTGCATATGCAAGTATTAACACCTTAAACCGAAAGACTGCCAGTAGCTATAGAGAGAGGAAAAAATATTGGTTGGTTAATTCAGAACACAGAAGAACCACAATATTCTCAGCTCACTGAAAATACTAACTAGTTGCAAAAAAACAGGACAGTCTAAGCTCTGTTACCAAGAAACAAATTTGAATGTGTCCTTATAAAACAGAAATAGAATGTAATTCCTCATTTGTAAAGCAAATAGCAACATCCACACGTCTGCACAGGCACAAATATGCAAGCATGTGCCACTCCACAAATAAGTTAGAAACATAAGAAAGCTATACAAAGTGTGCTCATGATCATTTTACCTGACTGGAATCTAAACAGTTAAATCTGGATGCAGTTAATCCAGCAAATACCTTGTGCATCACTGTGCATCTTATTGATCTTAGCGGTGTGCTACTATACTTCTAGTATTTTGTGAAATATTAACATGGCAACAATCAATTATTCTTTATGTAGCTGCCTACAATAGCAGACCTGGCAGTAGAGAAAGGTAAGTTATGGTATCTGTAGGCCAAAAATTTAAATCAATAGCAGACAGACAAGATCTCTGAATTAGGCTTCAATTTCCCTGTTTATTTTTTGATAGTAGATTGTCTCCAGCTTGTTGTAAAACATGTGTTCAGAACTGAAAAAGTGTGAAACAAATGCTTAAAAATGAAGATAAATCAAGGACAGCCATGGCCAGAAGTATGATAAACCCATTTAATCTTATGCAAATATATAGTAGAAACAGAGGAAATCCTGTAAAAACCCACAAATAATTTTGCAAAATTTAAAGTTCTAGTCCCTTCAAAGGGAATATAATATCATAGAAGTCCATTATTTTGCATTACATGTTCTTAAGCTTTGGTTCACCTACAGGATAAATTTCCAGAGCATAAACATTTACAGATAACACTTTTTGCCTTCTGCAGTATGGTATATCATGGAGAACCTGCCAGCAAAACAATGAGAAAGGGAGGAGCACAGTTTGCTGGCTTATAAAATTTTTGAATCTAGTACGTAAGTTCATTTGACACAGCAGATGTCCAATGCAGAAGGATGGGTTTTTATACCAGTTTCAAAGACGGATTCTCGATATGGTCATCAGTATAAGATGGCTGATACCAAACCATCTCTGCAAGGCAAACAAGATCTGGTAGGTCAAAAATCTTGCCCTTTAGAAGAACTGTAAAGAAACAGCTTTTACTTGAGCTGTGCAGTGCAAAATGCATTGCAACTATGGAGCTACAGCTTTGCTTAAAGAAAAACTTTCCTAATGCAATAGAGTTCCTCTTATGTGCTTAAGGTACTTATACATAGTAAAGGAGAATCATACTTCATGTCAGCTCTTTTTGTGTTAAAACACAGAACTCTGAAAAACCTGCCCTGTGCAGGCCACCCTGGGAACAAGTCCCTCCTCACTGCAGCCACCTTCTGCCCACGGAAGGACAAAAACTTCAGTTTAATCAAAATTATTTTAGAGCTAGAGATGACCTTATGTCACATCAAAGTCACATTCTTCACTGGGTTTTCCATCTGCTTTTCCATGCACCCCAAAGCTAAAGATGCAAATTGATTAGCCCTAAGTATTTCTATTCACAGGCTCCATGAGCCTGCTGCCAGAGCAGGACTGGGCAACCCCTAGATGGGTGAAACTTTCCCCTTCTGGTTTAAATAATCAAAAGATCAACCCTTTCACAAGACTGAAGCTAGGAACATCTGTGAAAGGAGGAATGAGAAAACTATACTTTTGCTGCTCCTTTTTCTTTTTTTGAGAACACTTACAAATATATCAAAATATGAAGAAGAGTAGTCATAATGCAGAACTTCTTTCTCTAAGGTAGTCTCAATGCCTCCTTTTACCTACAAAGGAACAACAACACATACAGCTTCAGAAAACAAAATACGCACAAATACGAAGAGTAAAACTAATAATTCCCTGCTGCTATACAAAAAGATCATTAAACTAAATACAGAAGAGAAGTCTGTCAAGAATGATAATGTCAAAACTACTGTTGTTTTTCAAGATTACATAGACTTTTCTGAGTGAAAACATTTAGGATTATCATCTGATCTAGGCAAGCTACATTTCAGGCTGCCCCAAAATAAAAGCAAGCAAGTTATTGAGGGAGGAATAAATGATTAAATGTTAAGTTCTGTTACACAAACTCACAAAACAGTTTACCTCTTATGAGGAGGATCAAACCAGCTGATCCAAAAGCCAACCATAACCCAGCTCTAGTTAGTCATGTGTTAGCAAATAGGAAACAGAACAGAAACTGAATTCATACTTCAGATCTCTTCCTTATCAGCCCTCACATGATTTGTTAAGAAAGCTGAGCCAAAAGATCCACAGTAAAAAATGCAAAAGCTGCAACTATTAATCTCGCACAAATAACTAGTATTCAAGTTTAATTCTTCCATTTGCTGATGAGATTCAAAATTACATCTTCCTTAGCCACCATGTTTCTTTCCAGTGGAAGGATTCTACTGTTCAAACTGACCTTGTAAGAAAATAATTTAAGGTGTATTGGCTCAGAAAATGAGAGGAGTATCTAATCAGAAAATGAAAAACCTCAGTGTCCATCTTCTATTGTCTTTAATACGAAATTCCATAATTAGGCACTGCTTGAAATAGTTATGTAAAACAACACCAACAGAAGGCTTTAATATTGAGTTTGACTACTGTCATCTTTTTAAGGAAAGAAGCTACCAAAGAACACCAACAACATATGCTCACTATCTCAAAGCAATACAATCTACAAGCTTCCATACTTTTCCAACTATACTGCTGGACAGTATTTTCCTTAGACTAGTAACTCCAACTCAGAATTTCTTCTATTTCTTCTTCTCTCCCTCCCCTCTATGGCTACCTAACAAACCACTTTCTAAATACAGTTTTCCCTTGGTAGCTCTGCTGCATCAAGTGTGATTATCTGTTTCCAGCATAAATAAGGAAGATCAGCTTCTCCCACTGCAAGCTGTTCATTGCTGTGTGGCTGTGTGAGCACCATGTTAACATAAGGACAAACAGAGAACCATGAAAGCCTTGATTTTTCCTCAAAATGCCATGGAACTATTCCCTGAAGCATTTAATGATAAATTACACTACACCTAAGGAAACTGGATAATGGCAACAAAGTGAAAACAATGTTTACAGGAACTCTCATTGCAATTCTGACCCTTTATTTATGCACCAATTACAGTCCTAACACAATACTACTTGGCTTCCCAGCAAACAAAGCAATTAAAACAGAACAAAAAACCTAAGCACATGTCAGATCCCAGATATCAAATTTTAGCTTCTAATATCATTGGCTTTTAATGACAAAATCCTTGTTTTTATTCTTGCTGACATGTAGCAGTATAGGACACCAGTTCATAATATGTTGTCCTGAAAATAA
This sequence comes from Poecile atricapillus, assembly GCF_030490865.1. Classification (NCBI taxonomy): domain Eukaryota; kingdom Metazoa; phylum Chordata; class Aves; order Passeriformes; family Paridae; genus Poecile; species Poecile atricapillus. Next base: position 48,207,076 of record NC_081250.1, on the reverse strand, counting down.
AGCTCTTTACAATTGCTGTGATCTTGAGGTCCCTTAATACTGTAGCATTCAAAATTAAACAACATGATATCATGAATTGGTAGCACTTTCTATTCAGTCTTCAATATTCTAAAGAGCACTCGAGTGAAAATCTGTACTCTGAAACTTCAATAAGAGAGACAAACCCACTCTGTTCCTCTTGGTAGTACAAGCTGTTGAGAAACTGGCCTAAAAAAGAACTGCATCAGAACACTATGCTACAACCATATTTCCATCTAGAGAGAAAACAGAAAGTCTAGTCCCAAAATTACATCATTCAGGCAAGCAAAATCTGCTTTCTCAAATTAAATGAGAATGAGTATTTTTCATTGTATTGATACACTATTAGACAGCTCCTGAAGTGTCATAATGTAAATTAATAACCAAGGTTATTCATATCATAAAGAAATGTTGATAAAAAATATTTACTCAAGAACTTTCTTTCTCAAAAAGGAATTCCTCCTTAGTATGTCCTTTCTTAAATGCAAACTAGATTATAGCTTAAAACCCAGCTCAAGAACTAGGATGCTACTTATGAAATAACAAATGAGCTATCGTGTTGCATTCTGGAAATTTTAGGAGAACAGCCTCATTTTCTAGATTACAAATGCTGGAGTTAAAAGGTGGCAACTGTGGGAGTTTATGTTGTTTAAATGTACCCTGCCATCCATAATGTATAACACACCAAGATTACACCAAAGAAAATACATCAGAACAAAAGAAAAGTTTTGGCCATAAAAAGGGACTAACAACTCAGTGAAATATCACTGACTTAAAGTTACTCAGAAGGCAGAGCCTTGAATCCTGTTAAAATTCACATTTCTTACTAAATTCAAAGACATACACTAACATTTTTGTTTATTTGATGCCTGAAGACTGTACTGGATTTCCAATGTTTTTTTCAGCATGGTTCACAGACTACAGGAATATCTAAAGGTTTCATAATACAATAAACATGTATGCTAATGAATAAAAGTAGGTGCAGTTGAGTAGGTACTGTGTTCATGGAAGCTTGAAGTAATAAGCTGCTAAAACTTAAACAGATACAAATAACATAATTTTGGATAGAAAAGGGCAACTTTTTAACCATCTCTGAAGTGAATAAATACTTAATATAGTGTCTAAGGGTAGGTACTGAAATGACAACTCACATTTAATTCTATTATCCACAGTAAGGTTATGAATAAGAGATCAAATGTAACAAACAAACAGAAAGTCCTTCTGACATCTGATATGCCTTTCTTCTCCCTGCCTTCATATGACTCAATCCTTGCCATCAGCTGCGTTGGGTTGATGGAGTGGACATCCCGCAAGGAAGGACAAGATTCCACACTGCTACTGTGAGCATTTTCTGTATCAGCTGGGACCCGATTCATCCTGCGTTTGCTTAGAGTGGTCTTCTCCCAATTTCACCATCACTAGAAGGCTGATCCATACAGGAAGAATTTCTAAACAAACAAACAAAAAAACAGTCACCAAACCTCCATAATTCCAAGAGATATTTTCACCTTACAATGTCAGTTCTCTTTTTGCTAAACTGATGACTAAGGGAATGAGGCAAGTAAAGCCCTCAAAATTGTTTCTAACACAGACTCAAGTTCCTCTTCATCTCAGAGGATTTGTGAAGCAAGAGAATTTATGTTCAATTAGGCCATTTGAAATAAGGGAGCACTGTCTAGATTTAGAAGGATCATTTCTCCATGTTGTTAGAGTGAGATCATTGAATAGAATGAATAAAAAGAATGATGTTATGCATCTCTTAAGATTTTCAATACTGATTTAAATGCTCTCAATAAATAGGAAGACAACTTCAAGGACCTTCCACATACACTTCCTGAAAAATGGTAGTGTTAGCTAATAGCACATCCAGAGCTGACAGTAACAAAAGATTAAAAGTCCATTAAAATCCCTGAACAGTGTAGTAATCATTCTATAAAGTGTATACACTGATGTATGCTCTGTAGATTCAGCTGCTATAGCAACTTGCATTTCCAGGCGGATTCTCCATGAAAAAAGTTTGTGTAACTACTGGTTAAAGGTAATGCAATTACCCTAAGTCTCTTCTGACTACAAGGCTTTTAAAAGAATTTTCAGGCTGAATTTCCTATAAAACTGGAGCAGTTTGATGCATGATTCACCCAAATCCTCCATGAGAATATTTTTCCAATTAAAGCTTCTAGAAAGGGTAGACTCAGAAGGTCACAAAAGTTTAATGGAAACACATAGAAAATTTAATTTTATTCAAAATGCTCAGATGATTAAGCTATATATCCTGCAGTACAAACCACATCAGACAAGTTTTTGTAACACTAAGGGGAACAGCTTTTTGAAATTCAAGAACAAAAGTTTGCCTCCTCCTGGGTGGATTGTGTTTCAGTAAATGGCAAGAGATAGAGAAATTCTTCCCACTCCTGCCTTTCAACAGCATTTCAACTCCAAGGATGGAAGAACACTGTCAGTCAGAGCCCAACAGGCTTTGTGTTACAGGGGCCCTGTAACATACCACTAAGCAAAGACAAGGGAGGATACAAGGACACAGGGGAAAAGTAAAGGTGGTGCTGGGAGCTGCCAGAGCACACACATCCCAGCTGAGGAAGACACAGGCCAGTCAGGGATCATCAATGCCTAAGGTCAAGTCACACAGAACAGCCTTTAGGGAACTCAAAGCACCAGGCAATGTACTTTTAAATCTTCCTTCTTTGTTTCCACAGCAGCTGCCTAAAACATGGCTGGCAAAGGGCTGTAGAGGAGGAAGACACGTGGTGTGTGTTTGGTCAGGTGCCTCGAGCACCACAGTGAACTTTGGGCCACCTGAACCCGAGGGTGTGAGCACAATCACTGCACTCCAGTGCTGTAAACAGCACTTGCTTTGTACTGAAAACCCTCACGCTAAAGTGTCCTGCTATGTAACAGCAGCCCATATTAAAACATTTGGGATGAGACATAAACCTCAAGGCCATCAGTGGCCATACTTAAAAAAGACAAGTAACACCTGAACCTCCAAAGAAATTTCCATCTACATTGGCAAAAATATTTATTTTGATGTGGCTCTCAGTGCCAATTATATAGGAAGCTGTTACTTCCAGTCTGGATTACTACTAAATAGAGCACAGTATGGGAATGCAATTAGTACAGCCAGAGTGAACTGTTTCAGAATGTGCTAGTTCAGCATCCATTTGTGGGGCCCTCTGCAAAGAGAAAAGCATGGTCTTAAATGCACTGGCTACCAGTTTGTGTTCAAGCATGACTCAAAACATCAGATTCAGCTTATAAATTCCATGTACTCTGAAATCCTTGCTACTGACAGACTGTTTTTTGCCTCAAAGACCTCTAGATGGGATACTCACAGCAAAGGAATTTGTCCCTAGTCTTGTTCTTCCTGCTGACTGTCAGATTCATGTTTGGTACGTAGCAGGGCCTCTCTTGTCAAACTAAACTAGCATCAAAATGTTGTGATTCTTTAACTGAACAGACATAGTTGTTTTCTGCAACAGCTCTGAAAACTGAATTAATCACTAAGTGTGTGCCAGAGGATTGTTTCCCAAAGTTTCTTTCATTAATTAAAATAAAAAGTTCCTTTATACCTGAATTACATAATCAGTCATTTCATCACACCAACATTCTCGGATGGTTTCAGGTGGGTGCACAAAAAAAATCTTATATCCTTTTTGGCAGCTGTCTTATAGGCATGTGGGGACTATTAAAAAGCAACACTTCCCTTTTAGTGTTGTACAGTGACTTGGCCAGACACTTTCATACCCATCTCAGCATTACCAGCAACAATATTTCTCCTCCCTTGCACTTCCAAAGCACCAATCATGCCCTGGCTCTCTTGCCTGTGGTAAGTTTGCAGTGGGAGCGAACTCTGCTCTCCCCATGGCTCCATTTCTCCAGGGGTTCTTGCTTGTGCAAAACAGCCTGTGCTTGGAAAGGTTCCAGGCTTGCAGCCCCATGAGGAGCTGTCACTTTTCAGCACTCCATGTGGGCAATACAAGCACCAGGCAGGCACAGGAGTGCTTTTCATGCATCCCTGGTCATGTGGAGGAACAAGCTTAGGAGGACAAAAAAGGTGTGTCATTAAGATGTGTCATACTTTTGAAAATGCCACACAATTCCTTTGCATGTGACTGTAACTGACCCTTATTCTTGCTCTTCAGGAAGCAGGAACTGCTTGGCCTCAATTCATGCTGCCGCACTATTTGTGTTTTTGCATCCAAAGTGATACATGATGTTGGTTATTGTTCTTTATAAAAACCAAAATAATTTAGAATCAGAGAAAAAAAAATTATAACACAGGTGTGAGAATGTTTGGGGTTTGGGTGTTTGAAAGCCAAATGCTAATTCAGCCAGAAAAAAATTCACTATCAAATAAAAAGAGAAAGTCATTCTTACAACTTTTGAGGGCTTTTTTCCTAGAAAGAGCCTTCTTTGTGTGTCAGTTATCAACTTTTCTGTTTCTGGTAAAGGTTAATATTTTAGATAATTTTCAGGATGTTTTTACAATATCAGTTACATATTTTCAAGATTGCTGTATCATCTGTGGCTTGACCCAGTGTCTGCCTCTGATTTGAAGGAGGCTGGGTTCACCTGGCATCACTTGTTTCATCTCCGGGCAGTTCCATTGTTTGGGTTATTCTATATGGCAGGAAGGATGTGTGGTTAAAACAAACACATCCTATGAAGAAGTGATGTTTAGAGATCAGCACATTCATTTTCTGTAGAGCCTGGGTGCAGGACACCCATCAGGAAGATAAACAGCCCGTAATTCAGAATATTCCAAGAAACTCTATGGGCAAACTTGCCTGGAGAGGTGGAGCTCATAGCAACTGTGTGGGACGCAAATTGTGCCATTAACTCCTTGCCACAAGAGTCACACGAGTGAGACAGAAATCTGCTTTCCTCATGCAGTCCCACTAGCAAATGGCACTCCACAAGATGCAGGGGATTTGCAAATGTTCTGTAGCTCTCTGACTTTCTTTTGCCAGACTTCAAGTGATGGTTTTTCAAGCTAAACTGAGGATTGAATTAGCCTGCTCTTGGCTACACCTGCACACTGTGATAATGCTTGTGAACATCTGTTCTGAAAGAGTCAGAAAAATAAAATCCTGTTTCCACTATATCTCTTGTGTTACTTGTTTTTGAAAGTGTTTTCAAAGCTAAAAAAATCCCTGGCATTTCAGCAAATAACAGTCTTATTGTTATTTGACTCATCATGAGTGCAGAATAGAATAGAGTATTCAGCTGAAAAGGACAGAAAACAGTCACCTTATCCAACTGCCTCACCACTTCAGGGCTGACCAAAAGTTTAAGTATGGCATTAGGGCCAATGCCCAAATGCCTCTTAAATGCTGACAGGCTTGGGGCATCAACCCCTTCTCAAAGAAAACTCTTCCATGGTTTGACAACACTCTTGATAAAGAAATGCTTCCTCATGTGAAGTCTGAACCTGCCTTTATGGATGCAGTTTTCAGCCATTCCCACATGCCTTGGTACTGGGTACTACCTCTCCACCATCTCAGGAAGCTGCAGACAACAGTGTGGTCACCCCTCAGCCTTCTTCTCTCCTCAGCTGCTTCTCACAGGGCATTACTTCTAGCTCTTCAGCTTCAGTGCCCTCCTCTTGCACACATTTAAGGACCTTCACATCCCTTTTAATTTTGGGCCTCAGAAATGCACAGAGTACTCAAAATGAAGTGGCAGCAGTGCTAAATAGAGTGGGATGATCACTCCTTTTGACCAGCTGGTTGTGCTGTATCTGAAGGTTTGCCACTGCTGACTTTGAGCCTGCTGTCAGCCAGCATCCCCAGACCCATTTCTGTGGTGCTGCTCCCTAGCTACTCCTCTTCAAATTTGTACTTGTGGAAGGTATTAATCTATCCCAGGTGCAGAGTCTGGCATTTTTCTTGTTCAGTTTCATGCTACTGATGATCAGCACTCCAATCCATCCATTCCCCTCTGCAAGGCCTCTTGTCCCTTGACAGTCAACAGCACCTCCCACTTTAGCACCATCAGCAAACTTGCTAACAGTGAATTTGACTCCTGCCTCCAGATCACTGATAAAAACTTTGAACAGAACTGGCCTCGGGATTGAGCCCTGAGGAACACCACTGGTGACTGGTCTCCAGCCAGGTGTAGCCCCATTCCCCATTCCTCCTTTGAGCCCTGCCCTTCAGCCAGTTCTTCCAGCACACCATCTGCCTGCTCACTTCACAGTCAGACATCTTCAGAAGGATGTGGGAGGTACAATATCAAATGCCTTAATAAAATCCAGGAAAACAATATTCACCACTTTCCCTTCATCTCCTAGGCAGGTGAAATGGCAGAATCCACAAGCTTATTGAAGTGTCAAAACATTTAAGAGGGAAATAAGAGTTCTGAAATAAGAATCCATACTAGTCTATATGTGATATACCTTCTTGCTTCCCCTGATTTCAAAAGATGTAAGATTTTTATGTTTTGGTTTTTTGTTTTCTTCATAACTGCACGTATTCACTCATCTACCACTAAAATATTTAGCTAAGTAAGTTTATTACGCTGACCTATTCAAAGTCATAGACAACAGTGGCATATTTTTCCTGGAAAGAAAGCCCCCAAAGTTTGTATCTATTTAAATTAAAGGTGTGGTTTGCTTTTTTTGCCTTTTTTATTAATCACTTAATTATTATGGCTATAACTCAAACTTCCAGAGAATTAAATTCTCAAATTTTCTGGTGAAATACAGATTTTACACTTATTAATAGTATTAGCTAGTATACTAAGTGAAAAGCAAAGGAATTAAAATTATCAAGATTAGGACTGCAGTCCTTCCCTAAAAGTCTAATAAGGACTTAAGCAATACACAGTGAGAGCTTGCCCATGATTTCAAGCTACATTTACAATTAATATAATTCATACTGACAGAAGCAGACGGCACACACTGTGTGTGTCAATTTTACACATATCTTAGACATGCAACATGAGAATGCTACTTCTCTTTTCTACCATTCTACCCCTATTCTGCCAGTTTATTGTCCCTGGTTTAAACTATTTTTGTTTACTACATTTCTGTATCATAAATGAGCAGCAGCACCATATATGACACGTTTTTCTTACCAATAAAAAAATCAAACCACACAGCAGAATTTAACTGAGAAGAGATAACAGATGTGATTAAAAAAAAAAAAAGGCTTAAAAGGCTTACTCAAAAGCTATCAGCAGCTCAGCAAAATCGAAGTGTCACATGGAGGCAATTTGGAAAAAGCAATGCCAATTTAGGCTAAAGTATCAGAGAAGTCTGCATAAAGTAACTAGGCAATAATGTAACATTGTGTCACAGCTGCTGTTGCAACATACTGAACACCTAGGATACTTATTTTATGTGTTCTGACAATGCCAAATAGGGCCCAAAAATTCCTAACATAAACAGCTTTTCTGTGAATGTTAAAAAAATAACATGAAAATATTTCTTCTTCCCAATGAGTAAAATAGGCTGACATGGCCAATATAGTGGCCAAGATGGTCAAGTACTGTGAAAACTACAGGTAGTAGAAAACCTGACACTGAAAAAACAGCTATTTTCACTCATAGCAAAAAGAAAAAAAAAAAACCCAACAAAACAAAACAAGACAAAAAAGCCCCAACATTTCCTTGCTAAAACCTTTCCTCATAGGGAGACAAATAAAACATGCCAGTCCCTCACCAAAGGAGTTATTTTCTGATTAAAGGGCTGACATTGCTGCTTACATTACATAACACACTACATGGCACAAATTTCTCACAAGAACAGTTCATACATACACTATGGTATGTAACATAACATTCAAATTTTGAAGTTATACTTAAAGACAGTTTCGGACAATTTTAACATACCTAAAGAAAAATGGTCTTGAACCTTTTTTTTTTCTGTCACCATCATGAAGCCCAACTTCACTCTTTATCTAGGCATAGACACAAATTGCCCTAGCCAACATGTGGACAGAATATACAATTATCTGTAAAGACTCCATACTGGAAGTCCAAGAAACTGACAATTTCTGGTATGAAGCTGTATTAACGTGCAGGAGTGTTAGCAGAATTCTCTCCGTGTGTTTTCTGACAGTACCAGCACACACCCCGATTAAGAGCCAACAAAGATAAACCTAATTCCTATGAAGATGAAGTAATGCTGATTATAAATTGGGGTGAAAAAAACCCCAAAGAGCTGGAAACTGCCTCCAAAGCTTACCTGCACACATTTTTTACAATTTTCCACCATAAATGAACGAAACCCACTCTGCTGACACACTCTGTTCCTCTTCTGTTTATATAACTGCAAGAACTAATTTTCCTGAAATCCGCTTGTAGCGGATACATTGCTAGTGACCTCCTGATAGTCAATGCTCCTGTAGGGCACTTAAATCTCTTCCAAGCTGCACTCATTCTGTCTCTAGCTCTAACACATCATTGCCTCAGAAACATTTTAATGTTTTAAAGCCTTTAAAAACACGGTCTGAAGTACTGTTCTGTTCAAAAACAAATGTTCCTGAGTGAATACGAAGGGATATTAAAAAAAAAAAAAAACAACAAACCAAAACACCACCACCAAAAGAACCCCAAACCTGGGCCAGATACTTTAATCAAAGTAAGACTGAAAAATTCAAACTGATGCACACCCACAAAATTCCCCGAACATAAGCAGAAGATACTGCAGAGTGCTTGGCAATGTCCTAGCTTTTCAATTAGGCAACACAGCAGGAATTACAAGTTACAAATATGTAACACATTTAAAGACTGGGAAAGTTTCCCACTGGAGGGGCAGGGCAAGATTTACCAGCATACAAAAGACAGCTCCTTACAAAGAGTTTGGCTTTATCTGAGTGTTCAGAACTAGACTAGCTCTGCTTTACCCTGAACTAGCAGCTCCTACCATAGGTAACCTATCCATGTAAAAACAAAACCAAAATAAGAAACCCTCAGTTTCCTTGAGAAAAATGTTTCCCCAATTTCCTATGCTCCAATGGTGACCTAGCAAAAGTAAAAGGACAATTGCACACATTTATATACTGAATATTTCTCTCAGACCATTGTAAGGAGGTTAAAAAGAGAAAAAAAAAAAAAAAAGTAAATACATTTTTTAGGTTAGTAGAATATCTGAGGAAACAGCAGTGTCACCTTTCTCCATCCCAAGGGTGAGGCTCATAGATACAGAAAGTCAAATTGAAATGTTCCAACCTTGGACTAGTTTTCCCTGAAGCATCCCTGCTACTGTGCCATGTCCTACAAAACACTATTGTCCTTTTCCAAACACTTCATTTCTTATTCTACAAGAGCTGAGAAAAACGGCAAAGTAAACAGATCGTAAATTTGGCATCAGAATTATCATAATCATAAATCAGAATCCTTCCTTTCATCTCCATCATCTCCTCCCCTCTGGACTCCTTCTTAACAGCACATCCCAGACTTTTACATTTAAAATTAGCTCAAACCAGAATTATTAGCCCATACAGGGATCAAACCTGCGCCCTGGCTTTATTAGAACCACGCTTTGAACAACAGAGCTAACATGCAACTCTATTCTATTTTAAGAAAATACTAAAAACTAACAAAAAGGAAGCATCATAACATGTTCCAAAGGTCTGCTTCAGATCTCAGCAGCGGTCAACATACTTAAGCATTGCAACTACAAAACTGAATTCTGTGCATGTTATCACTATCAGGTCCTTCAAACACTGAGTTATAGAACCGACAATGTGTCATCCCATTTACAACCTATACATTCCAACTGATAGCAGTCACTTCATAGAATCAGAAAATGCTATGGATTGGAATGGACATTGAAGATCATCCAATCCCAACTCTTATTTAATTAATTACCAAAACTAAAGTTTCCTTAAAAATAAAATAACTCTTTCTTTTGGTTTAAACATTCTGGACTAATCTTGCCAAAGACCTGAAACTACATCAGGATTTTAAGGTTTAATACAGTCAGCTCACCACAACTATAACACATGTATGTAGTATTTTTGTATGTTTTATGTATACATACACATACAGTCACAAGCAATACCTGTATGCAATAAAAGATACAAAGAAAAAATAAGACGCTAATGATTTCTTGCAAAAGCAGGGAGGGAAAGGTCAGCATAAAGGGGAAGTGATACAAAAATAAGGGAAAGACAGTTAAAAAACCTCCAATGAATCTGGTACTAACTCTTCTTCACATCTGTTACCCACTCTCTAAAGCTGACTTTGTAGGCCGCCCAACATCAGCTCACAGAAATGAAGATTTCATAGCAAATTTCTCCATTAAACACCAAATAAGCAATAACTCATTCAGTTTCTCAGAGTTAATTCTGGGTCAAAACCACCATTTAGATATCAAAAGCATTACCTGTTTTATCACATCTGCATTTCTCTAAGTATAAAACACAATCTTTTAAAGATGCCAAACAGCTCACTGATTGCCTCAAACATCAAGCATGATACTGGTTTATGACACTGACTACTCCTACAAGTTTATTTGGTTTTTTTTTCCCAAATCAACAACAAAAACATGCCCCAAGGCTGCTGCCAGATACTACTTGGACAGGAAAAGCTATTCTTTTGCTAGCACAGAATTGTGGGACTCTTCCTGAAATAGCTCAGGCATTTTATGTATTAGTGAGAAACACTTAGGATTCTGTCACTCCCTCAAAAACTATTCCACAAAATGGTGCAGAAATTTATTCCAGGCGAACAACCCCTGAAAATTCTTCAGAGTTCTTAAAGAAAAAAGCATTTCAAGAAACTGACATCCATTTCAGAACAGGATAAACTTTTGTAAGATTTTTTTTTCACTCTTAACTCCTTTTTTACAGTTCTTGAAGGTGCTTCAAAACAAAAGGAAGTTTCGAGTTTTACATTCTCTCTATTTCTCTTCTTAGAGGACATTGTAAGAAAACAATTACCTAGTCCAAGTAGCAACAAGTTCTAGAAAGACTTACAGCTGAACCTTCAGAAGAAAATACTAATTTTAACACACCTCCACATAATTTATCTAAGTTTTCTGTCAGTGCAAGATAGAAATTAACTCCTGAGGTCTGAAGTGATGCTATTTTAGGGCTTCAGCTGATAACTGAGTAGCTGAACTTATTATGAAAAGCATAATGTCATTAGAAGATATCCAGTTGGTTCTTTTTCGTTCTAAGACTATTTTTTTCAACTTTTCATTTTTAAATCTACTCCTAGCTGAATTTAAGACAGCAAGGCAGAGAGGCAATGTACAAGTTGTCTTTTAACACAGTTGCTAACGATTCCAAATTAAGAACAGATATTTAGCACATACAGTTGAATTAGAGAATGTTTAACAAGCAACAAATCTGTGATCCTTCAAAATGACTCATCTGAGTTGCTGGATACTGTTGCCTAACCATGAGAAATCAGAGTCCGTGTTATCACAAGTGTGATTTACCATTACCATGTGATCAATACCTTCTGCAAAATTGCTGTTAATATTGCTCATGCTGACTTAATTCACTGAGTGAAATCTATTAGTCGTGCTTACTAGAAATTGTTTGGCCCAGTAAAACATTTTAACAAAGATGTTTTAATAACTGTACATTTAGCTAGGATGCTCTGATAAAGATTAATATGTTAAAGTCTAAATCCATTCTTTCTCATGAATAAAGGCCTAGAACAACTGTGCTAAACTCACTTTGAAAAAATAATGGCTAAACACTTGAGAATTTGTGAAAATTAGACCACATTGCATCAAGACAACCACACTCAGGCCCAAATGCACCAAAAAGAATGCCTAATCCATCTGAACTGAGTTTACTATTTCACAAATTCCAGCATGGTTAAAAGGTCATATATGTCTTTCTCAACATACCAAGTCTATAGAAAGCAACATTCATCCTGAAAAATTATGAATAACACATAAAAAACAACCAAAAAAAAAAACCTTAAAATTATGGATTTCTGCCACAACAAGAGGATCAGTGGTGCATTTTATGAAAAGTATCTGTCCCTGAACACCATCAACAAACAAATAAACAAACCTTAAATCACTTTGCATCTGGCCTACTTAAAACTGCAAAGCTGATGAAAAACATCTACTAAAAATAGTAGCACCACTATGGACTTATAAATAGAAATGAGCCTTCTCAAAATGTTGGATTCACTAATAATGCCCCAAAACACTACAATTTCCAGCACAAAATGACAACTTTCACAGCAATTAATATTCAACACAATAGAAATAATATGTAGACATTATGTAAACCAGAATGACAAATGTGCACACTAAAAAGCATTGAAAACTTTGTGCAAAAACAGTGACGGTCTTATGCCTTTAAGCATACTAACACAATTTAAAAACAAACAAACAAAGAAACTTTAAGCAAGTTTAGTATTTGTGGTGAATATTTTCCAGGTTAAAGTTGACAACTCTGTCTACTTACACCTGACTACAGCGAGTTGGGAACTGCTGAGTGTTAGCACTCCATCAATGAGTAACTTGAACTGCTGCTGGAGACCAAATGCTGAGGGTTTAACCAGCTCTCCCTGCAGACGTACCGGCGACACTCTCAACACAGATTAAAAACACCTCAGCAATGAATGACCCACTTTAAATTCGGATGCTGAACACAGGCAGTGCCTCTCCGAAGCTGCCTAAATTCAGCCCGACGCTAAAATTCACATTTTCCCGCGATGGAAGCCGGGGTTCACAGGGCCCGGCTCGCTCACACCGTTACCAGCAGAACAAACAGGTCGCCGTATCTCCGTGAGGATGGATTTTCTGGGCTAGGATCGCAAAGAGAGGGGAAAAGCAAACCTCCTCCGGCCCCGCCAGCAAAAGGACAGGCGCCGGGCATGTGGGAGAGGCGGCCCCGCCCGCTGAGCATCCCCGAGCGCCGTAGGCGCCTCCTTCCCGGAGAGAGATCCCCTTCCCGGAGAGAGATCCCCTTCCCAGAAACAGACCCCCGCCCCGCTCCGCCCGCCTCCCGCACGTGATCGCCTTCTTCCTCCTCCTTCCTCCTCTTCCTCTTCCTCTCCCGCCCCCCCTCGCCCCAGCCGGGTCAGAGGGCTGCGTACCGAGGGGGACAAACCCGCGCCCTCCCCGGAGAAAGCGGCGGCACCGGCACGGGAGGAAGTGGGGACAGGGAAGGGAGGGAAGGGAAGAGAAAGGAAGGGAGGACCGGGCCGGACCACACCGGCGGTCCCGCCGCCCCTCTGCCAGCAACACGCCCCGCATCCCTGTCGGCCTGTTCCCCCTGCGCTCCCCTGGCCCCCCGCTCCGGGCGAGGCGGCAGCGAGCTCACCCCGGCGCGCCGCTCCGGCCCCTCAGACGGCCCCGCCGCACCGGGCAGCGCCGCAGGCCGCGGGGACTGGCGGGGCGGGGCCCGGCCGCAGGGGGCGGGCCCGGCCCGGCCTCCCCTCTGCCTCCCGGAGCGGGGATGCGGCGGGCCCGGCCCCCTCTGCCTCCCGGAGCGGGGATGCGGCGGGCCCGGCCCCCTCTGCCTCCCGGAGCGGGGATGCGGCGGGCCCGGCCCGGCCTCCCCTCCCTCACGGAGCGGGGATGCGGCCCGCACCGCCACCCCGCCCGCCCCCGCTGTTGCGGGGCTCGGGGCACAGGAGGCGCTGGGGGCTGAGCCCAGGCCGAGGCAGCGGGGGCGGCCCATAGATAAGGTTCTTGTCTTTGAGCGTCGACACTCCCAAGCTGTACTGGAGCCGTCGGAACGTGCAGAGGGACTGGTTGGCTGTCGTTCGCCCGGATTCCACTCGTGTCTTGTCATAGCGCAGTCCTTATATTTGCAGGGATTAGCGCCAGAAAATCACAGAAGTATGAGTTGGAAGGATCATCGAGTCCAACTCCCGGCCCTGCACAGGACCCCAAGAGTCACACGAGTGCCCAAGAGCGTTGTCAAATGCCTCTTGAACTCTGTCAGGCTGGTACTGTGACCACTTCCCTGGAGAGCCTGTTCCAGTGCCCAGCCCCAGACTCTGGGTAAAGAACCTTTTTCTTATACCCAACCTAAGCCTCCTCTAACACAACGTCAGGTCATTCCCTTGGGTCATGCCTCTGGTCACCACAGAGAAGGGATCTAGGTATGATTGATGTCATTGTGAGAATACAATAGAAAATCAATCAACCAGTCACTGTAGGAAGCCATCCTTTCCTTTGGGAAGCATGGTCTCCAAACTTGCTGAAGCCCAGAGCTTGTCAAATGCTTACATACGTCATAAAGTCTGCAGTTCAGTGCTGCAGGCCTCTTTTAATCCACCTCTTTTAATAAGAAACGGGTGTAGCAGGGAAACAGAGGAAGAAAGGTGAAATATAGATCCAGGAAATATTAATATAAAGGTCACTCACTCCACCCTGCCTTGCTCACTCCACTAGAGCCCAGCGTTTTCAGGGATATCTGTGCAGAGTAGCTGCAGCACGGTGGTACTGGGGTGCTCAACCTGGAGTTAGAACACTACAGGAAACAAGTACTCTTAAAGAATTTATTACTAAAAAAGACATAATGATAAATGATAGCTGAGCTATGAATATGAATGATGAATTGCTTAATCTTTGCTCCACAAACCCAGAATTCACAAGAAAATGTCCTTTTCAGGATTACCTCTCATTAATGGGAAGGAAGAGGAATTTCTGTAGGTGTGAGGAATACCTTAAAAGATGCAATATTTTATTTTATTGGCTAATCATTTTTTCTTAAACTAACTTTGTAAATACAATCACTTTTATGTTTTTTACTCATGTTTGTTTATTTTGACTATGTTTGTTTTGTTTTGTTGTGCTTTTTGCAGTTATTGTACTAAAGATCACCCCTGGTTTTCAGTGAGGTAACTGTTTTTACAAATTACTGTTATTTTTCATGCAAAGGGAAAGAGAAAGATTGGATCTCAGTTGGCAGTCTGTATTTGAATTACCTGTCACCAGATAGGTTTGATACAAGATGTTTAACACATTGCAAAGCAAAGGGAGAAATCCTCTGTCAAAGCATGTTTTGAAATAAATATAGCTTGGAATAAAATGTGGTTGAAATTTAATTGAACAGATTAGGAGCGTAATTTGTGATAAGATGTGAACAGTCACTGTTATTCAGGCCTCATCTGTAGTTCTGAAATGATATGAAAAGATGAGTGTTATGTCTTGAAAATATAGCAAATAAATAGAGTCTAGATTTCAGACAACTGAAGCCTGTGCAGGTTGTGTGTAACCATTAACATCATGAGGAAAGCAGAACCCTCAGCATTCCTGCATATTCCTGACTGAATGATTGGTTGTAATCCAATAAAAAAATATTCTATATTTGATAGTTATAACTAGCTGAGGCTCAGTTCTCAATAAAATGTGGCTATCAGATCTGATAGCCACATATGCTCAGAGAACCAGCCAGCTTGCTGGTTAGTGGGAAAAGGGACATCTGAATGCAAGAAGAGGAAATTAGATTGTAGCTCTTCAATTTTGTAGTTATGCTACAATAGACACAGGATTTGAAGAAGAACGAAAAAATAGCCAAACCTAATGTCCTTAAAATCGAGGTCTTATGGAAATTTTTTACATCAGGCTCTCAAATCCATTAGATAGGTTTACTGGCACAAACCAATTATGATACCTGGTAGCTCCAGCCAAGTGCCTGAAAAGAGGGACCATGGAAAAAGAAAACCCTGGGCAAATACACCCTTACAGTGCAAGCTCCCCATCTGCCATGTGACAATTTGGAGCAGCAGCCATGTTAGGGGCTGTGGTATTGTCACCCTTTGTTACTTTTTTTACCAAGTGATTGCTATGTGGTCATTTTTACATCCTCTTAGGCTGGTTTCAGTGGGGGGGTTCAGCCAGTTCTGTAGCTCATGTAATAGCGTTTTCATAGTTCATATGCCACAATTTAGGGGCTGCCCACTGGCTACTAATTTTTAAATAATAATGAAGCTTCCAGCTTTGTCTGTTCTAACTATTATTAATGTTCAGATTGTTAGTTCCAGGTTTCACCATAATACAGCTGTGACATATACAACATAGCCATAGAGTTCAGCTAAAGTTCTACTCACAGCATAACAATTCTAGCTACTTATGTCAAACTAATGCTTTGATACTTTCAAATAATATAAAATTTTCAGCATCAGAAGTAAAGTACCACTGAAATTAATAGAAAAAAAATGTTTTTTAAAAGTAATTTGTATCTGCTTGTGCAATTTGACTCTCTCCTCAGTCTTCTTGTCCTCTTGACAGCCCTTCTAGAATACTGGTGAGACCTGGGAGAGGTGGAATGTTAGGAAAAGAAGCCATTGGCTTTAAGGGAAAGGCATGACAAAACTATGGAAGGGAGGGGGAAAAGGGATTCTGGGCCAAATCTAGCAGAGATGAGAAATATCTATCTTCAGATAAAGAACTGGTATTTTAAGACCTGTCAGATAAATGTTTGAGTCTCTGCCTCCTTCTGCATGGCCTGTCTCTTCTCTGCTAGCTTTGTCAAAATACTCTTACAGAATCTCCCTGGGGAATAAAAAAAGTGTTTGTTCTGCTTTTCCTGTTCTTACAGGCTGTATAGAGGGGATCCTGGTGGGTGAAGAACTGTTTCAGTTCCTACTGCAATGGCATCACATCTTGCATTAATCAAGGAAATTCAAGTCGGGTGTGCTGAGAAGGCTTTATTAAGCTGTACTAAACCCTGCCAGTAATTAAAGAGCTTAGCACAGTATGTTAAGGCTACATTTTCTAATCTACTGAGAATTTCAAGAGTCAAAATATATCATTGTGTATCACAGAGTATTATTGCTGGGTACCCTAATTTCAGATCAGATTAGTGAGCTAAACAGCAGCTTAATTTTGGGAGCTGATAATCTGCTTTTGGATAGGGAATTGAGAGGTTTGGGGATTTACAGCCAGTAACCACCCAGGACATGACTTCAGACAGTATAAATGATGTAGAAGTTGGCTTTGAAAGTCCTTCTGAAGAAATTTGCACAGGTAATCTTGTGTTTGTAATGCTGTCCAAAGAGAGGACATTTAGCAGTGCAGACTTGAAAAAAATGAGCTGAGCATGTGTAGTAGCCAGGCAGGTCCATTGATCCCTGGGATGGTCCCACTGGGACCTGGGACGCCATGACCTTCCCAGAGACGGGTCTCCTGGGAGACAGGTTTCTAGAGGTCTCAGGCTGTCGTCTGGCCACCAGGTAACCTCAGCAAGGGGCAGACTGTGGCTACAAGTGATCAGCTCAGTGAATTTCAGCTCAGTGGTTTCAGCTCTGCTTGCGAGATTATCCCAGGCCGATTCAGAGATAGAGAGACAGGAGTGTTGTATGGTGATTGCTAAGAGGTAGCCTTTATTGTTCAGCAGCTCTGCAAATGGTGGCCAGGAATGACAGCTCCCTCCTGAACTGGGAAGAAGCTGAGGTTTTTATGGTGGAAGGTTAGGGTGGTACCAAGGGGGAAAAAACAATGGGTTACAAATAATCAACATAGGCATCAAGGCATGGTGGGATAGCTGGAGTCCTCACCATGGGAGGATAGTCCTATCACAGGGGTATCTCTCCAGGAGAAGGCTGAGATAAGCTTATCACAGCTCATTCAAGGGACATTCCTCCAGGATAAAGCTGTGGCAAGCTTATCTGCCTCCACAAGGATGGACTAATGGACTATCTTTTCCAGTCTGTGCAGAAGTATTTCCTTAACTATCAGTGGATCTGAACACAGGGAAGGACAGACAAGGTTAGGTCATGTAAGGAAGGACTCTGCAGTTTCTTCAATACTGCTGTTGTGGTTTAGCTCCAGCTGGCAACTACCTACCTCCCAGCTGCTTCTTCACTAGCCCCTCCAAACCAGTGGGATGGGGAGGAAAACTGGAAAAATACAAAGCCCATGGGCTGAGACAAGGACAGTTTAACAAGGAACATAACAGGAACAAGGAAAAGGAAAAGGATAAATGAAAAGCTAGAGAGAACACTGATGCTCAATTCAGCTGCTCACCACCTGCTGACCAATGTCCAGCCCATCATCAAGCAGAAGTCAGCAGTTCCCAGCCGGCTCCCCTGAGTTTAAATATTGACTATGATGTTCTCTAGTATAGAATATCCCTTTGGCCAGTTCAGGTCATCTGTCCTGGCCATGCTCCCCCCTTGGCTTCTTGTGCACCTGAGATACTGAAAAGTCCTTGACTAAGGGTAAGCACTGCTTGGCAACAACCAAAACATCAGTCTGTTGTCAACATTTTTCTCATACTGAGTCCAAACCACAGCTACTAAGAAAAAAATTAACTCTACCCCAGCCAAAACCAACACAACTGCTTTCCTAGCAGAGGCATGTCTCCCTGTCCTGATGATGAAGTTCAAATGTGAGCAATTGAGTTTCACGTGCAGGTAATAGAGTGCATGCTCCACCTTCTAAAGGAGTGGAGCAGGTTGTGCCTAGGTTTCGGACAGCATTCCACTTAAATTGTTACCTTGGACTGTGTTCACGTGTACCTATTACAGGGCATTAAGGAAAGACTGCCTGCAATCTTCTGGAGCAAGAAAAATGGAATGAGAAGCACAGTAACAGTACTCATAAATTATATCTGAAACACTTCCCCCTTTGATTTTCCTCTGCTTATGTTCAAGTTTGTGTTTTTCAGTCTTTAGCTCTGCTGCCTCTGTAAAAATGTGTGTCAATAATAGGTTCTTTGGCAGAATAAGTAGCTAGCAACCAATACAGGTTAATATTTTAGTGTTGTCCTGAATATGCTTATTCTTAGGTTTATATTCTTTCTTTCTGGAGAAAAGCCATCAGGGTTCATTTTGAAGATGAGTACTTCTTTGAGGCTGAAGGAAATGTAATTTCCTTTCAAAAATGCTATTGGTACTTGACAGATAATAAGTAAAATCTTATACATGTAAATTACTTTCTAAAGACTCCTCAGCCTCCTACTGTGGCAGGAATAGGGAAAGAGGAATGTCAAATGGAGGCAAATGTACCTGAGAGGTTATTGATGCTGTTCTTTGGAAAAGGATGTGTCAGTCTGCAATACATGTGGAGGAGAGTTTGGGAAGGAGCAAGAAGGCTTTCTTGTCACTTGGCTTTTCCAGCAGATGGCTTGTGATACAGAGCTTCCTAAAACTGTGTTAGTGCTGAAATGTGGGTGGTTGTTTCAGTGTGATCCCTTACCCGGGCGGTGAGGAGGTCTAAAGGCAGAGTGTCTCCCTTGAGGTAGGTCACAGGTCTCTGCTCTTAGCTCTGGCTTTAGGACATCAGCTAATTGCTCTCACAGCACCTACTGGTGTAAGGTAGTAAGTGTGGGCAGTGCAACAGTTATCTCTAGCATGACTCATTACATCATAGCTGGATGTAAGGTGAGCCACTTTCTGATACAAGTGTCTCAAGTATTTCTTCCTGTCCTTTCATGCTGTGGTAAACAGACAAAATGAGTATGTTCCTGCAACAGAATATATACACATATTCCAGTAGTTACATCTAGTGCCTAAAGATAGACACTTAAATGTGCAAAGTCATTACACCCCCAGATCCCCTTTGAAATCAAAGGAACTGCTGAAATACATGTCAGGATGAGATGGAGTTTCATATTCCTGTGCATGAGTAGTTCTCAAACCTCAAGTTGCAAACCCACAACCAATGACAACCCTGGCTAGCTGAGCTAATACCTCAGCTTCTCTAGCTCATAAGCTCTTAATGTCTATTTCTCCTGCAAGAACAGTGAAGTAGGTTCCACTGCAGGTGATTCCCAAATAGATAATAGATTGCTTCCCAAATAGATAATATGGATAGGATGTGATTAAGTATTTCAAAAATAGGACAGGAAGAAAAAAAATCACTTGACTAAGAAATTACAAGGAAAGTTTACAATTAGAATTGTCACATAACTTAGCTGTCCCACTCCAGTGTTAAAGCTGTTGTTGATTCTTTCTTCCATGTCATGTTCAGTTTAAGTGAATGAACCTCCAGTGCAGGAAATTTAAGCTCACCCTGCTGCAAGAAATGATGAAGTGAAATCAGCAGCCAAGCTACAAACATTTGTCAGGTATTGAAACAAAACACATTATTTTTTAGAGTTGGCTTTTTTTTTTTAGGATAATGTGATGGTGTTAGTGCAAGCAGTAATTGCTGTTTAATATTCACTGCAGCAGCTGAACAGTGCTGTTCAATGTATTTCATAACAACCATAGTAACCATATTAACAGGCTGATGTGCTGCTTCTGAAGGCATTATTTTTGTTCCATGAAATTAGCTAACTCCCTCCTACATGTGTTTTATCAAATGATAAAAGTATCCAAATTTCTGACATGCACATGAATCATTATTTTATGATTCTATGTTCTAAAGAGAACTTCTCTGTCCCTGGAAAAGGAACAGTCCAAAAATCCTGCTGTCTTTGATGCTAATGGGAACTTTATTAGACTGTAACCCACAGCAGTTCACTAGTGAGCTCGGTGACAGAAATGTTCTTCTCTGAGATCTTGCCTGTCATAAACACAAGACAAATTCTGTCTTAAAGATAAGAGCTTATTCACTTGGGAAGATGAAAGTAATGCTTGTACTTTACTTTTAAACGAAAGACCATTTTGAATTTCTGTTGGCTTTTGGAAAGTCATTTGAGCACACAGAATGTTTCTGGGCCATTTATGAGCCAATTTCTTACTTTTTGGCCATTCAAACTCACATTTATCTCTCTGCAAACTCTCTTTTCTACCTCTACTGCCTTATCTTTCTAATGAATATTACTATTTTTGAATAATTTCTCCTCATCAGTTCCTCTCTGCCCCATCTACAGATGACCTGTTTGATATATAAAATATTACTTTTTCAGATTGTCCTTCCTTTTTGTTTCATAACAAGTTCCTCAGTCTCAGGAAAAGTGCTTTCACTCACAGTTACAGACTGTGAGTTTAATGAGAGCAAACAATAAGTAACAATTTCAGACATTTAATGACTTTTTTTACAGTTCATTTTTGCTAGAAATGATGATAAACCCTCTAGCTGTAGCTAAAAGTGTCTTTCCTGAAAAACTTCTATTTTCAATCCTTATATACATCAATAATTGCCCCACTTTTAGCCATATTTTTGTGTATAAACACCTATATATGCTTTATTTTCTTGTATTTTTTTTTATGTATTTCTGGTTTTAACTGTCCATGGTTTCCACCTAAACAAATTTCTTCATGCATGGAAATGTATCTACTAATGTTAACCTTGGGAATATGTTTATATGCTTATAGGACCAAATAAACATCTGGTAGTTTCCTGAAGCTTTAAAAGTGAGACATTATTTTTGCCATTCATCTGACAGAATCTATTGAAACTAAAATATTTAATTGAAAAATGAGAAGTAAAAATTAGGAAAAGAAAAAAAAACTCCTACCACCCTTGACTAGAGATTTTAAGTGTGACCCTTAGTTACATTTTATTCTGCTAGAAGAGGAAACTTGTCTAGATTACTGTACAGAACTGCACTGTAAGCAAGACATTTTCACCAAACTGCATTTTACCCAGGGAGTATTTATAATGCTCATTCTGCAAAGCCTGAGCCAGCAGACCAACAAAGTATCACTGCAACCTTCAGATTTGCAGTTATGGTGTTTTCAGTACAACCATCATCACCTCAGTAGAGAGTCAATGCCTCTCAGATTTTAGATTTAGGTGGCTAATGATGCAGTACTAACAAAACCCCAACTGTTTCATGAATAAATTGCATATGTGCAAAGTTCTCAGCCTCCAGTTATGTTCAAAAACATTTTCTGAACATAAATATACTGAAGAAAGGAAATAAGGTGTAAAGCAGTGTCAGGTAGAGAAAGGTTGAAAATGCTGACATGTTGCTTCACCAAAAGTATGACTTTGAAGGGTGTGTTGGCAATAGGCATTCAAAACCATCTAAAGTGGTGCTGAAGCATCTGCTCTCCAGTCTTTTCATCCTAAATTGTTCTAGAATGAGTAGGTTCCTCTAGCCCTTCTTTCCTTTCCTCTCTTCCTCCTCTTTGTTTTGCTTTAAAGGTGACCTAATAGGAACACCACTACTATAAAATGCATTGCTCCTCTCTGAATGACAAATGTTTTTCTGAAAAAAAAAACAAATATGGGTGGGGAATTCTGAGTGAGTGGATGAAAAAAATACTAAATCATGCAAATTAAAAATGGGACAAAGAAAATTATGCAAGTGGCAAGAAAAGTGGAAATTTTAAATTACTAAACTATGTCCTTTATTTTTAGGGTTTTTTTCCATGCTTTAGCACATGGTCACATAGATTGGTATCAGATTTTAAAATATCTACAGGCCTTTCTGCTAAAACAATATGCACAAAACCACCAGAATAAACTGCAAAATCCATCTTTTGATTTTCTGTGAGCAAATTTTTGGAAGGTTGTGTGTTCTGTTCTTTTAACTCACTATTATCTGAAAGACCTCATGTACGGTTCCACCTCCTTTTTTGATCCTCCATGGCATTTTCTTGTGCAATTCTTACGCAGTTTAGATTTGTTTTCTAAAATAATATACATGGACTTCATTGATATATCAGACGCATCAGCTGGATCTTGTTATGTGAGCCACTCCAAAATGAGATGCTCTTTCTGAAGCTACCATTCAGGACCTGGCACTGCACCTATTTCTTCAGATCAATCCCTCGTAAAGATCCATCTGGCTTGAGTGGGATATAAAGCACATAAACTGTTTTTGGCTGGGATAGCGTTAATTTTTATCTTAGTAACTGGTACAGCGCTGCGGTTTGGATTCAGCGTGACAGCAATGCTGATCAGCACGCTGATTTTTTAGATGCTGCTGAGCAGAGTTTACACAGAGCCGAGGGCTTTTCCAGCTGTGCCAGGGAGCAGGTGGGAGGGAGCACGGCCAGCACAGCTGACCAGAGCTGGCCAAAGGGCTATCCCACAGCACATAGCGTCATTCCCGGGAGCCGCAGCTCGGGCTTCCAGGCCTCTCCCGGGAAAGGCTCGGGCAGCCAGCCCCCTCTCCTGGGCAGCCCGGCGTGCTGCACCGCCCGCTGCCGCATCCCAGGAGGCGCAGAGGGATTTCGGGATCTGCGCTGCCCCGCAATATCCTCGCCGTACGCCGGGACACGCAGCACTGTACCTGTTAAGATGTAAAATTAACTCTATCCCAGGCACAAACAGGTGATGTGCTTTATGAGCACATGATTTACCAAAATATGGATATGATCTAGTATCAGTATCCAACTATAACGGACAAAGACTCTTTAATCGATTAGGGTTACAGAGTGTATGTTTATTGGCAGCGCTGAGCAGATGTGCAGGGTCACCCCTTAATACACACAGCCCCGAATACAGGCGATTACAAACTTTTAATTACCGAGATATTGAATACAAATACATATTCATAACCCAGTTACCACCCACTCCCCGCTTCCTATGCTAATTAAGAAAAAGCAATTAAGCATGCACAGTTTGGTCCTTGAAATGAGTCGGTGGTCTCGTTATGGGGAGTGGTCATAAAAGGGAGGAAGGGATACAGCTCTTCCGCCTTCTCACCTTTCTACCTTTTCAACGCAAAGTGACAAATGAACTCCTGGCCATGTTCCTGGTTTCATGTTTCCAATTGGTTTCTGGTTTGCAATTGTCTTATGTTCTTGAAGTTCCTTACAAGATTCCTCGTTTCTCATTACAAGCCCAGCTGAACAAACATAATGTTGACAGACAATTAGTTATTGGCTAATGATTAGCTCCTAATTCTAGTAGTGCCTCTCTATTAAATTTAACAAGGCTATTTTTTTATTAGATTTAACAAAAATTAATTTTAATTAAGGCCTTAGCTTTTCTAATATCTTAAACTCTTTCAAGTTTATGCTTCACACATATAAAGCAAGCAAAAGGTATCCTGGAAAGGATGAAAGTCAGAAATTAATTTATGCAGAAGCTGGATGCTGGAGGTGAGATGCCGATGCGTAAGAACAGCACGCGCAGGAAAAAGGCCTTCAGATGTGTGGATTGGTTGTTATGCCAGATGAAAAACTGTGCTCCTCTTGTTCTTAGAGTTCAGTCTAGCAATCCCAAAACATTGAGCTATAAAGAGAAGGAGAAAAAAATCCATGAAAATTTAAAAATTTATTGTCTGACCCACAATAGCTGTATTTGAGCAAAAAACCTCTTGTAGAGGCTTTAAAAAAAGACCAGGAAATATTATTTCTGGGTTTTTGTCCAGGAGTGTTTCCAGGAAACAACACACTACACGGGAAACTCTTAGTGTTATGCATCCATCTTTTTGTTAGGGGAGGCATTGTCATCATTTGTGTCACAGTGGACTGCAATTTTCAGAAAACAGGGCTGTATGGAACTGGTCAAATTCACATGTGCTACAGACATTAAAGAATTCTTAAGTTAGTGAAAAATTGCATTTCACAATAATTTGTGCTCATGTAGATTAATTTGGATAAAGAAATGAACTAAACAGTCATTGAGAGCATAATCTTTCTTCACATATGTATTAGTGAAAGATGCTTTGTATGTGATAGTAGAGACTACATTTTATTCCTTTTTATGTTATGGTTATATTCCACTGTATTTTATTTGTAATAAATAGTTCTGCAATTTTAAAATCATGCAGATTTTCATAGTGATGCATTTTATATAATTTTTTAGTGGCACATATTTCTAGTAATACAAGTGAGAGAACACTATTTATATGGCCACTGCATAGACAAAAGAATGCAAATGAAGGAGGTAATTAAATCATTAATTCAAAAATTTAACCTTAGCTTTAGATAATGAAGATTTTCTATAGCTTAAGAAAATCTTGATAATAATTTTTAACCAAGAATTTTTAAACCTGATGAATTAAATTCCTAGAAGAAACTAATTTCATTTTAAAGAGACTGTAAACAGTGTTGACAGCTTGAGATGCTTTATGTTAAAGCTAATTATTTCAGTTGCAAAGTCATGTGCTTGGAAGAGCTACTTAAAAAGGAAGAGAGGCTGCTCTTCTATGCTGTATCAAATTCTGCTCTGTACTACAGAAATGGGGAAGGAAATGCTAATTTTTTTCTGTCTGTTATGGAAACCAAAAACTATCCTCATTATAGTGGAAAATCCTATCAGGTAAAGAGTGTAGAGCAGTGTAGGCAGTTGTGGGCTGCAACCTTTGTCATTGACTGTGGGAGCTGGATTTGATTTTTGAGGTATGCTTTGACTGGTAGTTAATTCAGGAAACACAGCTGATTCCCTTTCCAGCACACAGGAGAAACTCTTGAATTGTCATCTCAACATCATTTAGTGAGTATTAAACTCACAAAACTGCATCTCTTGTGGGGACAGGCTTTGATTTTGCACTTGTACCTTATTAATGATTGGAGTTGTTCCTGGGGTTGTGGCTTCATTCACAACAGCCTCTTTTGCTCAGGAATACCTCATCAAACTTCTCTTGAAGCCCTCCTGTCTTGGGCAGGGTTACATCCTACCACACACCTGTAGGCCAGGGAAGATGTGATGGGCATGGCATTCACAGAGCAAGGGCTGATGGAAAAGATCTCTTCATCCTGCGTTCAGTGACTTCTTTCCTCTTGTTTGCATTAGGATTATGATGCAATTGTGCATTTCCCAAGTGTGCTCACATTCACATTCTTCACTGCTGGGAATTACTGGCTTGTTCTCTTTCTGTGATTGTCCTTGAGGGGAAGAAACATGCAGGCAATTAATGGGTGGTCATTCAGCTCCAAGCCAGCACCTGGCTTTGACAACTTAAGCCTTTCCCACACCAGGCAACAGCTCTGCCAAAAGCTGGGGTCTGAGCACATGTGGCAGCAGATACAGATGTTGCCTGTAAGAGTGGTGAGCACCTGGGTGTGTTGCTACCAAGCCTACAGTGTCATCCATCCTCAGCTCATTGCAGGTCTTGGGAAGCTTTGGAAAACATCCTCTCCTCTGTTTTTTTAATCACTGTGTTGGCAGAAAACATTGCTAGAACCTTATTGAAAGATACAGGATTTAAAAACCACTATGCTCAGCTGCTTAAGATACAGACAAAGTTATTTGTGTTTGAAGGTGGCAGCTAGATGTCAAGAGGGCTGGAATAGGGACTCTCAATGGTGGATTTTTCTTGGAACAATAATTTAACAAGTGAGGCATTTGCTGAAGAGAATAATACTTAGCTTACTCTTGTACCAAATAAAATAATAAATTTGAAAGACACATATGAAGACTGAAAAGTAGACCACACTTTATGCAGCTCTGGGGCAGAGACTGAGAGGCAGGGGCAGAAAGGCAGTTCAAGATGATTAATGTAAAAAGGGGTTTAGACAAATCGAACATGAACAAATGGAATATGAATAGTTCCATATATGCATAGTAAATAAGTAATACTTAGATACTGTCCTTTATTCCCTTTTATGCAGAAGTTGCATTCAGCTGTAACTAATTTTTAAGAATCTTTAAGTATCTTACCAATTTTTATAGCAAGAATATGTGAGGGTCTGTGAATGAGAAGCTGCAGAAAGGTGCATACACTTCCTCTGGTAAATGCTTTTGTAAATATCCATAAATGTATTCCCATCTGGAGATGGTAAAGAGCTTAAATCTGCAGCCAGCAGCAGTAGACCATGTTCTGAGCACCATGTTACAGCCTTCAAAGAGATCTCAATTTCCAATGCAGAAATTCTCAGACAAAGTTTGTTTTAAAAGTATTATCTTCCTACTCTCTATGTAAAAGAACTAGAGCTGATTTTTTTATTTTCTTCCCAGCCCTTGAGATCTAAGCCTAGATGACTTATTTATTTATTTATTTATTTATTTATTTATTTATTTATTTATTTATTTTCTGGCATGATACAGGGAATGGGTGCAGTTTTGCTCTGGTTAAAGCTACTGTTTGTCCTTAGTGAGATGAATCAAACAATAACAAACACTACAATGCAAATGTATCAGGGCCAAAGTAAATTTACTCAGTGCTCCTTCAACCTAAGCCATAAATGTAACCCAAACCTTTCCTCTTCTTAATTTGAAGATATACATTTAGCGGTAATTAGAGAATTTGTATTTCTTGAACTGGTGGTGAAGTATGAACTAATTCCCTTGTATTCTGAATTATGATAGTTAATTCTGAAAATCAGTGAGAACAACTCCCTTGGCATGGACATGGCAGTGCTGTTGCTTTTTGAAGGGGAACCAGACTGCCTCAGGTTCTCTGATTATTCTGATATAGGAATGAAAGCATCACAGCAGTGCAGTAAATTTGTTATCTGTGCCCTAAATTCACAAGGCTAACAGATACAGCTGACGTACTGTTTAAGGATGGCAAGGCTGCCAGAAGTACAAATAATAAAGCAACAAAACAGTAGAGGAAAAATGATAGTAAGGGTAAGTGGAAATGTATCAGAAACTTTTCTATTTAGTAGGAGCCTTAGTAAAGAGGAGTTCAGCTCAGCGTGTTCCATTAGACAGGCACCATACAGAAAGATAATCAGGAAAGGAAGTTTTAAAACAGATGGGCAAGCCATAAAAGGAGGTTTTATTGAATTATGACAGTGTTTTTGTAGGTTCTTCTGCTTGAGGAAAAAAACCCAAAACAGTAAGAACTTGAAAATTTTTGTTTTTATTGTTTGAAATCCTGTGTATTGGTCACTAGGAAAGAGTTACGGTAAGCCTGAACTTTTCACATCTCATTCACAAGTGATGGGACAGGATAGAAAGCTAATGTTTCAGTTGTGGCTTGGTTCTACTCTATTGTGTTTTATTATAATTACCTTGGTTTGGGAGTGAAATTACTGATGAAGTGGTGCATGATTCCCATGTCAACATAAAACCTCTACAAACAAGGATTTGGTTGCTAAAATACACACATCACAACATCCTATCCTATCATTTACATCTGACAAGACAAATCCAGTATTTTGGTTGGCCATCAAACAAAAGAGAATAGCCAAGTTTCCAATAACTTCACTTTCCAAAGTTTAAACGAGACTTCAAAAGCTATAGAAATGTAATACAGGATTAAGAAGTCCTATACATACAATATCAAATCTTTCAAAAAGGAAGAACTGTGAGTGCAGTTGCTTATTATACTGGCTGACATAGTTTCTGCAAATTGCTTGGGATTTGTTACGAAGACTTTAAAAATCTTTTCCATCTGTTCTTTCTCTGGGTAATTTTGGAGTGAATTTAAAGAGCTACATCCACAGTATATCATGGTCACAACAAATAGTTAATATTTGTTGTTAATAATACTATAAAGCTATGTTTAAAGTCACAGGAACATTTATTTCCCTAAACAAGCATCCAAAATAATGCTAGGACTCAGAGTGACTGAAGAATCACATGGATAATCCTGGCTAAATAATAGTCTGAGGAAAGAAACATTCACTTGGTCGATAGTTACAGAAGGCTGAACATTGTCTGCCTTTTCAATGCAGATTTCAAGCCTGGGAAAGGACTGAATTTTTCTTCACAGAAATGTACTTGAGCAAAACAGGATCCCATCCACGGAAATACCCATCCTGCGAAAACTGATCATCTATCCCGCAAAAATTAGGAGGCTGCACATCCTGTGGTAAGAACAGGATAGTTATTACAGGTTAGTTATTAGCTAGCCAAGATGCTGACACTATGCAAAACACTCTCACTACAGTAAGTGAGATTAGTTAAATATGGCTGTGGATTAAGTACATGTTTTCCTCATGCTGACTTGATTACACAAGAGATCAGGGATACCAGACCTTTTCTTCAGCATCTTTTTAGGGTAGAAATGTGATTGAGGTGGGGTCTCAAAAGACTACCTCCATACCCTCACAAAATGTCCAGAGTAGAAGTGGCAGGTGGACACAAATTTTTCTTAGTTTATGGAGAACGAACTTTGCTCCACTTGTCTGGAGGACTTCTACAAGCAAAGTGACAAAAAATATTATCAGAAGGTGGTGGGATCCTGAAAAAACCCAACACATTCTAGTCTACCATGGTTTGTTTTTAGAGGATATGTGTACAAAGGAAGAGTTGTATTCCCTGCCTGCTGCTCTTAGGCCCAGGACCATCATCTTCAAGCTGTGGTATGTAGCTGCTCAGTTCCATGACAAACTTGCTCAGCCTTCTTGTCCTCTGTCATCTCCAAATATAATGTTGAAGCAAATAGCTATTTTTCTTTTTAGACACCAGATGCAGATCCAGGCATGAAGCCAACTTCATGTATTCTTGAACAGAAACAATAAGAAAGACTTTCTGGGATGAGTAAGTGCCTAGTCCAAAGGGCAGATATGCTTTCAGCTCCATTTATTCTATGCTCACACAAGCCTCAGAACAGACTACAAAACTTTTAAAAAAAAAATAATTGGAAAGTAAGATTAAGCCAAACTGCAGGTTGTTGGACTATCAGCACAGAGATGCAAGTGATTATCAAAACATTATTTTCCAAATTAATGTCAGCAGCCATCATCTTTAGCCAGTCATGCCTATCACAACATTAAGAGCATCATCATGTAGAGTGGAGGGTGATATCTCTTCCCTCTGGGTGGAGGAGCACCCAGGCCCAGCAAATGGCCCTTAGGCTGCTGAGTTCACTCCACCCCACTGCACTGTGAATAAATATCAGACATGGGGGAAAGGGAATGAAGAGCTTTATTTGCTGTGGGCTGTGAGGAAAATCTTTCTCTGTAAGAGAAGTCCCAAGGGCCAGATGAGAGCTAGACACTGCTGATACAAGCCTCTCTGAAGAAATGAAGTGCTTAGAGTGTTTTTAATAAATTCCTGCTGGTTTGAACTGCTTATTGCTGAAACTGATGGTGATAAAACAGCCTTTACTGAAGAATGTAGCAATCAAAATAAGGCCTTTCATCTTTCTGTTGCAGCCTGGAACTTTCTAGTGGAATTTCCTATTGCATTTCCCAACCATCATTTATTTGTCCTTCTGTCACATGCATCAGGGTGGTTGCTAGAATTTAGGGACATGGAGATATCTGTGGGTGTTGAAGGGGTTGAAATAGATGTTCCTTGCTGTGGCTGTGACTGCTAAAAGAGAAATGTCTAGAACAGAAGGCAAGAAAACAAAGTTATCTACAAAACTTTAGCACTGACAGTTCTCAGTTCTGGATGCCAAAACTGGAGTTGTGCTCCAGTATAAGTCTGGATGAGAAGGGGAATAAACAAAGAACCTGGATCTGCAGATGAATAAGCTGGTGACCAGGTGGTTGTGGAGTACTGGGTAACAATGGGATGGTGACCATCTCTGCATGGCCAGTGGCAGGCTGAGAAGGCAGTGGGTGCTGCAGTCACGTGAAGGTTTGGTGGGCACCAGTGTTGTTAGTAATAACCATTAGAGACATGCAGAGTCCCTGTTGCAACAGCAGAACCTGTTTTGATAATGATTTGAAAGAGCTTTTTGCTCCCTACATTGC
Organism: Poecile atricapillus; assembly: GCF_030490865.1. Lineage (NCBI taxonomy): Eukaryota > Metazoa > Chordata > Aves > Passeriformes > Paridae > Poecile > Poecile atricapillus. The sequence goes on along the minus strand of NC_081250.1, from coordinate 48,176,779 downwards.
TGACCCCTCTCACTACACCAAAAGGTTTAGTTCTGAGGTTCTCCTGGCCTACATCTTTGCCAGCACTTAACTGTCTGATTTATTCAGTTTGGCCTCAGAAGAGAAGTATGCATGGAGAACCAGAAGGAAATATAATTTGTGATATAATCTGTGAGTTCACTTAGTAGGAAAAAAAATACTGATCAGTTTTGATGCACATGAAGTCAAATGACTGGAAGAGCATCCAATAACAATCTATACTTGCATCATTGCTGTGTTCTGTTCTAGAAGTAAATGAAGTATGACTAGTGAGGCAATTGGCATAACCCCTGTAAAAAAAAGAAGTGAAATTTGGGGAGGTCTTCTAGGCTGTTCAAACTTGTTGCAGCTTGGTTTCTACCATGACATGGTCACAAACTTATATCTTGAAGGACCTTGAACTAAATATAAATACCATCATTGTAATAAGGCTCAAAAAGCAAGGTGTTTGTGTTTCTTTCCATCCTGGAAGACCTACTGACACACACAGCTGAACCAACCAGACAAAAAAGCACAAACTCATGAACAGGGCATATTCCACATTAGATGTACTCCAAGTAATTAGGGTAACACTGAATGCAGTACTTGCTTTGATTTTGTATCATGAGCACTGGGAAAGCATATTTGGCAGGGTCTTTTGGTGTATTTGAGCTTGGGTAGAATCTGTTGGGAAACTGAACCTTATTTATCATCCTGAAATTCAACTGTCCTTTACACATTAACATTACTACAAAGACACATTTAAGCAACTGAAAACAATGTTTATTTGTGATGAATGATCAAATTAACTGAAGAGACACTTGTCAGACTATTTGCTATTTCTCACTTGCAAAACTTTGGCAGATGTTTTGAGCTCCAAATAGAAATTGTATCTACGGATCAGCGACTCTGATGAAGGTCTAGTCAGTCTGGAGTGGTTTTATGTTCACAAACATGGCTAAGACACTCTGGGGCTGACCATGCCCTTTGTGGAGCAGACAGCTCTGCTCTATCTCTGGGCAGGTTCTTCAGTCACTTAGCAAGAGGACAGACCTGCAAGAACAATTTTGTGCCTCCCCAAGGTCTTCCAGATCTGTCTGAGGTCTGGCAACTCCTTTATGAAAGGATTAAGGGGAAGAACAAGGTTTAGGCGTCCAAAAGGAGATCAAGGATATCAGCATCTCTATTTCAGCAGCACAGTCAGTAGCACCAGTTGTCCTTGAATGAGGACAACATTGTATTATTCAGAGAGTTTCAGAGGCCCTCCAGTGATTGATTGAAGCAAGCCTATGACTAGTTTTAGGCTCAGTGAGTTTATTTTTGATGCTTAAGGTCCAATGTGAGAATGTTTGCTCCTAAGCAACTCTATCAAGGAGTGCCTATGATGAATACTGAGGAATTAAATCCTTCCAAGTCTTTTTCTTGCTAGATCTCTGGTGGTGAGGAATCTGAATTACTTACCTCTGTCAGCCACTTCTGACTAGATTTTAGAGACAGACACAGTCAGATTTGTCTGTGTTTTCATAACATGGCTGTATTTAAGAAGTTCTCAGGGTACCTGATTATTTGATAAAAGTTGATTAAACCACGTAATTTTCTTTCCAGGGTCTCCTGTGCTTCATTCATATGCCTAAATAAATTTTGGCAAAGCGCAGATATGAGGGATCTGAATTCTGATGTAGAGTTTCACTTTTGTCACTAAATCCTGCACAACTGCTGAAGGTTTGGAGCCATTTCTACAGATATTGCTTTCTGTGCCTTCCAGGCCAAAGGTGCTGAAATTGTTCACTGCCTCCACGATTTGTTCCCTTTCTTGAATGTCTTACATCTTTGTGGTTGGGAAAGGAAACTGAGTTTTCCTCTTTGCTCAAGAAACCCTTGGGTTACATACTGCTGTCACACCTGAAGTTTGTTGGAACACATTTTAGATTTCTCCTAGCTTAAAAGGACTTTATCAGTTTCGTATATGTAACTATTTTAAATGCAAATTTGTTCTTTGTCTTTTTTAAAAAGGCACGTTCTACAGAACCTCAAATCCTTTCATTCAGAAGAATGTAATGTACAAATTTATGTAACTATATGATAAAGTCAGGGACTATAAACATGGGAAATGTAAGACTGAGAGCAACAGGGTTTTACCTCTAGGCTTTTGAAATAAGGGTTTTGGCGTTATGTGTCTGGACAATATGCTTATAACTTCCATGAAGTGTAATTAACCAGACACTTCATTTGTAAATGTTAGCCCTTTCTAGATTAACTGTGCTTCATCTCGTCATTTGCTATGGAGGAAACCAAAACAAAATATCACAATGAGGACATAGGGTCTTGTTACAATGATTAGGCATAAAATAAATTTTTTTGTTTTCCAGTGGTCAAAGTGGGATTGGAAACTTTATATTGGTTGTGGCCAAAAAATATTTCTGAGGGGACTTTTGGTAGCAAAGGGAGACTGTGTACTCACATGGTCAGTATGGCCCATGTATACAGCACACTGGGCAATAGAAGCTTATAACAAATTCTAAGCTAATTACAAATTCTCATGCTTAAATGCATTAATATTTTTCAGTTTCATAAAATTTAAAAATTAAGTGTAATTGAGGATTTTGAAGTAGTTTTTCTTGCTAAACAGAACATAATGATTTTTTAGTACCTTTGTTCTACAAAAAATCTACACCAACAATGAAATACAATATTATGGGACTAATATAAAAGGGTTCTTTAACATTACAAACCCAGTAAGAATTATCCTGATATTTTGTTAAACCTTTACAACTTTTTATATAATTATATAATTTTTTATATAATTACATGCAGAAATAAGAAAAGTGTTAAATGGGTTCATAGATGATACCTCTGAAATTGACCCATTAAAGTAAGTGCCGTGTTTGACAGACAGCAACAGCCTGAGCTGCTCCTGCCTGAGTTAGACATAAATCAGTACACCAGACAATTGCTGGGGAATTTTCTGAAATGACTCACTGGGAGAGCAGGGTGTTGAAGGATGAGGTTGGAAGACAGACAGCAGAGTCATCACTAAATTTGAAGCAAAAGGCAGATAAAATCCATGAAATTGCTGGTCTTCAAAAATAGTTGTTAACCCAGACTATAGAATAATTTGTTTTAATTAGAATAAGCAGCTCCATTTTCCCTGGAGTCAGCAACATGAACTGTCAGGCCAGGATTTTCGACCATATTCTGGCATAAACTAAAGGGAGACTTGAAACTCACTCAAGTGAAGTTAAAATCCTAAATAAAGGAAAGCATTAATGTTGCTAATTAATTATAATGATTTTTTTTTTAAGATCTGAATTAAATACCTTTATTTACATATTTAGGTACATTCTGTGGACTGGCTATTGGACTTTGACATCCTCGATCAGTCTTTACTAAGGAAGTGATTGCTCAGACAGATTCCATGAAATTAGATGTCAAAGCCAGTGGTCTAACAAAACTGCTTTTCTAACAAAATATTTTAAAAGGGTGTTCAGAAACCTGCTTGGATAATCTTGTAATCAGTAGCATGATAAAAAGTGTTTATTTCATGCACTGAACTTGCCATGTTTTCTTTGCTTCTGGAAGGCACTTTTATTCAAAGTGTTCTCATAATAACAAAACCCTTGTAATTTGAAAAATATAAGTACTGTTACTGCAAAGAATCAGGGATAACAAGAGAATCAGATTTGAAGAATGCTACCACTGTTGGGAAAGGAACTAACAAAAAAGAAGTTAAAAGAACAGACAAATTTAGATGAATTATAGCTTGTAACCACCAGAAGCTGAAAGATCAAGCAGCACAATGTATGGGTGGACATGGATTTGGTTTCTTTATGATCATCATGGGAACAGCCCATATCAAGTTCTTGGTGCAGAAAATGGAGAGAAAATATTGCTGAGATGAATCAATGGAGTGTGCAAGGCTTTTCCAGCCTGCACAGAAGGAGATCACTGAAGGTGATGGACTGTGCCTGGCAGGGCTGCTTTAGGAGCAGGAAATGAAGGGAGCTGGCACAGGAGAGGGCAGTGATATCTTTTCCTTGGTGCTCAAATAAAACTGGAGAAACAGATGCTGCCGAGCCAAGCCTTGCCATGAAGACACAGGACTGTGTTAATGGCAAGCAACATAAACCATGGAAAGGAGCATGAGAAGCAGAACACAAGCCCTTCCAAAGCCACCCGAGAAATGTCAATAAATGTCCCAACAATAATGCTTTGTTGCATGTGTTTACCTCCAATAAAGGTCTTGGTGACAATTGACCTACCCAGCAGCTGTTCTCCAGAAAAAATATATCCTGCACCATATGTCATCCCACACAGTGAAGACTGGTTGTGAAGGACATATGGCTGTAAAATTTTGGTTTTTTACCTCTTGGCTACTGTGGTAGGGAAAGAAGTTTGTCACAGGCCATAGAGACCTACCATTACTGAGTTTTACTGCACCAAGACTCCCCACTGGTTACGTTTTTCACCATGAAAGCCCATTTCCTCTGTTGAGCATCCTTGCAGCTGTCTGGCTTGCTTGCTCTGCTTGTTGCTAGTGATTTCCTCTAGTCATAGTGGTTGGGGTGGCCCTTGTAGCAGTCTATGTCAGTGATCTCCTTAAAGAGGGTGCAGTGGCATGTGGGGTCCACACAGAGTCCTTGCCACATAAAAATGAAGGTTTACTAAAAGGAGTCTTTTCCTTTCTTAAAAAACCCTCTTTGCCCAATGTTTTGCTAATCTATGGCTTTAGCCTCTAATTAGGGTGACTGTTCACTCTGGGCATCCTGTGCACAGTGGACGAGCCTATGGTTTTCCCCACAGGGTAGTAAATACCCAAGTTTCCCCACCTTTAGGAACCCAATGATTTTCAAGAGAAATATCCCAAAATACATTAACTAGGGACATGAATTAGGTCTATATAGGACTGCCCACTGGTCCTATCAGCTCTCCAAAGATTCCTCTGTGAGCCATCCAGGCAAAGATGGAGACAGTGGCCAAACACCCTGAACTCTCAGAGGGGAGCTGCTCTTGTCCCCAGCCATCAGCCAGACCTCTGCAAGGCAAAGCTGGCAGTTCTGAGAACGACATGCTGGTGATAGATGCAAAGAGTTTAAAAATATACAATTATGCCTTTATTTTTTCAAAATTTACAGCAGCCACCACCAAGCTAAATTTCAGGTCGTAGAAGTAACGGCATGTCACTGCTTGTTAATGGGACAGGAATTTTGCCTTTTATAACCTTAGGGGAAATTTTCAAAGAAAACTAACCTGTATTATCTGAAGTCCACCTGTTTTTTTGTCTGCTGTTTCTAGGAGCCATATGATAGCCAATCATAGTTTTTCACAAATTGTCTTTCTTTACTGAGTATTATCATGGCACATTCAGTGGATATTTTCACTGTATGAAACTGCACTGTGCTTTTCAAGCCTCCCCAAAATCTCTGCTTTAAAGTACAGTCATAGGTTATGAAAGAAAGTTTTCCTAGTCCCCTGTTCTTATATTTAGAATCTGATGTCCATACATGGGACTCTTAGATACACATCTGCAAACACATATACGTTCATATTTACATATGTATGTGATTCTATATGCAGACATACACACATTAACTTGTATACGAAATAAAACATATCAGAGATCCTTTATCTCTCCCTGCTAAGTACGCAGTCGCAGAAAATGGCCACATAGGTAATTGCATTGGGAGTAAAGAACAGCAAAACCATTCCTTCTGCACAGCAGAAGGAAAAGTAAACCCTTCAACCTTAAATGTAAATCTTTGTGTTACAATCTTTAGTTATAAATTCAGACACCCTAATGGTTACTATGATTTTCCTTTTGGGAGGTTGGGGAGGGGGTGCATGTATTTAGAGACTTAAAAGACTAATCTTAGAAATGCTTATTGTCTTAGTGACCAGTGTGGCTGCTTTTTTTGCTGTGTTTTTTGTTTTTGTAGAAGCTAAAAATAATTTAATTGGTTTGTGTTAGCAAGAAATGCTTGGGTTTTCTTCTGTGCTGCCATGTGGCGTAGTCTGGGATGTGGGTTTTTAATGGCCTGAATAGTTTGTGCTTTGTCCCCACAGTATCATCAACACCACATGCTCCAATGTACCCTCATGTTTGTACAAGGAAATAAAACCTCCAGGCACTGCAGCCTTTCTTTTAATAACTGTTCCACCTGCCAGACCTGAGTCAAAGTTAGACTATACAGCTTTCTAGTATTGTATAGTGCTTGGGCAGAAAGCAGAGTTTAAAAACAACTGGGATTGTTCACATGTGCATTGGGTACTTGCCATATCCTTTTTGATTCTGTTTTTTATTAATATTCCAAGACTCCTCACACTGAACCTCAGAGGTATTCCTTTCACATGTTAAAAAAAAAAATAAAATTAAAAGATATTCAGCTGGGGAACAAGGCTCCCAGTGTCCCAGTTTAAACAGGTTTATGGACAAAAGGAACTGTGTGACCTTGGTGCTGAGTTAGAATTCATTGTAAATAACGATCCTGAGAAACTGAACTGCAGTTGCTTGCGTGTCTGGAAAACTTTCTAAACTTATTGCAGCAGTAGTGGAAATTTTATGCTTGATGCTATAGGTCCCCAAATCAGCCAACCTCTTGGACCTGGGAAGGAAGAAAGGAAAGGATGGGGAGGAAAAAGGAGAGATCACTCACCCAGTAGTCATAAAGTGCCTGGCATTTTTATTCTGTGTAGTGTGAATCATCCTGTAGTACAACGTCAAAGTCTGGAGGATAAGGCTGCTTGTGTCTTATCCCAGAATATGTGAAGACCTTTATGCTGTGCTACTGGTTCATGTTTCTTTTGATCAAGCCAGACAGTGCTTCATGTTTTAGTCTGTAAAATTCTGGCTTCCAGACTTGCTCAAGGAGCAGATTTCAGTTCAGGAAGGAAAGTGGGCAGTGTGACAGAGCCAGTTGTCTTACTCAGCTCACTTAGTATGTCAGGACACTGTAGAAAAGTCATCTCTTGCAGATAATGGAAGATTGACAAAAACTCATCTCTTCATCTGTATTGTCTTTATATATTATAGTCAATTTGGTTCCACAGAGTTTCTGAGCAGAAACGGTTAATGAAAATGAGAGTAACTTTTTGCTTTCTGTTGCTGAACCTTCCTTCCCCATCTAGATCACAGTAAAACTTCCCTTACACAAAAGGTTTGCTGCTGTCTGGCACTCTTAAAAGCCTGTGACTTACGCTGTTAAAGTTTTATGTCAAGATTCATGCACTTACAGGCTTCCATTACACTCCAAATGAAAAGGCAGCAAGGCTTTTATTACGGTTGGTCCAACTGCTGTATGTTTGCTTGCTCTGATATCAAGTTCCTTTCATATTTTACCACTACAACCAGAAGAGTTCTAGTCATGACTTTTCAAGGGGCATTTTAAATTATGTTCCACTGCTTTTATTTACTCATTTAATAAGTATTACTAATTTAATAATTATTTAATAAGTATTATTTAAGAAATAAAAATTAATATTTTATTTGTGTACAGGTTGGTGAATGATTTAAAATGCTTTCTTACCATGAGATTGTTCTTAACTTAGTTAAGGGTTGTCCTTAACTAGTTAACTTAGGGATAACTTAATTGTCCCTATAAAAAATCTGAAGTCATTACTCTTTAAATGAAAATGGTAATTATGTCAAATGAAGGACAGAAAAAGTAACCCAATCTCTATCTCGTTTGAATGTGGTAAAGCACAGATTTATGTGTAAGTGCTCAGGAGTGCAAGGAAGGTTTTGCTTTCCTCTTTGTGTGTCACTATCATCTGTTCCCAGAGAAGAAGCACAGCTACACAGCTCCACTACTGTCTCCATGGCCAGACCGTTTCTGCTAGGAAAAAAATCATAGAATCATTAAGGTTGGAAAAAACCTCCAAGGTAATTGAGCCTAGCCTTTGATCAAACACCACCACTCCAACTAAACCTAAGCACTAAGTGCCATGTCCAGTCATTTCTTGAACACTTCCAAGGGTAGTGACTCCGCCATCTCCCTGGATCGCCTGTTCCAACGCTTCATCACCCTTTCTGTGAATTCCTTCTGATCACCAACATGAACCTGCCCTGATGCAGCTTGAGACTGTCCCTTTGTCCTGTCACTGATTGCCTGAGAGAAGAGGCTGATCCTCATTGTGCTACATCCTCCTTTCAGGCAGTTGTAGAGTGGTAAGGTCTCTCCTAAGCCTCCTCTTTTCCTGGTATGATTTACAATGTAGACCCTTCCTAAGTCCTATTGCCCTTCTCTGGACATATTCCAGCACTTCAATGTCTTTCTTGTAATGAGGGACCCAGAACTGAGCACAGGATTTGAAGCACAGCCTCACCAGTCCCAAGTACAGTGGAACAATCACTGCCCTGGTCCCACTGGCCACTCTATTTTTTATACAGGCCGGGTGTTGCTGGCCTTCTTTACCAGCTGGGAACACACTGCCTTATTTTCAGTCATTGACCAGCAACCCCAGGTCCTTTACTGCTGGACCTCTTTCCAGTCAGTGGATGTGGATATTTAACAAACTCTCCACTTAGCCTCCTGCATTTCCTAATTTCCCTGCAAAATGGTTGCTTTGCTGTACTCTACCCAACACCTTAAAAGCTCATCTAATAACAATCTTAATCAAAGCACATATGTCTTCTAAATCAGTCATTCACTGGTATCCATGCTGAGTTTTCTCTGTGCTTACCCTAAGTTTTGCTGTAGGTTTTTTTTTGGTATGTATACAGTAACTGCTAGCAGACACAGAGTTGGCAAGGTACAGAAGAGCTAAAGGAAACATTACCATGATAAGACATGAACTATGGATCTGACTCAGGGACCAAACTTATGAGTGAATGTTAGAATGTGGCTAGGAACTGCAGTACAAAAGCCACCATAACCAGCCAGTTAATGCCACTAGATGATGAAAACCATGCTAATTACATGCTTGTATTTGCCTTTACAGCCATAGGAAATTTGTGGTAAAGCACAAACTGAAAAGCCAGCACAAAAACATCATCAATATCTCCAAACGTGTGTCAGATTTTTACAAAAGCATAAATAACTCTTTCAAAACTCTTTTTTTTTCTTAAATCCACTTTGCTGTCCTAAAGAATAGGAAGTCCAAAAGCTGTGGCTAAGTAAGCCTGTGAGAAGCCCTTAACATGCAATCCCTATTGTCCTGCCCTACAAGGAGATGGGGAGCTGCTTTCAGAGCTGCTAATAGGGACCAAATGGCCCCTAAAAGTGCAGCCCGGGGCACCTTCTTCAAGCTCTGCTGAGACATGAAGAGCATCAGTATCCCAGGACACTTCAGCAGGAGCAGAAGGAGAGGGCAGCTGTGCTGGAGGCAGCCCTGGAAGCAGGATCTTGCCTGCTCAGCCCATCAAGGCAGAGTGCTAAGGCATGGCACAGTATATTTGTGTCGTCCTGAAACCTTGACTAATCCTCCAAAGTTTCTGAAGTCAGAGCACCTGGCAGGATTAGCCAGCAAGAAGAAGGGGTACATACCGCTTCTTGAATTCTTTATGACTTTACAGCTACACTGCCAGCTACATAATGGTTTCAAGGGAAGAAACAGAAGAAGAGAGTGTATAGATTTTGCTACACATCCTGGGCTTTGTCTGCAGCTTATTTTAGGGGTAGTCTTTGGCCATTTGCCTGGAGGCCAGTCCTTTTCAATAAATCAGGCAAGGTTTGGGACACATTTATAACTTTTCTTGAGATCCCCAACTTGATGCGAGCTCTGTGGTTTCAGATGTCCCTTGAGAAAATGGTGCAGCCAGAGTGGGAGGTGGTGAAGGTTGTCCTGCACTTGCTCTACTCCCTGTCAGCCCTGTCTTTATGGATCCCAAGGAGTTGTTGCAGTGAGCAGGAAAACTCCCTAAAATACCAGTGGTTTTTGCGGACAGACTGTTACCTTTACAGCAGACTGGGATCCTTCCCATAACATATCAGGATGCTTTTATAGGACCTGTCTCCCTTCAGCTCTCTGGGCTGGAAGTTGTTTTGTTACTGTGAGTTTGAAGCTTGGGTGTGAAGGCTGTGACCAGTGGCCCAAGGGATTCCCTGGGCTGCAGCCACAGCAGCAACCATTTGTTTTTTTTTGACAGACTGTGGAGGCCCTGAAGGCAGCTCAAATCCACCAGTTGACTACAAGCTACAAACCACAACCCCTCTCCTCTGTTTTAGAGTGTATACCTGACAGAATATCAGCCCTGGGGGGCCTAGCTGTGCTTTTCCAACTGTTCTCCAGCATTTCACTGGCTTTTTAGTTACCCAGGATTTGTCTGAAGGAGTTTGCTTGTATTTTGGCATCCTTAGAACTCCAGCTGCAGACTTCCCCTCTGGGGTTACTTAAAGGGTGAGGTTTTCCAAGGGCTGGGAGGTCTTTTGTAATTGTTTAAAGTAACTTGGGGAGCATAAAAGGTCTGCAGAAAATATATTGTCCCTCTCTACAACTGTCAAGAAAGTAAGAATGAACCAGGTTAGGAAATCACATAAAGGATGTTTCATCCCTAAAGCTCTATCAGGGTGCTGTTCTCATGTCCAAAAACATTTCCCAAAAAGTACGGCTAGAAGGAATTTTAGATAAAATTGAGCTGAAAGAAGGAGATTTCTTCACATTTTTCTGTGTAATATATTAGACCCCAATGGTCCATTCTGTCATCCCAATACCTTCAGGCAGAGAAAGACTGATCATATTGATAACACAGAGGTCATCACCACACTAGTGCCAAAACCTGATTTTTTCCAAAACATGCAGGGAAAGTCCTGAAGCTCCAAGAAGAGGTGGATAATTACCACATTCTTGGATAGATGCTGTAACCAAAGAAATTTCTCTTCCCACTCCCCAGTTTTGTGTAGATTCCAACCTTATTGAAGACAAACAATAACCAAAAACCCCAACCATATGCGTCACATATAAAGATGGTCTGTAAAGCCCCAAACTTATTTATGGATATGGTCAGACATCATGGATCCTGCCACAACTGATGTCTGGCCTCTCAATCTCTGTGAAGATTGGGGATTTTCCATAGGCTGCCTGTTAGACAGTAATCTCCAAATTCAGCAGTCCAAAACCTGGCTCAGCAACTGTTTGCCTGCTCTACCTAGCCTAAACAACCAGGCTGGAAGGATAGTTGTTACTGCCCTGTGGTGTCTAGTACAATGTCTTTTCAATCTGCCCCATGATAAATTTACATAGAGGACCTCAGCTGTGATGAACGTCAACTTTTACTCTCAAACTCTTACAAAACTGCTGGAGAGATCTAAAGGGACCTGAATACCCTTAAAAAATGGTGGCTGTCCCAGGCTCAGTCTGCTGCTGCATACTAAAGTTAAGCCCTACCAAGGTCAGTAGAACGTGCATCCTGCAGGGATGTGGCCTAGGTCTCACTGAGGGGTTAAGCATGCCGATTTCAGCAGGAAAAGAGAAAAAAGACGGTTGCTTATTGCTTGGGGCTTTGTTATAAACAGGTATGTCTGAAAACCATTTTCTAGCAGTGCACAGCTACAAACACAATATTATTTCTAGAAACCACCCATGGCCTCAGTGCTGAAAGATGCAGAGAGGCCTCAGCACTAGGAACGTCAAGTTCTCTTGTTCCAGACTGCGGTTTCCTTACACCTTTCCATTTTGGCATAAGTTTGCAAAGCCACTCTCCATTTTTAATATTTAAAGGTTAGCTGACGCACCAAGCATATTCTTGGGAAACAGTGTAGCTGCAGCTCCAATGGGCATAGCCGAAAGCGGGAAAAGTAACGTGGCTGTGTATCTCAAACAAATGGGGAGACAAGCTGCATGAGCCAGGAAATACATTTTTGCCTTGCCTAGGGAGTAAGTCTTACTTTCTGCTTCAAACTATAAAGATGATGGCTAAAATTAGATGATTCATGTTGATTCACTACAGGTTTAAAAACAAAAAGTCTCTCTGACCAAATTCTTTAGTGGGCAGGAGAACCTTTTTTGTTAGAAACAAAAAAAATCCAAAAGGCAGAAAGCACAACACACATACACGTTCACACATGCTTAAAAGTTACTGTTTTTCACCCTGGAAAATGTGGTTTCCGTAATTGAGGGTTGTAAAAAAGAAAAAAACCTTTTAAAGCATCCCACTAGATTAGTCATTCCAGGGTGGGTCAGCCTTATCATATCACGTGATGTCCAGTAATGGTGATGCAATAAAACAGATGCTGTCTGAATTTCGTGCCACCAGTCAGCAGCAAAACTATGCAAATCAAACCACTGTCCTTTTCTAGAAATTCCAAAACATCTCCTCTCTTCCAGGCCCTGTGCTTCTTATTTCTCTGCCTTCCCAGACAAACTAAATACATGATAATTTCTTCTTCAGCAGCACATGACAAGAATGAGTTCCAGACTACTGGGAATACAGCTCAGAGGAAATTCTTGTTGTGTACAGAGGGATACTGTACCTTCTTGGAAAAAGAGGCGGGAAAAAATAATATTTCCATAAATTGATTACAGTCTGGTATTCTGTATGCTTTTATACTATATATATAAATACTTATATTGTCTGGCAAGAAGTACTGTACATAAAATCTCATCCTGAAACAGGATCAACCCACTTAAATCTTTCAAGACCCTGTACCAACGGTGAAAGTTTTTACAGCATAAAAGGATGATAACAAAATGACCAATACCATTTCATTTCATATATTTCTCATCAAACTGATATGTGGATACAGAAAAACGAAAGGTAATGTGCTGTACTGTCAAAATTAATGGCTAATTTATTTTAAAAGAACTCTATTAAGTAGAGGATGTGGCTTTGAGTGACTAGCTATGAACAACTTCTATCCAAAAAATGAGGGAAAGCCCAATAAAAGTGCTACACACAAGATTTCGTTGCCACAAAGTGAGATAGTGTTAGGAACACACAGAGAAGTACAAGGGTGCAATCAGAATGACTGGCAGCAAGCACAGCAGTGCATATAAATCAAATTGTCTGAATAAATGATAAGGTATGATTTTTATATTGAATCTGGTTTTACTTGAAGAAATGGTGATATTTCTACTAGAACATGTAGCCTGGAAGTTACTTATGACTGGACCTTTCTTCATTCTGTAGGTAAAAACAACAAATACACAGCAACACTGTCATCCCCCTTGAAACATTTCATTTAGATAAATGTTCTGCCAAGTTTTCTACCTTAAAGTTAAGTTCTCTAAAAATCTCTGAAGCTACTTTGGGTATATAAGTGAACCTTAGTGAGAATTTCCCCAGTGGGAAAATGCACTCCATTTTCAATTATGCTTCTAAAATTTGTAGATATGACTTTTATAGATAAAGAAGAGGTACCAGAGATCAATTTAATCATGTAATAAATTCCTGAAGAATGAAAAGCAGAATTTTCAAAATATGAACCCAGCTCTAGTGAAAAGACAGAATGTGATGGCAGTGGCTACATGGCAACTGCATCTGGGCAAAGAACACATTACCATTGGCTTGATCAGAAGATCAGAACTGACCAGTGTACCCAAAGAAGAGACTACCAGGGTCAATAGGTGCCTTCCTAAATTAAGCTCCAGAAAGGTATGTTGCTATGGGCACCAGAAGTTTGCTCAGCCACTGTGGTATGTGCACATCAGAGAAGCTGAACACACAGCTGTGGCAGAACCAAACTGTCCCAGGGCTTACCCTTTGTGCTCTTTTTGCAATGGTGGCCCTGTGAGGCTGAGGCATCAGAAGCTTGCTGTGAGACAGAGGTGTCCACTCCAGCATCCACTGAAGCCAGCATGTTGCTTGTGAGAAACAATTCAGACATTTTGAGAGGTCTCTAAGTGCTGGCCCAGGAGTAGGGCTTGGGACTTACCCTGTAAAAGGCCTGGAGTAAAAGTACATCAGTGGCTGATGAAATTGAGACTGAGGAAATAAAGTGGCCTCAGTAAGAGGAATGGGGATACTTCTGGAAGATTTTTAGTGGAGTAATGGTTGAAGAGGTCTGATTTGCAACAGAATGACATCAAAGTGAACTTAAGGAATAAGAGTTGGTGAAGGAAACTGCAAAAAAACCACTGCTTTTCAAAGGATAACACCTTTTTTGGCATTGACATTGAATATTCAAAAAGCTTCAGCAAGGCTTGAAAAGACCCACAGTACTGCCAGTTTATACCCTGTCTTTGGTTTTCATGCTCAATCCCTTCTACACCAGCACAACAATGATGTGTGAAGGCTGAATCTGTGTTAGTTACAGCCTTGAGGTGTTTAGGGAGTAATGCATAGACTAGACGCCCAGGAAAGGGCTGCCAGTATTGGGTCTTCTTGGCCAATAACTCAACCCAAAAAATCTCCTTCCATGTCTGCAGCCATGGTGGTCCCAGATCCTGCACACAATAGACTCCCCATCCCCTGTGTGATGCATGATGCTCTAGCATGGCAACTTGGAGCAACTGAGCAGAAACCAGCAGTTTTCTGAGCTAGAATTGAGGTTGCAATTGGCATTTGAAAGTGGAAGAGCAGGAATTGGGACCTGTCAAATGAAAACGGAAAGAGAATTGAAATATAAAGAAAATTTCCCTCAAAACACGAACTTTGTACTGAATATTTCAATACAGCCTATGTATTGAAATAACATATGTAACAAATATGTAACAAATTGGAGTGCCATTGCAGTCAGAAATGAATATGCAATCTTTATGCATTTACAGGAATGTGGAAGGCTTAAAAGTGCTGTAGTATTATAGTCTATGGCCTTTATTGGAGACAGTCAAGACATGCAATGGTATGATGTTTAATTTGGGAACACATTTTCTGTTTTTTTACTTTTTTACTTATGTTTTATTTGGGAGAAATAGTCTAGTCACATTAAACATTTATGTCTTGTGAATTTACTCAAGTGAATTGTATGAAACCAATACAGAACAGGGGATCACCCATTCTGCTTGGAACAGGCATTAGCATGAGAGTTTGGAAACAAATTGCAGGAGTGTGGCAAATGTACTGTGCTGCAGAAACATGTTTTTTTTCTTTTTACTAGCAGAAATGCTATGTATTTAAGCAAGGGCCAATTTACATGTACTCTAAGGTTTTGCTTTCTGACTGCAAGACTGAATACAATGAAGTAATAATCTTGGATAAATTTATTTTAAATGCCATCATGTCAAAATGGTTAAAGAATTTATCAGCTTCTGAACTGACCATGTAACAAGTGGGGTCAGTAATGGCAACACTGGTTTTAGTAATTCTCCTGCTGGCAACACTTTGGGTGCAAAGAACTGGAGAAGTTCTGGAGAAGTTGTGGAATATAGAAACATTCTGCTAGGCAATTTGGCAGAAAACAATAGTATTGCATGGAAATAAAAAGTTTTTCTAGGCTTAAAAATAGCCAGCATTAAAAAGGTGATACTGCACAGGTGTGTCACTTGCTCCTCTATGGGTCATGCCTTCCCCATGTCTCATATCATTGTTACTGCTCAATGATCTGTGGAAGGACATCTCAAGGAGGGCCAGCAGAGACCTATGGAGCCTCCCTGTTGACCTACAGAATTATATTTAAGATTGGAATGTCTCTGGGGAGTGCTAACAGACCACGATCATGATAGTAGAATAGCACATGTGGATCTAATGTTGAGAAGAAAAGATTTCAAGGAGCCAGAAATAAAGACAAGTTCCATTAGCCATTTGCTAAAAGTGACTCGTCCTTGTTTTCCACTCTAAGGGCTGTGGACTTGGACAGACAACAGAGAAAACCTTCCCTTCCCAGAAATTTTAACCAAGTTGAATGAATTTCTGTGAGAGAACTGAAGTGGCTGACAGTGATGGGAAAGATAATCAATGCTAGGGTGAATGCTTTGCTTCACTGACTCAGACATTGCTCAGTTAATGTTACATTCAGTATTTGCAAGATTCCAGCACAACCCTTGTGGCTTTCCCCACTGGTTTTCTTCACTGAATATCAATTCCTGGTAGGACTGAAGTGGAAACCGGGGAAGAGAGGCATGCACCATCAGATAAAAGTAATATGGACCCCCACAACTGCTTGAGCTTGTGCTCCTTGATAAAGTACTGCAAAAGATTATAAACTAGCCATGAAGAAATTCAAGCTGGAAAGTGGGGATGTCTAACTGTTAGAGGAAGGGGATCTTGCAATACCCTATTCATAGGAGCAGCAGGAGGCAAAACAACATGATTATTTTTAAGATGGAGCAACCCTGTGCTTGTGAAAGGGAAGTGTAGTAATACAAGGACCTGACCTTTGTGGTCCAAGAAGTCCTAGTGCTCTCTTGATTAATAGGAAAGGTGAATTTCAGAAAGCTTCTTATTCATACAGAGAAAAACAAATGAATTTCCCTTTATTTTGTAGGTGATTATAATAGATTCATGTAATGTGAGTGAGTGAGGAGACACTAGGAGCTTTAAATACTCCCCCAGATATGGAGTACTTCCCCAAAACAAGGAATGCAGCTGCTTCATCTTTTAAATTTGACTTGTGGTTAGTGAAGCCCTGGGAATATTTTCTTTGCCTAATTAAGTATCATTTATAACCAAATGTTTGATGAGAAGTGTCATGTTTCTGGGCTCTTTGTTTTTTATAAAAAATCCCAGCAACAAAACCTTTCAAAAGCAGATGTGTTATACTTATCTGCTGTTGGGTAAACAAGTCTTGGATTCTGAGGTTTGGGATTTCGTGACCTGCTTGTGCCACAACAGCTACCAGTCTAAGACACGTCATGAGGTTTCAGTTTGGCTCATAGACACATACAAAATCCACAAATGTTAAAAATGTGACTGCCAGAGCACGTACCCTTGTCTCTTATACTGCCAGCCCTGGCCCAATTTAAGAAGGGCTGCAACAACCTCCCCATATTTCTGTGTGAGTGTTCAACCAAACCTCTTCCATGTCTGGTGGACCTTCCCCTGAGGGTGGTCTGCAGCTGCTGGGCTGAAATTGGTGATATGTTACTTATTGTCAGGGTGCATTTTTGGAAATTCAATTTATTTCCAATATGAAATACCAGTCAAGATGGTCCTTCTACAGAAGGCCTAACTGGCTGCTGTTCACCACAGCTATTAATTACCTTTCTCTGCTTTTAGTTGCCTGTCAAGCCAATTTAATTTCCCTTAGTCATAGATTTTGTGGGCAAAGGAAAAGCAGTAGGTGTCATAAATAAGTTAGAGAAACATGGTCAAGACAAATGGAAGATTCTGGGGAGGGGCAAAGCTTCTAGAAAACCACATAATCTGTGGCGTCAAAGGGATGCAGTGAGCAGAATTTAACAGGGATTTAATTTGAGTCTGATACAATGCAGTATTTCCAGGTCTGACCCAAGGATAGAATAAGGTATTGTACTAAATGTGCAAATGACACCAAACTGGGGAGAAGTGCAAGGTTAGACCTCAAAGAAATCTTGCCATATTGGAAACACATCACGGGAACAAAATGAAACAAAACATTTTTCAATAGGGACAAGTGTGGGGTGTGCAGACACTGAGTGGAAGCTAGGCAGCACACCAGTAGGAGAGGACCTACAAGCTGAACACAAGTCAACAGAATTGTAGAGCTGCAAGAAAAGCAAAAACTGGGCTCCACAGAGGATGGGCAATAAGACACATCTATAGAAAAGCCCCAGCACTGTGCTACAGCACAGCCACAGCTGAAACTGTGTAGCTGGGGGGGCTTGCACATTGAGAAGGACATAACTGCTTGGAAAGAGTACAGAGAAGAGTAATGACAAAGAGCACGAGCCTGGAAAATAGAGCCTTGGGAGAAAGACTGGATTTATTTATTTATTTATTTATTTTTTTTGTGAAGGAGGAATGGCTAATCAGGGGCATCACAGATTTCAAAACCAAGAAAAACTGCTGATAAGGTGGAGAGAACAATCATTTTTCATACCCATAGGGTAAGAAAAATATCTGCAGGTTGAACATCAGCTAGGGCACTCCTAGGAGCATGGGAAGCAAAGAATGAGGTAAATGACCAGAGGAAAAATATTTTGGAGACTGCTAGGAGCAGTCTGGTTAAATGCTGATCAGGAATGATGCAGCTAGAGCTGACCCAGTCATAGGACAGCAGAGATGAGTTAGACAGCCCGCTGAGGTGGAAATCACCGACCTGGTAAAACAAGAGTTGGAAATATGGGTGACGGCTAAAAGCTATTTTAAAAATGAGCTCATGCCACTTCAAAGAAACTACAGCTTCACAGCTCTTTTTTCATGGCTGCCTGGAAATTCTGGGCAGTTATACTCTGGGGAGATGGGGCTGTGTGATGCCACTTGAGAGCAACTGACAGAAAGCATGGTTTAATGCTTGGCAATAAAAAGTTTTATTGTCTGGTTTAGTCACTCTCCTCTCACCATTGCAACATCGCCAGGACATTAATCTCACAACTATTAGCTTGCAGTATTTCACCTTAAGATAGAGAGAAACAATGAAATACAGACATGAGTTTAGTTTGGATTGGCTTATATTGCAGAGTACATGCAAATTAAAGCACATATGCAAAAAAGGGCACTGAACTGAAATGCTTCTTAAGTAAGAAGCTGCCATGAAGCATTAATACTACTTTGGGTATGTTCAGTGTGCCTGAGTTCCTTACAAGCACCATTCAGGTTTCTCATAAAAATTGCAGGACCTTGGGGGCTACAGGGAAAAGAGGTTCAGGATCAAGATCCTGTGATCCACTGACCCAGGTAATCAAAGCTAGAGCTGCTCACAGCAGCTCTTTGTGAGCTATTGTTCCCAAAGGTTTTGTTAGACAGGGCTCTCTCACATTGTGAAAGAACGAAGAGAGGGGCATTTTCATAAGCCCAGAAAGGCATCTTTTTGGCCATTTTTATGTGAAAAATTATATGTGACATGTAGTGAAACAATGTTCCAAAAAAGCAAATGTGCACAATGATATAACACAGTGCAAGTTCTTTCTATCAAACAGCTTTTGATAATGACTTGGGACAAAAAACAGTGTCAAAAAGCTGTGGGGAGTTGATGTGAAAAATAACACATCAATAACTTCTGGTTAAAAATAATTTGATGCTACATATACCCACTATTCCTGAGGACTGGAATTATGCCTTTGTTGAAAATTTATTATGAATATTTACTCATCAGGGTTTACAAGGAGTACCTTTGAAGTTTGACCTCCACAATGACTATAAAAAGTCCTGAAAAGACAGAATCCAATCTGAGTGTTATCAAAAGTTGCACAAAGATACAGCAACATGGAAGGATTGAGGTTAATCACAGTATTATACAGCCTCATGGAATTCCTCATCCATTATACCAGAGCAGGCTGCTACAACAGAGGTGAAAGAGATTTCCTCAATGGTATTAGCTTCAGTGTCAGCAAAATCAGCAAATTACATCCCGCAGGGGAAGGTATTGCTGAAGTGGTCAAGATACTAAAGATGTAACAGATTTATAGAGCTGCATAAGCAGGTTTTTACATAAGATTTCTGGACCGAGAAGATGTGCAAATCTGTGGAATGCTTTCATTGCAACCAGATGGTACACAAGACGGGAAATATCAAGTGTGAAACCATTAAGAGAAGGAGGTCAAATATCAGCCACTGAGGTGGTAACATCTGGATGTTTAGTAAGCCTGTGTGGGAAGAAATTCAGAAGTCTGTTTGAGGCAGTATTTAATTTTCAATTTAAAGAAGTCCATAGATGATGGAAAAAACCCATTCACTTCTTGCACGAGCAAAATCAAGCAAGATTTTGTTGTCTAAACCACAGTTTCTTTAATGAATAGCAAGTTCTATATTCAAATGCTGAAATTTTCCATCTCTTTGATGATTAACAGAATGAGGCTGATAAGTCTGTCTTTCAGCTCCATGATGCACTCCTAGACCTCAACGTAGTGGCCTCTTTTTCCCTCAATTCTTTCAGAACAGTGAAACCAGAAAATTATGTTCACTGTAGTGTCAGCACCAAGTTTGATGTATTTAAAACTGCTAATGGAAAGAAACCTTATTTCACAGGGTTCTGTAAGAAGAAGTTTGGGGTGATGTGAATAATTTTGCTTGGGCATTTATTATGCCAGTTTACATTGCTGCTAACAGTAATAATCCCTTGACTGCCCTCACTCAATGCTTGGAACTTGACGACATTTTCATGTATTACATGACAATGTCTTTTGACTTTATTCTCCAAACATCAAGGCGTGATGAAAATTATTTCATCAGCCTGAAATTTGTCAGTCATTAATCTGAATTTGAGACCAACAAAAAAAAGTTGGAAAAGTGATGACTTTTGAAGTGATGAAGACTGCATAGTCTTCCAGGCATATCTGGCACACTTCTATTTCATGTAACTTTTTGAACTTGTTGCAGTGCAATTCCTTTGGGGAGATCCTTATGTATGAGAGACTTATTTTTTCTTTGTTTTCTCTTATTTTGGAATAATAATAAAAAAATATTTGCAAAGAGTTGTGTCTGGTTTACAAATGGGATGCTAAACCAGCAATCATTTGCGTAATTTGCCACTGTAGATTTGGGAAGCCAGAAAGGAGTCTGAGTCAGCCAGGTCTCTGAGGTCCCAAACTGTGTTTATGTTCCTAAAGTCATGCTGAGCTCAAAAGGAATTTAGCTGCCTGAATAATTTTTCTTGATTTTTGTCAGTAAAATCTCCAGACAATTTTTTAAAAATTGTGTTCTAGGTAATGGAAGAACTACAAACCCATCTTTTTATATTAGCACATAAAGCCATCTGCAGATAACATGCTAGTAATTATTTGGATAGCGGTAACACTGTCAGACAATAAATCCTTTGTCGCAATTTCAGTTAAAATATTCCCCTTCTCCTAACCAATGCAAACGGAATTTTAAAAATAAATAGACCTCTGAGAGAGAGTTTTAATGCCTTGGTTGGATATGCTACATTTCTCAATAGGAATCTGAAGGTGAAGCCCTTCCCTGTAACGGATGGAAACAGACACAATGAACAGAACGATGGAAAGAGACAAGCTTCTCTAAGTAACTGGGAAGAAAAGGGTGCAGGGAGGAAATATTTTGTTGTCTTAAAGTTGGTTTGAAGCAGTTTTTGAAAATGTTTTATGCTTTAATAATATGGCTGGGGGAGTGGGGAGTTTTTGCCTAGAATAAAACTGGAAGAATGATTCACCGCATGTCTGCAACTGTTCCTTGATCCCAGTTAAGTTTGACACCACTAACACCTATGAGTCAGCGGAGGCTCTTTGGGATGTGCTTTGCCTGCCCTGTTTTCAGACTGTTGCAGTAGGATCTTTACCCAAGGCTGGAAACTGGCTCCCAGCATTGCCTGTGTCAGTTTTTCCTACCCACTATCAAATTCCACCAGCCTCCACCAAAAGAAGGGATCTATTACTACAGCTGATGAGCTCTGCACTACAGCTGTACTAGTCTATATTTTACTGTCTATGTCCAGGACCTCAATACTGTTTATCATCTCTCTGTAGCCAAGATAACAGATGTTCCCATATGGACTTTGGGGCACAGTGTTGAAGATGAACATCTGGAGTGGTCAACATAGCCTAAAAAAGGACATCTGTCTTAACCTGCAGTCATGCCATGGGAAGGTTTTGTGTGTCATGCCTGGAGGCTCTTTTATTCTCCTCTAGTATTCATGTGCTCTTTGCTTAAGTTTAAAAAACAGTTATTTTTCTAAAATGATATGATGTAATTTGGGGATTTGACAAAGCAGAAAATAAGGGAGCTCTTCCATGTATGATGCTATGTTACAATCACATCTTATATGTCTTTGTCTTGTTTGGTTCCAAGATGGCTCAATCTCTGAGCTGCTTCAGCTTTCTATTTGGACTTGGCCTACAACTCCTTAGACAACTGTTGCCACATTTAAATTTTTGGCTAATGGACAGACATCTATCTTCTGGAGCCATTTTCCAAAAAACGTCATGAGCAAATGGTAATGGGAATACTTGGAAGCACATTTGATTGTTGTGCTAGCTACATCTATGCAGAATTAGAATATTCTACAGTAGTTCTCATGATTTCTTCCAGCTGAATACCTACACTTGTTTTGGGTTTTTTTGGGGGTGAGACAGAGCGGTTAATGGGCCTTTCACTAAACAGTATTATCTATACTGCATAGAATGTACTGCTGGCTGATCTGCAAAACAAAATAATCAAAATAATTTCTGAGATCCATTTTTCTCTAGTTTTAAGTACCAGCCACCACCTACAATAAAAGATATTTTATATATATATGGCACATGGTCTTCTTCTTGAAAGAGAGATGCTAGAGAATAAAATTACCAAATAATTCAACACATGTAGAAGCAATATTTACCAATAGGCACAGCAAGTCAGCAACAGGTCTGTAACAGAGGACATGGTTTTTATGAGAAAGCAAGTATGGATTCATCTTACAGATTTCACTTCAAGGTACTCATTTTAATGTGAACTTATAGACAGTGTTAATGAATAGTCCAGATAAGAAAGTTTTCAAATAAATCCTCCTGTCTGTAGCACTTGCTCTGGAGGTATTGATTCTAGGTATTGATTTTAATTCTTAAAATAAGACCAGCTTTGGGACTACAGAGTTAGGCGTTTAAGCATTTGGCAAATGCTTAAAGAACTCAGCAAAGCTCTTCAGAGAAAAGGTTATCTGCTAAAGCTTTCACTTTGCAAAGTCTTGTGAGTAGTTTTCCAGTCGGTCTGGGTAAGCAATATCTGTCAGTGATCTCACCTGGAAAAGCAATGATTAAGGGGTTATTTAACATCCATGTCAATCACATAAAATCATTGCTGTTGGCAATCACAAGTTTCTAGTGCAGATGAATGGTTTTGTTTCTCAGCTGTTTGCTTTGGACTGATTTACCATGATGCAGTTCATTTACACCTGATGCTTTTCCTGAAGTGGAAGACAGCACAGGATTCAGGTCACAGCTGGGTATGGCAGGCAACATCTTTCCATGGTACATCACGTCCATCTGCCGGGAACCAAAACATTCATCTGCTGAAAGTTTTGTAGTTTTGTCATATTGGGTTTTGTTTGTAAACCCTGTTACAGGGTTTTAATTATTTATCTTGGTCTCTGGCTCTTCCTGTGGCATTCATTTTACAGTCATGGTCAGAGTTGTGTTCCTGTTCACTGATAAAGGATAGTTTTCTTGTAGAGACAGGGAAAAAATCCACTGGCACTGGGCTTTCTGGCTTTCCTGAAGGTACAGAGTAACTGCTGCATCTGACTTCAGCTATACAGAAATGCCTAAGCTGCTGTTTCTTTGATTTACTATTGACTGAACAAAAACAGTGCCTCTAGCACAGATTATTTATTTAAAAAAAAAATCAGCACAACCTCCCTATGTTTTTGAAATGCTTATGTAAAGGATTTTTCTTCTGCTTTTTTGTTTTTAATTGACTTTGAAATTTACACTCTCAAAGGCTGACATTGAGCACATCCTGTCCTGCCTGAGTTTACAGTGCCCTTGAACTTCCATCAGGTCTTAAAAAATGAGGGGAAAGTACATCAGCTCCTACAGTCACGCTCTCTTTCATTCAACAACTCAAACAAAAAATTTTTTAAAAATGACAAATGCATTGCCATTTAAAAAATAGATATAAGAATTAATTCAATTTTTTTCTGCTCACCACTTGTAGATTTAACACTCTTAACTTAAATTCTCTTTACAATCTCCTGAAATTCTAACTCTAAAAGGTTAAATCTTTACCAAAGCATGGTCTTACAAGAAAAACTGAGGTCAAATTAAAAAAAAAAATTGCTCCTGTACTGCAGTCTGGGATTCCTGTACTTCTTCAAGCCCAGTCTCCCATCACTCTACTCTTCTAGGGCTTTGAAAGAAAAAGATTGAAGCACACCAATCACAGCTAGTACTTTGGGAAAATCTTTAAGGTAACTTTGCCAGTGTTGTAGTTGTTGTTCTCTGAGGTTGTACTATGTAATAATTAATTTGCAGGAAATTTTTGATGTCTCAGTGTTAAAATATTGGTTTTGTTATAGCAGAAGACCTCATATGATTGCTTAATTTGCAGAACAAAAAGATTCGACAAACTGGTTTGTTTTCAAAGGGTATGTAAAAATAAAGTTTAAATATGATCAAAAAGTTATTTGAGAAGAATTAAAAAATACTCCTGCCCAAAAAAATACACTTAAAAGCTGATGGCAAGGTCAATATTTAAAGTTCTTATTCTTTAACTTAGCAGAGTCTTTTCAGTACAAACAAAGATACCCTATAATTAGCCATCACCTCGGACTATCCCGTTGGATTTTCTCTCTCATAATTCTGAAGAATGATCGTAAGTCTTCATGAGGGAAGGCAATATTTTAATATGACAAAGATGATATAAGAATGATGGAGGTGAAACAGTTATTCCATTAGAGGGTCCTATATTTTAAAAATAAATGGCCTTTTAAATGACGCACAAGAATTTCCTTTCAGACAGGTCTTGTGAAATGCAGTGGCTTTGTCTCTGTCGTGGTTTGGGTTGGAGGCCTTTTGGTAAATAATAAGTTGTTTTAGTTCTTGTCCAATTATTCCTTCAGATGCAGTCTAATCTAGGGTTCCTTCTGGGGCAACAATAATATCGCAATACGTGCTCTGTCCTCAGTGCAGAAGGAAATGGATTTTAGGAAAAGACATTCAGCTACACCTAACTTTTGCTGTCAGCTGACCTGCAACTATTTTTCCATCCAAGTGGGCCATTAAAAGGACTTCTAATTCAGTGCTTCATCAGTACATGAATCTTCTTATAATCCTGTTGACAGGTGCAGTTCTTGAAGGCATCCCCAGCAGCCTGGGTAAATGCATGTCATTGCCAGCCCTTTGTGGCCAGGTTACAGACCAGAGAGGGCAGGAAAAAGCAACCCTTCACAGGGTCATTAGAAAGTGCACGCCGTCAGGGATGCTCAGCACTTCCCTTTTATTTCAAAAAGATGTATTAGTGGTGGTGCTGGCACTGGAGACACTTCCTGCAAGGACCTGTATTGTTCTTCCCATCTGGTGCAGGCTTTCTGAATCTGGGATGAGAAACACCCAAAAGCTTCACTGCAATTCTTTTATTGCTATCTGCAACCATAGCACAAAACTGCACTAATATTGCTGCTGCACTGAAGAGTTTAAAAAGAAAATGTTGGAAATGTACATTAGAAAATGTGTCTGTTTTGTACACAGGGACAAAAATTCACAGGCATGAGACTAAAGGTGCTCTTGGTTTCTTGCCTTAAGATGACTGATCTGCCCTGGCCAGAAAAGTTAGGGCTAGAGTTTATTGCCTTGTATTGTACAGTATGGAAACTTCTTGGGTTGTTGAAGGAAGTGAAAATTAAATTTGAAGAGAATTCTTGATTTCTCTAATTTTATACCCTGGTGGTTTACTTAGTTCAGTGGTGGGTGAGTGCTTTACTTCAGCTAGAGCAAAATATTTCCATATTAAATGATTGGTTATGAATTCAGAATGTGAACTTACATCAGCCAGTGAGGTTATGTTTGGAGAAACCATTTAGGTTTAAAACTAAAATTTACCTGACTTTTCCAAGTCACTGTTCTCTATACTCCCAGGATTTATACCAGTTTTTTTTTTTTTGTTTTTAAAGTTATCCATCAATTTTGATTATTTTAATAAAAAAGTAATCACAGCTTTTACAGCTTTGATTTAGCCAATGCTCTCAGGTGATTGAGGAAATTCTGTAGAGACACTAAGAAGTGTAGCAGTTTGTGCCTGTATATCAATCTTGGTGTTATGTTTCTCTTTGTCACTACAGCAGTAAAAGGTTTTTCTCAGCCTAAACCATAAACTTTTCTGCCTCACTGCGTCCAAAATTGGATTATTTGCTGCAGAAAGTTGAAATTTCAGTTCTAGAGGATGTTGCTCAGTCTAAATGACAGTGAAAACAAGTCAAGTGAATTGAAATTATTTTCCTCTGTCTTCAGAAGGTGACCGACTCTGATGACCGCATTTGTGTTTTGTGATATTTCGAAAATGTCATTTGAATTTAAGACATGACTTTTTACCAATGGTTCTAGAAATGTAGCTGGTGCTGTTTAAGTTGTTTCCAGGATAGAATTATTCATAAAGATCCTCCAAGAAGAGACCATAAATTCCTCCTCATTTTACAGCCTGTCTACTGGTTTACCATGCTATGTCTGGGGACTTCATCTATTGCAGATGCCTTTTCATTCTTTTATGTGACAAAATAAGGTTCCCTTCTGTAAGAGATCAACATTTCATTCCCAAATTCGCTTGAAAATTAGACAGCTTTGTTTCAAAGGGAAAACAGCAAATATTGTAAAATACTGATGAAAATACAAAAAAGTCTTCAAATCTTCAGGGTTTTTAGTAATTAATTTGCCATATTCTCCATTCTTTCTACTACCCCTTTAAACACATTTGAGGGACATTTAGAAGGAGACTAAGGTGTAGAAGTCAATTGCCCAGACTTTGTAAACATCTGCATGTGAGACAGCAAGGGTGACAGAGACCAACATTTTGACACCCAAAAACCCTTGGAGTCAGGAAGAGGAAGATGCTTCCCAGGATTTTGAGCCATAGAAGCTTTTGTTGCATACCAGAACCAGCAGTCTCCTTGAGTGTCTGAGATCAAGAGCTACCTGTGAGAGCAATTGGCATCACTGACCCACCAAAGTGGTGATGTCCTGTCTGAGCTGCCACATACAGCAGACAAAGAAGGATGGTTGCTGTCCTTAACTCCCTGAAGTCTGGTTATAGATTAGATTCAGCCAGGATCTCCCAGGTGCTTAGGGAAAGGTCAGAAAGCAGCAGCTGAGATTTGCAGCAAAGCAGATGCTGTCTGGATGTAAGGGGGGTGGGGTGGGGAATCCACTGTGTGCGTGGTGCAGCCCTGAGAGAGAGAAAGCTTCATCCTTGGAGATGCATTCTTTGGAGAAGGTCAAGACACAGCCCTGAGCAACTGTGATTCCTTTTGGAGTTAGCCCTGAAGTGAGCAAAGCTTGACTTGAGGGCCACCAGCAGCCACTTCCAGCTTCAGCTATCCTGTGGGAAAATGACTTTCATGTAAGACACACAGGTGGGGTGGATGTGCAAAGACTGAAAAAAACATTCTCATGCCCTTCAGAGAGATAAGGTGAAGGAAGAGAAATGGCTTCATAAGAAAGTTTTAGAATAGAAATCTTGTTCAGATACTTTGGTTATAGAAAACAGTCTTTATAGTTCTCTCAAGGATGCATTTCTTGCAACATACAATGAGAAATCAGTTGTCTCTTGAAAGGATTTAGTTCAAATCCTTAAGTCAGCAGCAAGCTGTCAATAGTTAGTACTGAGCAGCTGAAAACTGTTGGATATTCTGGAAGGCTCTTTGGAAGAACTCTTCCAGTTCATTATGATATTGTGGGTTTAATTTTTATTTAAGAGAAAGTTCTTGTTAGAAAACATTCACTGAGTCTGTAACAATGATACCATAATAAGTTTAAATGAGTGCAATTTTTTAAAATCCTCAAAAATGTACTACCTTTTTTCTCTGAAAAATACTTCCAAAAGTAGATTCGTCTTTACTTTTACTTTGCATGCTGTCTCACAGAGAAAAAAAAAAAAAGTCATTGTAGTGAAATAGGAAGACATAAATCTATTTTTAAGTCGAGTGATGAACATTGTAAGGCTGAAAATATTTTGAAAAGACAGGCAATCCTCTCCCAAACTATAGTATAAACAAGGCTGCCACCAGGCAATCCTCTCCCAAACTATAGTATAAGCAATCCTCTCCCAAACTATAGTATAAACAAGGCTGCCACTAGGCAATCCTCTCCCAAACTATAGTATAAACAAGGCTGCCACAGTCTTCAAATCTCATATAAGGCTAGGCTTTATGAATGTCAGTGGAGGCTTTCTAGTCCTTTACTAGAAATGAAAACATAAATTATCAATTTTCTGAATTTAAAGTCCCACCTGAAAAGGAAGACAATGCTTGGTAAAATCATGACTTAAATGCAAATTGAACACGACTCTATGAAAGACTTCACAAGTAATGACTTTTTATATTACTTAAGTTTAAAATTCCTCAGAAACAGTGGTTAAAATGTTTTAAGTGCTAAATTACAACTTAGCTTTCCAAACTAAATCAATGGTACAGGAGATTGCAAATCAAAGTTTGCATCTTTTCCTTGAGACACTGGTCCAAAGCCTGTTGAAGTTAACTGGAATCTTTCAAGTGAATTCACCTTGGCCTTGGAAGATAAACATTATGCAAAAACTTTTGCCTTTATAATCACCTTCTACTCCCATGAAGGATATGCAAACAAAGGGGAAACTAAAACTTGGATAAAAATTCTGAGTGCTGTGTCTGAGAGGCAGTCGTGATATGGGCTAAATATTCCATTTCAGGACTGGAATAAAAAGTTTACGAAATCTGCAGACAAGCATGGACAGCCCCCCCTGCTGCTGTATGCATGGTCCACCCTTTCAGGCTGTAGATCTTACAGGGGCACTGGGTCACCCTTTGCAAGGACAAAGGCCTTCCTTGGGTCTGCCCCAAGCCTCCTTCAGCCCCCTCACTCCTACAATTAACATATCTGTAGGAGATAACTGTGATGTGCCCAGGGTTAACCTTCTCTTACTGGTACCTCTAGGTATCCGTGTACTGAGTTTCACCTATTTGCTTGTCATATTTGCACTGCTAAGCCTGATCCCAATATTTCCAAGTCCTTAAAGTATAGTCCTACATCTTACCATGGAGCCTGACATTCTTATCTCCATCTCATTCAGCCACCTGCAATGTGCTTTGAAGTCAAAAGGCTACCTGAAATTAAGATATTTTTGGTGCTCACCTGTCTTGTCAGTACTAGTATCATATGACAATCAGCCAGATTTCCAATTCGTTTCTTTTTGCATCAACACAGGTCAATTTCCCACAGGCAAAATCCCAAAGCATAAAGGGAAGCAGGACAGAAGCTCTGGAGATACCAGATGCTGCTGCTGGGAGCAGGGCAGACAGGCAGGAGTGGGGTTTATTACTTTTGGGAGATGTCCTTCCCATCCACAGCCCAGGCACTGCAACCCTCACCTCTTGATCAGCACTTTGTATTTACACAGCATTTTACATTGGTGTGGAGCAGGGTTGAGTGTACTTTGGGTGGCAGGGTCAGAACTTGGTGAAGAATTTGCATTAACTCCTCCCAAAACTTCTGCACTTGCTAATCACCACAACCTCATAGTGCTGAAAAGCACATTACATTGTTAAATATTTTTGCAGGACTGCAGGCTTCCAGACCCCATGCTGGGCATCTGAATCCTTTAATGGAAAAATTGCAAGTTTAAGACTGTGCTCCTGTCTGCTCCTGTAACAGTGAGATGGTTTCCCAATAGATTTCTGGGGATTTAGATCAAATTCAGTGGCAGTCTTGGTAATAGATGCTCTATTGTAGTTCAATAATTTTTGAAAACCTCTGCTGTGAAATGGCTAGCTACAGCACTGAAACACACTCCTGATCTTGCTTCTTTCATAAGAAACACTTGTGCAGCAAAGCCTGAGCCCTCCCTGCCACCTGCTGCTGAGCTGGCTGCAACTTGGACCCTGTGAAAAGCTTCTCTCCTCTTTCTTAATACAAAATTGCTGGTTTGTCTCCTTCTGCCCACTTAGTTCTGAAGTTTAAACCAAGGTTTAGAGTGCAATGGCACAAGGGTCCCTCAGAGCAAAATTTTGGTATAATACCATTCGATTATTATGCATGATCTCTAAATATGAAATACAATTTTTAGCTCAATCTAAGGTTTATTGTTTTGTTATCGTAGTTAACATTGCAGTTTGGTACCTCAGCTGCAATGAAAGTATGTTTATGGTAAGCTTTCCTTCCCCAGTTTCCTAATTTACCCACTCCTAAAGCCCAGATCTTTACAGACTAATGCTATTGTGCAGACCTGGACAAAAACTGTCAGTGTAAAGAAACCTATACGATGAAAAATATGTAATTTACAGCCTGAAACTAAATTTATGTTGCTTAAAACAACTATTTTCTAGCTTAGCTGTTGGAAAGGCGGAGGTGCTAAAACCAACTACAGCCTAGTTTTGCCCATTATAAGAGATTAAGAGATGAGACAGACACAAGAGTAATGTGGAAAAGTGGGGCTGTAACTTTACTGGAACTAGAAAGCTGGCCATAGTCAAGATGCTCTCTGGGCTAATATCTCTTATAAGTTTCCTGTCCTTGGATAGAATACCAAATCTAGATTAAAAGCTCCTCCTTGCTTCAGGAACACAGCCAGAGAGATTAGGGTAGGTGTCAGGACCTACTCCCAGTTCATCATGTTGCTCGAGGGAGCCACGTGGCAAATGCTCTTCTGCTGCAGAGCAAGATCCAGAGATCTGGGTAGAGATTGGTCCTTGGCAGTGAGTCCTGGCTTAAATATTAGCTACCTGCCAGTCATACTTTTTGGACTGGCTTTTCAGGAAGATAAAAGCACCCAAAGCACCAAGAAAAATCTACACTCATTGACACTGGGCACATGGTCAGAGGAATGCTGTCTGGGCAAAATACAAAAGGCAGCAATAAAACATCCTGCTGCTGTGAAGCTTTCCCATCCAGCCTCATGGAAACCAGCCTAAAGCCAGAGAACCCTGTCTGTGAAGGAGGTGGAAAATTTCACACAGTGAAAAAACTTGAACCTTTGTGAAGAATCTGGGCTCACCCTCCCAAGTGCTGCAATAGGTGATAACCCTGCACACAGCATGGGACCTCATCTCGTCCTGCTGGTGTGGACCGTGGGGTGTCTTGCAGCATCTTCATCACCCCACTTCCCTAGCCAAGCCAAAGGAAAGGAAAATCCCTTTGGGAAACTTGTCCTCTTTGGCATACAGGAATGTCTGAACGTGAGTTGCAAAGAAACAATTGCACATCCACTGGCAATCTAACACACTGTAATTTTTAGGGGCTTTAACCCACTCTTATTACATTTCAGAGCATTTTCTTTGACATTTGGATGTTTGGGGCTGGAGAAACAGCCTCAGTGGATGATATTTGGCGCTTCCCGGATTTTCCACACAAGGTAAGCCAACAAGCCTGAAGCAGCTGGGGCTGGCCAAGTCCTCTTCCCTGTTGTGCAGACTCGTGATGTGCCAAGGAAGCTCCACAAGTGAAGGCTCAAAGGTGAGAAGGCAGTGAGGAGAAATGAAACTTTGGCTGCCCATTTCACATCACTTCAAATGACTTTTAACATCCAGGAGGAGAAAATACAGTGAAAATCTCTCTCTGCACGTGCAGGACTGTGAACACGGACCTTTCTACTGAAGCTCCAGCATGTGTTGGTCCTTTATTTGGATGCAACTCTGCTTCCACCCCCTCACCACTGCTGATGAATACCCCCAAATTTGTCCCAGAAGCCTGTCATACCTGGGCATGTGGAAAAGGACAACTGTCTGCTGTGGAAACAGCAGCAGATTGGCTTGTGGTTACCGATCCTGTCTGCGGCTGAGGGCTTGCTGATGGAGAAGCCTACATCCAGCCTTTAGCGATGCTCCTGCCTTCCAGAGGTGGCTGGCAGAAGTTGCTGATGTCTTTGGCTGCCCTGAGTGTCCCTCATTCAAGGTCCTGCATGGAATTCCTTCCTTTGCCAAGTGGTTAAAAAAAAAAAAAAAAAAAGAAAAAAGAAGCAAAAATAATTAGACTTACACTTAAAAAAACAGTTTGGAAAATATGTTTCTTAAAATCAACCCCCATTTAAAAAAATTAGTTCAAGATGTTGTCACTTCCCGAGCCAGGAGACACTGGGAGCACAATGCAGGAAGCCTGTCCAGCCCCTGCACTGCTGTCGGACAGGGACAAGTTATTATAGTGTGGGTGAGATTAAAAAAGGCTCTGAGCACCCAGACAAAATTTTCCTTTGTCCCTGTGCAGTATGTGTGTAACCCAGTCTGTGACCTGCACTGACCAGGGGATGGAAAAGAAGTTCAAGAGTTTTACCTCTATGAAGTCATTTGTTTCAGACAAATTGCAAACAGCAACACAGATCCATCTGTGGTGAAGACTATTTCTGCCATGTTGTCAGTGGGATGTTGCTAAACAGGGCTGCCACAGACTCTCTTCACCCCACAGGCCACCCTCAGGAGATCAGACTGTCGGGGAGAGATGCAGTAGGATGCTGATGCCAAACAATCACAGAATCATGGAATGGTTTTAGTTTGGAGGGGACATTAAAGATCATCTCATTCCAACCCCCCTACCTTGGGCAGGGACATCTTCCATTAGACCAGGTTGCTCAAAGTTCCATCCAACCTGGCCTTGGACACTTCCAGGGATGGAGTATCCATGTTTCTCTGGCAACAGTGCCAGTGTCCCACCACCCTCACAGTAAAGGTTTTGTTCCCAATATCTGATCTAAATCTACCCTTGCCCTAATGCAGGAGGACCATGAGTCAGCTATGAGTGACATAGGAATAATTAAATCATTTAAGTGAGCAAGAACTGTGCTCTGTGTGTCTGTGCTTGTGTTTGTTAGGGTATGATACACACACCAAAAGCACTGAGGCATTAAAATGCCTGTTGTCTATTATTCTGTTACCACTGTATCTGTGCTCCAGCATGACCATGCAATCACATTCACAATCCATTTCTGAACTGGGAGAGGAGAGGAGGAATAGCTTTTTTCTCTTTAGCACTTCAGGACCAGATCCAAATCTCTTGAACATCAATGGGCACCTTTTCAATTCTTTCATTAGGTTTCAGCACATAGTCTAGCTGCAGTAGAACAAATTGAGATTATTATTTAGGCAGATAAACCCTCCATCACCTTTAACTAGCAGTAAATTTCAGTGTGACAGAGACATAACACATATTTGGGAGTCAATTCGTTGCTTCCTAAATCTCTAACAATACTGGGAGATACGTTTTTTTGGAACTGAACATTTCAAAGAGATATAAACTGGAATCTGCAGTGCATAAGCTGTTGCTTCCAGAAGTCCCTAATTTTCTTCTCTTTCTTTTTTTGCTCCTAATTTCCTTAGCTTCAGCTTCTCCTTTCTTTGATTTATCCTACAGTCTTCACTTCAGTGAGGCAATGCTCAGTGTAGAGAACGTGAAGTCCAAGTTGAGTTTCTTCTTTTTAAGGCGGCTCTAACTTGACCTTTCTCCATTTTTTTAGCTTTGCAGCTTTTTTCAACATCTTGTAAATTAAAATATATGGTATTGTAGTGTTGAATAAAAGTCTATAAGTCACAAGAAAAAATTGAAAAATTCATTTTCAATGTATATTGTACTAGACAGAACCACTGACGGTAGTATGCTAATGGCTGGACGCAATAATCTGAAAGTTTTTTCCCCAGGCTAAACTATTCTCTGAGTCTATGAATAAGTTTAGTAAGTGTATAATTTAATATGATTCTGTAATTGTTTATATCTGCAATTAGAATTTACAGATTTTTTTTCTCAGTATTATCTGTATATATTTCTGAAGAATAACAAAAATGAAATTTAAAGGGTCTAAAACATACCCTGAAGTAACTTTCGTATATAGAATATTATAGCATTGAAGATGGATCTCCCCGGATTGTCTGCAGAAAGCACTTTATTTCCTTTGATTAATGTTATCAAAGTCTCGACTCTAATTTTTGAAAGTGAATGCCAGAACTCGTGTTTCAAGAAAATTTACTGGCAATTGAAATATTAATTTTTGGGGGGTTTCTTTAAGGGGTTGGACATTTAATAAACCAGTCTTTGATAATATCTTTAAAGTGTTTAAATGTGAATTTAAGAAACTGAATTGTGAAAGGTGAGTTGGTTTCATTTTAAAGTTTTAAAAAAAGATTATTTCCTGTAAATTAAGATCTATACCTGTACACTGACAAGATTTAATTTAATAAAGTGCTTTGAACAAACAGAAGTATTTTTCCCCTCTCACTTAAAGATAATATGCTGTAGAGATTAGAAAACACATGTTATTTGCTTCCTCAGATTTTGGTAGGAGAGAAAATATTTGTGTTCTCATCAAAATAATAGAAGTTCCATTTTATCATCAACTGTAGGAGTATTTGATCCATATTTAAGTAAATGAAAATCATGGCTACAGACTTACGGGTCTGAATTTCAGATCTGTTGATAACAATAATAATACCCCAATAAATCAATTATGTAATAAAGGAGGATAAAAAAAAAACTAGGAAATGAATCACTTCATGATATTTTAACTACAGGAAAATTCATAGCAACTTTTGTTAAAATTTGCAGTATATGGCAATAATACTTGCAACAACAACAAAGATTAAGAAACCTGAATCTATGACTTTGGGTTTTGTTTTTTGTTTTACACATACTGAGCTTAAAACTTCCTGATGAACTGAAATATATTGTTTATTTTCATTAGAGAGATATGAAATGAGACATTAAGTCTTTGACCTAAATGCCTTTTTGCTTGCGTATGTTATCTCCAAAAGAAAGAACAAAGTGTTATTAGGCTACAGGTTATTTTTCAATGTGCGGGTTACGTTCAAAATTAAAAAAAACCCCAAAACATTTCTACTTGGTTATATATATTTGTTACCTAGTGCTGCTTTTCCCTCTTTTATATGTCCATTTCTCACATCAAAATAGGATTCACTCCTGTCCTAAGTTTCTTCCTAAATTCAAAATATAAGGAAAGAAGGTCAGAAAACAAGAGGTTAACCGTAACTTCTAACAATATAAATCCATTCAAGCCATAAATAGCAAGGTGATTTGGTTTCTTAATGTTTACCATGACTTTAAATGAGTAGTAAGGAATCTCCAGTGCTGGAAAATTGAAGATTATTAAAGGTAATGAATACCAGCCAGAACTTAGATGTTAAAAATTGGGGCATAAAGCAGGCCAGAGCTGTGCTGGCTCTGAAGAAGTAAAGGTTAGGAGCAAGACTCACTGAGTTTATGCCAGAGAAATTCTCATTTGAACAAAACATTCCACGAAATCCACTGTACCTTGTCTGTGTTCCAGCAGCTTTCACAAAGACCAGGCATCACAGTGGGACATTTTCCTGCTCTCTTCACTCAGTCTAGTGTTGAGCATTTCAGACTTTCAGTTCAGACTGAGATGTTGGATGTTGGGTGACACAATGGCAAAAAAATGGACAGTCATTGCCTGGGAAGGTAAAGCTTGATAAGGAGTTGATGGCCTTGGGTTAACCTTTGGTCTTGACTTTGAAAATACCCATTTGCAGTCCTCCAGTGAGGGTTTGTGTCCTGTTTTGTGTTCATTTACTTTGAATAGATGAGGAACTTGGTGTCATAATGTTCTGGAGTTAGCGCAGCATTACACTCTGGATTTTCACAGTAGATTATCCCAGTTTTGCCCAGTTGTGTTCACATCTCCTCTTGGAATCCTTGCAAAACTCTGTGTGGCCTAAATTTGAGTCCTCCCAAGGAATTTCATCCAAGTGGAACTGGCTATCCAGATTATTATCAGAGGATGCCACAATCTACACTGAATGGAAACCTCAAGCAACAGAGACCTCTTGGAGTTGCACATATGCCTCTAATGTAAGTGCATTACAGCTTGGGAGGCCAAACCTTTTCTGTTCATCATGTCAGGACGACCACGAGCAACATCACAGAGCCTGTGAGTGATGCTGACAAGCACTGAGGTGAGCATGAGTAAAGAAAATCCAATTTGTGCTGAGCACCAACACCGAGCCTTGGCCTTATGAAATGCACTTACTGGCAGAAGGCTGCTGTTTGCTTCCGCTTTCTTTTTCGCTGGAGCCAACCCTTTAATCTCAGTGAGTGCCACCCCTGAGCAGTCTGGCATGTGCACTTTGGGGGCTGCTGAGATCCCAGCAGCCTCCTGCCAGGAGTTCATTAATTACAAGAACAGGAGCGCTGCCTGAGTGCTGTGCCAGCGTGTGGCTTCCAGGTCTTTGACGGTGTGTGTTTATGCAACTGCAGACAGTGCTGGCGTCTGCTGCGCCTTGCAGGGTGACAAGGAAATGACAGTAAATCCAAGAGTGTGCTCATTCATTGCTTACGTGAAAATATCCTGCCTTCATCATGCCAGAGAGGAGCCAATGTCAGCGCTCAGAGCTCTGAGGTCACTTCCCCCATATCATGTCACATGTCTCGTGGGGTACTTGCATGGACAGACCAGCAAAGTTGACGGGATCCACATTTTGTTTCAGAGGCAGTTGACCATCACCCCGCTGCTGAGGTCAGTGGAAAGGGAGACAAGACTGAGCCAGGCTGAGCCATGGAGCTCTCTGATATGGCCTTTGGAGATGCCCAGCTCCAGAAGGGTTGCTTTCCTGGATTTCATAGCCAGAAAATAGTATGCAAGAGTCAGTGACTTGCTTGGTGCCAGCCAGAGCAGATCCATTGATGCCGTGGACTGACACTGTTTTGCACCGCACAAATATCTGGTGCATGGTCTTTTGCTCCTCCTGACTGCTAATTCCAACTGAAATGTAAACCCATTTTAGGACAGTTTAAAAATGTAAAATTAGTTCTTAGTTTCTTATCTGCTAGCATCAAATCTGGCCAAGGCAGCTATCTATAAAATTAGAGTATATCAAGAAGATTTCTAGATCTCATGAAAAGACTCTTTTCCATCTCCCTGGAGATTTAGCCTTCCACTTGCTTTTTAACTTCAGTCCATCTTTAGATCCTGTGGAAACAACACTAAAGCTAAACACAGAACTAAAATGAGCTCACATCATCTGGAAAAACACCTTTCTTGGAGAGGCCATGTTTAACTTAGACCCCTACAAGGGTAGCAAGAGTTCAAATTGAAAAATTTTAGTAATAAATGTATTTAAAGGGTTTATGCAGTGATACAGAGCATTGATAACCTTGCCAGGGCTTGCCACAAAGGAACATCAAAATAGAAATGAGTTTCATGAGCAGACATCAACCCCTTTTAATGTTAGACTGAAACAAAGAGATTGAGGTATAGGAACAGGAGAAGATGAATAGGACTGAAAAAGCTTAATATAATGATTATAGAAGCAATGAAAACTTGCAAACATGGTGTTATAACCATTGCATGTAAAATGAAGAGTAAATAACCACAGCAATAGCAACCAATGTTTTTATGATGTGGCAATCATATATGTTATCCTTCCATTGTCCATATATGAATGACATTCAACTGAATATAATAAGCCATTAAGAGAGGTGAAGTGCTCTCAATTGCCATCTGAAAAGGGATCAAGCATTTTAGTACCAAAGAAGAAATATTTATGATATGCCTTTGAGTTCAAAAAATGGAAGCAGCAGGATGGGGTAACTGGAAAAACAAAGTGGTATGATAGAGCTTGGGGCAGAGGCCAGCCACAGGGCAGATAGAAGAGGAAAGACTTTTGACAGAAAAGTATAAGCCTAAACTACAATGAGTGGCAGCTCTGCCCTGCAGTTACTGCAGTTAACTTGAAATAAAATACTAGGAGCTATAGAGAGAACTGGTCTGTGCTCTTTTGACACTAATTCTCCTTCTTGGAGTTTTCCAGTTTTCCATTAAGAAATTTCACAAGAGGTATTAAAAAAATGCAACGAGCAGTAAAATAAAAGAGCCCAGATCATTGTCACACTGGACCTGGAACCAAAGATATTTGACAGATTCTGTCATGATGCTTCTTCTTGCCCTGCTGCAGATTACAGAGCTGTTGATGCCCCTGCTACTAAGCATTGCAATATCAGTCTTGAATTGTTTATTGGGATGTCTGCTTTCTTGTCATACTTGCCAGAAAAGTGTGGCTGAATGTCTGATCTGAAGCAGAATAATTTACTTCTGTTATCTGATGCTGTGCAAAGGGTGAGACTAATCTTTCATTGCATGCTAGCAAAATAAAAAAATGGATTCTCTGAGTATATCTCCCACTGTCCTTGACTCCACAGTTGCACAAACTCACTGGAAGTTTAGGCTTTCAGCCTTCTAAATGACTAGATGGTGAAGTAGTCCAGATGTTCTTCACAGAAGGCTTCATTACAAGGATACTGCCATTTCAGCCAATGAACAAAAACTTGTAGGCATTCTTCAGTGCCCTTTCTGCAATACAGTTGGCCAATTATGCAACTTCAGCAAGTATGGTGATGGAACTTGGTGGTTTTATGCAGTAGAGGTTCCTGCTAACTGGAAGGAAGACAGTGTTGTTCCAGTTTACAAGGGCATGAGGGAGACCTTGGGAAACTACAGACCTGTTAGCCCAGTCTTGATGCCTGGGAAAATTGCAGAGAACATCATACTGGGTGCTACTGATAGGCCTTTAGAGGACAAGGCAATCATCAGGCACAGATAACATGGGTTCATGGGACAAAGGGAAGTCCTGTATAATTTATTTAATATTCTTCTAGCATAAAGTCACCCACCTATTGGATGAGGGGAAGGCAGTGGAAAATGTTTTTCTGCACTTCAGTTTATTAAGGATTTTGATTTTGTCCCTCACAACATTCCTCTAGACAAGCTGTCTGACTATGAAGTGAGCAGGTACGTGGTTCAGTGGGTGAAGAATTGAGTGAAGAGCAGGGCTCAAAAGGTTGTAGGGAATCTGTCTGGAGGCCAGTCACCAGCACTTTTCCCCAGGGCTCACTTCTAGGGACAGTTCTGTTCAACATATTGGAAACTGGAGTAGGAAGTTGATGCTGATGATGCTAAACTGGAATGTGCTGTTGACTCTCTTAAGGGACAAGAGGCCTTGCGGAGGGATCTGGATAGTTTGAAGCACTGAGCAATCATCAGTGGCATGAAACTGAACAAGAACAAATGCTGGGATGGAGAAATACTTTCCACAAATATGAATTGGGAGTGGCATGGCTGGAAAGCAGCCCCACAGGAAGGGGTCTGAGGCTGCAGGCTGACAGCAGGCTCAGTACAAGTCACCAGTGGCAAACCTGTCTTAGGATGCATCAAATACACCACAACCAGCTGGTCAAAAGGGGTGGTTGTATCCTGTACAGCAGGTTGCAAATCCTGCTGTATTTAGCACTGCTGCAGGGTCATCTTGAGTATTGTGTGTCCCGAAATTTAACAAGGATGTGAAGGTCCTTGAATGTGTCAGAGGGGGACAAAAAAATGGTAAAAGAGCTGGAAGCCAAATCCTCTGTGGAGCAGCTGAGGACAGGGGCTTAATCTAGTTTGGAGAGAAGGAGGCTGAAGCATCTCACAGAGCTGCTCTCTGCAGCTTCATGACAAGGGGAAGTGTAGAGGGTACCCAGTGCCAGTATGCATGGGAATAGCTAAAAAGCTGCTTCCAACAGAACGGATATAACTGGAAACAGGATTTTAATTTATGTTTCTGACTCTCTTTCAGGACAGGTGCTAACAAGCAGTATCACAGTGTGCAGGTGTAGCCAAGAACAGGTTAATGCAATCCTCAATTTAGCTTGAAAAGCCATCACTTGAAGTCTGGCAAAGTCAGAGCCAGAGTTTTGCAAATCCCCTGCATCTTGTGGAGAGCCATTTGCTAGTGGGACTGCATGAGGAAAGCAGATTTCTGTCTCACTCGTGTGACTCTTGTGGCAAGGAGTTAATGGCACAATTTGTATCCAACACGGTTGCTATGAGCTCCACCTCTCCAGGCAAGTTTGCCCATAGAGTTTCTTGGAATATTATGAATTATGGGCTGTTTATCTTCCTGGTAAGTGTCCTTCACCCAGGATCTCTCTGGAGAGAGTGAACATGATGGTCTGTAAACCATTCCTTCATAGGACGTGTTTGTTTTGACCACACATCCTTCCTGAACCCTGCCATATAGAATAACCCAAACAATGGAACTGCCTGGAGCCAAAAGAAGTTGTGCCAGGTGAACCCAGCCTCCTTCAAATCAGAGGCAGACACTGGGTCAAGCCACAGATGATACAGCAGTCTTGAAAATATGTAACTGATATTGAAAACCAATCTGAAAATTATCTAAAAAGTATTAACCTTTACCAGAAACAGGAAAGCAGATAAATGATTGATGCAAAAAGAAGGCTCGTTCTAGGAAAAAAAACCTCAAAAGTTTTAAGAATGTGACTTTCTCTGTTTGGTAATGCGTTTTTTATGCATGAATTTGTATTTTGGCATTCAAAAAATCTAACCCGCAAACATTCCTACTTTATTTTTATTAATTTTTCTTTTTCTCTGTTTTTAAATTATTTTGATTTTTAGCCTTTGAGAAGGAAGAAAAATAACCAAAGTCATGTATTACTTCGGATGTAAAAGTTGAAACAATTTTGATTTATGAATACAGGCGAGCAGTCCCTGTTTTCTGAAAAGCAGGAATAAGGATTGGATACAGTCACACAGAAAAGGATTTTCCAAATTATGACACACCTTGATAACACACGAACCACACTTGTTGCCTTCCAAAACCTTCTCTGCTGTCATTCTTGAGTAGTGATGCATGAAAAGCACTCCTGTGCCTGCCTGGTGCTTGTATTGCCCACATGGAGTGCTGAAAAGTGACAGCTCCTCATGGGGCTGCAAGCCTGGAGCCCTTCCATGCACAGGCTGTTTTGCACAAGCAAGAACCCCTGGAGAAATGGAGCCAAGGGGAGAGCAGAGTTTGCTCCCTCTCAAGGTTTGTAATGGGCCAGAGAGAGCCAGGGCACGTGTGGTGGCTTGGAAGCACAAGTGCAGC
Source organism: Poecile atricapillus (assembly GCF_030490865.1). Classification (NCBI taxonomy): domain Eukaryota; kingdom Metazoa; phylum Chordata; class Aves; order Passeriformes; family Paridae; genus Poecile; species Poecile atricapillus. Next base: position 48,136,352 of record NC_081250.1, on the reverse strand, counting down.
AGGCAGGAACAGAGTTGGAAAGGCCCAGAGAAGCCCTGGCAAGGGACTCTGCTCAGTGACACACAGAACAAGAAGCAGCTCTGGGGGCCACCCTCGGAGCCTAGGAAGTTGTCTTTCCCCAGATGCAGGGTATGAGGGTCACCTTCGTGGGGCATGAGCAGCAGGCTGCAACCTGACCAAAAGGGAGGGACCCTACAAGCCCTGAGCAGTGGTCATGTTTGATGCAGCAGAGGAAGGCCAAAAAGCCATGGAAAACTGTGCCAATCTGTCCCACAGGAAAATTCCTTCCTTATCTCAGCACCAGTACAGGCTATTCTCTAGGCATGTGTCTAAGACCTGTTTTGTTGTCTCACAAACTGGTCAATACTTCCCAGATGTCTAAAACCCATTATCCCTCAGCCTGGAGCTGTCTCAGGGCCTTTTGAAAGTGGCCATACTCAAATGGATGCTGAACTAGCACATCCTGAACCAATTAGCTCTGGCTGTACTAATTACATTTCCATACTGTCCTGTATTTAGCAATAATCCAGACTGGATGTAACAACTTCCTATACAATTGGCATTGAGAACCACATCAAAATAAAAAAATAGTCACATCTTTTGGCTGCTGTAGGTGGAAATTTTTTTTGAAGCACAAGTGAGACTTTACTTTTTATTTTCACTTTAGTTTATAAGTATGGCCATTGATGGCCTGATCTGAGGTTTATGTCTCATCCCAAATATTTTAATATGGGCTGCTGTTACATAGCAGGGCACTTCAGCGTGAGGGTTTTCAGTACAAAGCAAGTGCTGTTTACAGCACTGGAGTGCAGTGATTGTGCTCACACCCTCGGGTTCAGGTGGCCCAAAGTTCACTGTGGTGCTCGAGGCACCTGACCAAACACACACCACGTATGTCTTCCTCCTCTACAGCCCTTTGCCTGCCATGTTTCAGGCAGCTGCTATAGAAATAAAGTAGGAAGTTTTAGTGATGTATTGTGCTTGGCCATCCTTGCTTGGTGCTTTTGGCTGGCAGGGACATGTTTCACCATCAAGGCACTATCCAACATTTCCTCCTGCTGTTGAAAAAGATCCTCTGAAGGGAGAGATTTTGTGTGAGCAACACATCTGACATCATGCTAGAGCTGCTCTAATATAGGCAACATTGAGCCCCAGGCTTTGAAGCACAATAACTCTTTGCTTCCTGTGGCTTAGCTTTTGCGACTGCTTGTTTCACAAGGCCAGCTCAGGTGGCTCAGTGATGGGAGAGGCAGCAGGTGTATGGGAACTTGTCCTGCCTTCCTTCATTCTGGACTTTGTCCTCTGATTAGTACTCCTAATGTTTCCCATGGGGACCATCAGTTCTTTTCGTCCACATCTGTAAGAGTGAGATTGTTGGAACAAATAATCCTAAGGACAATATCATTTTGGCAGTGTGAGCTAGCACAAGGAGGAAATTAAATGGAAGGGTGTTGGGCGCTTTCAAGGTCCAAATTCAGCAGCTCTGTTAAGAAAACTTTTCTTGGAATTGAAAGAACAGGGTCGTAAGTGCCGACTGTTTACTTCCACTGGCTAGAGATTATTTCACGCCTAATCTATTCACTTCAGTGGGAGGTGAAAATGTTTGGTACTTCCCTGAAGCAAGCATGAAAGGTCAAATCCATCCAAGGCCTCCTTCCTTCTGCAGGGCACCCAAGAGCAAGCACTGGTCCCTGAATGGCCATCAGGCGCTGAGTGAACATCGTCTGGGTGAGCAAACCCCATGAGTGCTCTGTCAGACTGGTCAGGTCTTTCAGGGATTGGCATTGCCCAAAAAGAAATGCTGATTTTTAGGAGACTTTGAACTTGAATTTGGGTTCCATAATTAATGTCCTTTCTATAAATTCATAAAACAAGCTGAAAAGGAGCAGGCAAACATGGTTCATCTTCTTCCTTTTTTCCTCCCTCATCCCTGCTTCTTTTCTTTGGGGTGTGGTTGACTGTTTTTTTCGGCTACCACTCTGCTGGCATACTTTAATTCTGCCTTATCTAATTTCTTTTTTCACCTTGCTCTATTATTGCTATTTTTCTCCCCTTCTCACCTACATGAAACATGAACTTAACAGATTTCTGAATGAGATTTCCAGTCTAGGATGTCCCAGCAGTCTGGAAACAGGGTAAAATGTCTTCTGTTTGGGTGAGATTTCTCCCATGGTAAGGGACACTGCTGTTGCTCATAGCCTCCTCTGTGTTCAAGCAGGCACATTTGATAAAAGAAAGGATTCAGAACAGATCCTGTGCTGGCATAAAACATACATTTCTTTGGAAATCTGCAGAGTATCGAGCCAACACACAAGTAAAGACACCCCATTCCTTTGACAGGATTGGGTCTGCAGGAAGAGGCAATGTCTTTAATTAGTTGAATTGGTATGGTTGCAAAAGTAGCCAGCTTTAGGCAAGAGCTCCTCTTCAAGCCTACAACAGAAGCAGCTTCTTTCAAAGCTGAATGCCAGCTAAGAGGGATTATTCAGAGTTTAGTCCTTCTGACAAGTTGCATTATTTATTTACTTTAAAGCAGTTCTAAGGCTGAAAAACTTTATATTAAAACTACATATTGCTTTGTAGGTACAGCGTTCATTCCATGAAGAATCTTTAGAGCTTTCTACATACTATTTCTTTAATTCAAAAGTCATTATTTCTGAAAATAACTTCTACATCATTTCTGTAAAAGAATGCTGGGAGAAAACATCTTGTCTTCTGTCTCTCTCTCTCTATGAAGCAACTGCTCAAGAATGAATTATGGTCATGCATACAGGATTTAGTACAAGATCTTACTTTAATAAAGTAAAAGCAATGTGGGCTGCCCAGCATAGAGCATAGTTCCCCATCTCCTTTGGAGAGATGTGGTGTATTTCCAGGGGTTAAGTATCTACAGACTCTGCAGAGCCCAGAGTTTTAACACTCTCATCATAGTTGGTAGTCACTTGGACCACTAATAAGGGTATCTCCACTGTCACTCATCATTACTTTCAGCATTTCCACCTCCTGTGCTCTTGCCAGTGCAAACTGCTGCCAGCATCAAGAATATCCTTCTTTATACAAGTCACCGATTATGGGGTATTGCAGCAATGAACAAGGGTTAATGGCACCAAGTCTATGGTAAAAAAACCCAAACTCAATATCCATATGAAAAATTGCCCCATCAAATTAACTAAAGCAGCTCTCATACAAGAAAAAAGGAAACAGGTGAAGAAAGCACATAAAAAATTAATTTCAAAATGGCATGGCAATGGAAAGATAGGAAGGACTTTTCTCACAACTTTAAAAGGCTTATAGGACAGTGGAGAAGACCTGCCTGCTGTGTGTGAGGGTACAGCAAGGTTCCTGACAGACCTGAAGAATGAGGATGGGACAGTGGGGACAGGCTGAAGGGCACTGTCTGGCCACACAGGGGCTGTCACAGACTGCTGGATTGGGGCAGGAGCCATGAGCACATACCCCCACCAGACAGGCTGGGACGGCAGTGGCAGAGGTGATGGGAGCGGGCACGCATTCTCTGTGGAAAACAAAACTGAGTCACTGGCCCGGCCTGAAGGATAATTTTAGTGCAGAGGGTGAAACCCAACCCTCTCCTTCAGCGTGACATGGGCTGTTACGTAGAGCTGGCAACTCAGCTGCTGCTGTTTCAGGAACGTCAAAGCTGTTTATCAGCCCTGAGCAAGCGTGGGAAAAACCTTGGCGGGGAGCAGGGTGAGCCCAGCAGGTTTTCCTTTCATTTCCTCTTCTTCCTTTTTGCTCACGAGCCCCTTTGCCTGGCGTCATGGAAGCCTGAGCTGAGCCAAATTAATAGTGACGGCCGGGTGTTGAGGGCACGATCAACACCACCGTGCATGGAGCGAGCACACAGGGGCACACAGGGTAAGCCCAGACACGTAACATACACGTGTAATTTTACTCCATGTTGTAAGGCAGGGGCTGGGAACCCTCCATGACATTGGTGCTACTGCCACAATGCCACCAGGCCTCTGAGAGCCCCACTGGTGGAGGCAATGGTGCTGGCCCAAAGTTATCACAATCAGGAAGGCAAGAGCAGGTGGAAAGCAGAATTATTGTTCCTACCTTGCAGGGTGGGAAAGAAAGGAGTCTGAAGTAGATTCCTATGGATGTAGTAGTGAGAAGATTAATTCTTTAGTCTTCAAGGGCAGCAGGCAGCACTCTTAAAAGCACACACATTCTTGTAGATAAACACACAGGTTTATCAGTTTGCATCAGTCATGCACTCACGCCTGCAAAATGCGCAGTGCTGGGCTATTTATCTTTGTTTCAAACAAAATACCATACTGCAGCTATGTGCATCACTTCATTTAGGATGCAGTTTTGGGCTCTGTGCTGAAACAGCCATACCAAACCACATGGATTTTTACCTTGGAGTATGTTGAAATAGCAGGCACTAAAAGTGTTTGGAAATTTACAGCAACATATTCAGAGCAGCATCTTGTCCTACATTTCTGACTGTTTTCCAGGACTACTGACTGGATCCTAAGTTTTTTTCCTCTCCCCTTAAAAAGCAGCAAGTGGTCAGGATTGTTTAAAAAGTTTTCCAAGCTACTTCATTTGTTCCTATGCCTAAGTGCAGATGTGAAGATTAAATCTGTGTCTGAGTTCATGCCATACATGCAGCCTTCTGGAAAGGCTGTGACCTCCAGATCTTTATAGTCAGGGACTGATGTCCACTTGTGCGGGTGCCCTTTTGAAATCTTTATTCCTTACAGTTAGGGAGTAAGTTACTGATGATCTCGTGATGTGCCTTTCTGTCCTGCAGTTTGCCTCCAGCATCAGTTTGTGGCCAAGGATGCAGGATGTGATACAACAGATATGCCAAGACCTCTCATCAACTATTACTGGGGTATTTTGGGACAGCAGCAAGTGCACATGAACCAACTCTGGTCTCTCTGTTGGACACCTACATGTGTATGTGTACAGTGTATGTTGCACACATATGGCTGGCACTGCCCTTGCCCTTGAGATAGAACTGCTGGCAAAATAAATAGGTCAAATCCAACTCAGATTCATCAGGTATTTAGATGCTCCTACTGAAATACATGCAAGCGAGTGTTGCAAACACTGTTTGGAAGTGAACTTCACTGACGTTAGGAAGTAAAGGGTGGTGGAAAAAGAGATGCAAGTTTGCAAGGAGTAAGTGTAAGCACTAAAATGCAATTAACTTCAAGGTGAGAAATACACTGATTTTGTTAATGTCCCAAAATAAGGATATCATACTGTTTAGAGATTTCTTGACTAAAATTGACTTTGACAGTGGATTATTGTGCTTCTTCCTATGTTCTTCATGAAAATTGGCATTCCCTTGTATATGGCAACACTTCCATGGTGTGCAGCATGGCTTGAGGCAGGAAAATCTGTCCCTAATACTAGAGTTAAGCAAACTGTTAAAATAGGAACTGAACCAAATGCCCAGATCTCCTCCCCAAACTCAAACAAAACCTTTATTTGAGGTTCAGGAATATTTGGTTAACTTTAAATTAAACAATGTTGTGTTTCTACACATCCTGCTTTCAGCAGAGACTCCAAGCAGAAACACAAAAATATGGCAGGCACATCTATGTTTGCACTATTTCTGGCCCAGCTGAAACCAGGAAACACTGGAAATCACACAAAATTGGCTATGCCTCACAGAGTATCCAGCTACCAGGTTCTGCTGCTGTAACCCCACAGAGTACAATATAACTCATGTTCATACCGATCTATTATTAATTTTTTACCAAATAACTGTGACAAACAAGTTTCCCAGACTATCGGACATATGAACCCCCCATTTTTATTCAATTGTGGCAGCATACTATATAGCTACCTTATATTCCTTTTATGGTCCTTCTCATTGAGTCACTGGCACAGCTGCCTGAAGATAAAATGTCTCTTGTGGTATGCAACAACAAACCAAAGCACATCGTAACAGATAACAAACCGGGCATTCGCATGTTGTGCTTCATATTTGGTTTGTGGCTAATTCAAAATACGTAATCCTAACTTTTGCTGCTTGATATCTCTTTTGACAACTCTCTGCATTGGATTTGTAGAGCATAAATATGAAGACAACCCCATTGTTTCAGAGGAACATATTTAGCCATATAACACTGCTCTGTAAGTCAGGGCAAAATTGTGAAAGCACTTTTGTGTACCAGAGTTTTGCAAATTTGCAAATTCATATTTAAAGGAACATTTAATACTATTGCTAGAAACTATAACACTGTCAGCAAAACATAATACAGACACCCTGATTACCCAGCTATCTGCTTGACCGCAACAAAGCCATCCCAAACGATTCAGTACCACAGCTTCATGTTTGCTAGCCAGATTTATTATATTTTCCAGATTCTAACAAGACACATATTAAGAAATGCATGTTAATCATTGTCCTAATGAGAACAATATGCAGTTAGCATTTAGAGTGTCACACAAAAAATACAGAAGGCAAGTACAGAATAAGTGCACTCTAAATTCAAGGAAACCAAATCCTTCTTTCCACTAGTGTGTTTCAGTGAAATGGCCCTCTCCAAGAGAAATTTTTAATCAACTAGCTAAATTTTAAGTGGTATGTATATGTGCTTTCATTAGGCATGGGGCAAAATAAAATGCCATTCTGACCACAAAGAATGTGAAAGAAAAACAACCACTCTCCCACTTCCTTGCGTACAAAATGCTATGCGTATATCAAGCACTAAAAGCCTGCCCAGTATCTCTCCTCTGGAGACACCAAACTTCCCAGTGTTTACATCTGTTTACAGCCAGATGATTTCTGGAGCTAACAACAACCCAACATGTGTCAAGAAGACAAGAATCTGTCTTTAAATTTTTTTGCAAGTAATGAAATGCATACCTTACAGAATAAACCAGTTAATGCCATTTTGGTAAAAGTGCAAAACCCATCACACTTCTGAGAGTCTCAAAGGTGCATGAAGGTTTGGTTTGAACTTTCTAATACAAAATATGTGCACTTGCTGCACTTTTTTGGTTATGTGGAGATAATAAGATTGAGATGCTGATGAAAAAGCAATTAAAACAGGTATCAATGGAGTGGGTGCAAAAGAAAGCAAGATTGTCATGTCTGCTTAGACTGCAGTGCCGCGCTGCCACACTGCACAGAGAACATCTAAAACCCGTGCCTCCCGTTCTTCCCTCCCGCCTTTCTACACAGGTCACAGGCTCTGTCTTTCTCTCCATCCTCACCACCAGGCACTGTGTGAATGCTGATTCAGCCTTTACTAACTGTGCACGAAGAACAGCTTCTCTTTTTTCAAACCTCTCTGGAATTATAAAGGTGTTACCACACCCTGAGTAAAGACTGTTTGAAGTAGTAACAAAACATTAAAGCCATTTAGAGTGCAGTACTGTTTAATCCCTTTGCATAGGTTAAAACTAGTATGGCCATGAAGAGTGAGTGCTGAAGTAAAATTTGACTGAAAATTATCTTAACACACCCTACTGGACACCTTTTCCAAAAGGAAGATGCATAAAAACTTTGGCTTACGTCTTTTTGAAGGTGTACCTCTCCCTCCTTCCCTTCTTTTCACACCATTCTCCGAAGAAACAGAAAAGTATTTTTTGCATGTCAGCAAGCATTAAATGAATAAAGCTACTCCAGTTTCTTTTCAGAAAAACAAAACTTAGCTCAAAAATTGACCACCAGCTTCCTGAAGAGCAGAAAAAAACCAAAACCCCAACAAAAACAGAACACAAAGCAAAATAAAACCCAAACAACAAATGTAGGTAATTTTGATGCATATCTTTTAAAATGATATTTTTCACTTAGGGATGAAGTTTTATGCAGGACATCTTTCCCTTGAAGTCTCCAAAAGTAGCAACAATAATGACAACGAAATTTAGCTTTTTCTTCTAGGCAGTACCATTGCTGCTATCTGCTTTGTCTTCTTGAAAAAATAAATAATGAAATCTTTGCAAAAGGAAAATCAACCTTAAATAAATAGTACCTATAAATATTATCTTAATGGTAACTATATAATACTGCAATTGCATCACTGAGCGGATTAATGTGATTGAAAGATACCTTTTTTTTAATGTATTTTACTCAGTTATATGCTTATGTTCTCTCTCAAGTGAAAACTTAAGAATTCCAAAAAGAGCAACAATTAGCTTGAAAAATCAGCTTAGAAGTCAACAACTGACTACTAATAACCATCCTCTTGGCTAATACGCATCTGCCCAGGGCAGCCAGTGTCCGTAATCAGCATTCATCTTTCATCCTCGTCAGCTGGGCTGCCTGGCAGGTGCTGGGTGGGGTGAACACGGAGGGGTCTGTGATGCCCGGATGGATGTCGAAGAAGCGAGTGGAGGTTGTCACGCTGTAGTTTTTGGTGTAGGTTTCCTGTACTGGGTAACAGTCTTTGACGGTGTAAACGCCGACCCAGGATTCCACTGCAACCAACCAGAAATGTGACTAATTTAGGTGACAAGACAAGATGAATGGGTTATGATGATGTCAGTCTCTTTTAACTTACTGCTTCTGTTTAACAATGTCTATTCAGATGCTCATTATAATTTTATTTTTTTTAAATTCCTACTCTTTTCAAACACTTCTAGCGGTTCATTATCTCAAGACTAAATTCAATGTCTACAGGTATGTGATGCAGCATGTCTGTGACTTTTTAACTTCAGTTTAATTCCAAAGTGTGCTAATCTCAGAGGTGTTCCCTCTCTCTCTTTCCCCCTTACCCTCTGTCATCACCTCTATCCACTATGCTATTTAGGCAGTGGCAGTAATACCATTGAAGTGGTTTCCTTTGAATACACTTCACTTTTATCTCTCTTTTATTAACCTCACAGACACCTTCTGTGTTCATTCTTTACCCCTTCAATCATACTCCATCCCATTGTTTTATGCACTTCAGATCTCTTGACAGCAGAAACTCATGATATTAAAATTGCCTACTGTGATCATAAATCAGCTCCTCACAAAGGAATGCCTGTGACAAATTTTTCTAGTCCCAAGGACACTTATTTTCACCCAGCAGCAATCAAACACACTTGTTTTTAGTACTTTCAGTTTTGTGTCATAGCCTGTATCACAACCACATTACCAGAAATAAATAAATGGTGACTTGAAACACATATTCTGTATCCAAAGAAAGGGTGGCAGGTTAAACAATATTTGAATATACCTCTTTTGAGCATGCTACTTTACCAAAACCATTCTGACCTCAATTAATATGGTTTTGAGTACATAGAAAAGGAGGTAACCTTTTACCAAACAAGTCTTCTCTCAGAATTTAGAATAAAAAATCATGGTTAAATATGAAGATATAAGTGGCCTGTATTTCCCCTAAAACTTTTGTAATTGTAAAATAAATATAATTTTTACAATCCAAACCAATACTAGCTGAAAGGTATATAGGCAGACATGTACCTTTCAGTCATTATGTTTATGAACGATCATATAGAAAAGCACTGGAGATACAAAATAATATAGGATAAAAATCACCCATCATTAATTTAATATATCTGGATATGAAGTTCCACAAAAACTCCAAAAAAATCAGATCTGAAAAAAAATTATTATTGGAGTGAGTGATAATTTGCCTCTTGCAATATATCAGAGGATGTAACAACCCAGTTACAGAGGCTTAATGATCTTATCCTTCATTCTCTTCTTCATTTGTTCTACTTTTATTCAAGAAAGAAATATTTTCCTCTGGCTAAATGCTCAAGTTCGTAACCAGCCTCTATATATTAGATGTCCATAACCATAAGTATTGCATTAGCTGAATAGTCCCATAAATTTCACTGAGGCTTTAAAATAATTTTTATAGTTGTCTGGGTCATCAATAAACCAGAGATGAAACTGAAGCCAAAGTACTAATAAATTTCTATGCATTCAAAATCTAACATACTAAACCTTGGAAAATTCAGCCTTCTTTCTTCTATCATGCAAGTGTTCAGCTGCCAAGTGCAGAACTAAGCTTTGTGAGCAGATATTTCTTACCAGTATAGAGCACAACAAAATTTAGGCACTTATTAAGGATTTCAGTGGCTGCAGAACCATGTAGACAAACACTGACACCTGTTTTGTTTCTGTTAGACTCTAGTTCAAGTGTGCCCCTAATGATAGTACCAATTCTTCTCTAGATAAATTTTGATACAGGCTTCCAGATTCAGACATGAAATGATGCTGTTCCATGCCAAACTCTGTATGATACCAAATACAACACAATCAAGTCCCCTGAACATATTTAATCCTGCTGAGATATGAAATTTTCCTGAAAAACCTCATTGTTATTAAAATGATATTCTGTGCACAGGATATTTTCATTATTTCTTCCAGAGAACTTTATAGAAATATGGAAACTTGGGGTGAAACACAAATAATTTTATTTTTTCTTGTGCAGCAGAGACATTGATTATTATTAAAATAAAACAAAAGCATGCACATACATTTCCTGGCTGGTTTTCTGTCAGACCATTCCTGTACCATAACTTCATCTCCAGGTCCCCCAATGTAGTACTGATCTTCATAAGTTGAATTGGCAGGAATATCATATGGATCCCACGGCTCTGTCAGAGCAATCTTTGAACAAAGCTTTGTAACTTGTTCAATCTGAAACATCACTGCATCTTTGTAGAGCAATATATATTCAAAGAACCTGAAACATTAAGAAAAAGCAATTAACATATATAGTCTTTTTCTGTCCTAAGCAAGGAACACTGCTGATATGTAAGCTTGCCTTTGACTTCTCAGTATAAGAACATTTCCACTTGCATTAAACTTCGCCAAACTTTGAGTAACGCTAACCCATTGGGCTGAAATTTCCCATGCTGAAAGTTTCACTCAGCTGATTCTTTCCAAAATAAATAAATCAGGCTGAACTGGTTCAGCCATTTCTGAGAACAACAGAACAACTTTTCTGAGAACAACTGAGAGAAAAACATGTTATTATTCCTAGTTTGTTGTTTTTTGTTTTTTTTTTTCTCTAATAACTGTTTCATTAAAAAGCTCCAGTGCCTCCATGTTTTGGAGAAAGGAAAAATTTTGGCAGGGGAAAAGTTTTTATTAAAAGTTGCTCAGATTTGGCTAAGCTATAAGCCTTTGAAAAAAATCTGCTTGCACAGGCTGGATAGATTCACTTCTCCATGAATGTGGTAGAGCCTTCCTCTGTGCTGGTTAGATGCGGTATCTGCCATCCTCAGAGATATTTCTCCATGGCAACACACACAGCTTAAGTGGGACATGGTGGTGAAAGGGGAAATACATGGTCCCAAGTGCAGAACTGAGAGGGTCCCCCTCCATAAGGCACAGCTTCTCTCTGGAAGCCACCAGACCCAAGATGTAGTGAAAAGAAAAAGCAGAGGAGCAAAATAGTAAGGCAGAGATAAGGAGCGGTGTGGAGCTCAAAGAGTTTGAGAGGCTAGAAAGTGAAGTCACTGGCATGGACAGTTAATAAGGACTTAAATCTTCTAGTGAGTATGAAGTGACCAAACCATGCTCTGAGAGAGGTGATAAACATTTATATGGACACTTTAATCTCGTTTCTTTGTACAGTGGTCTGGTCTACCACCAGTACTGTGACATTGCTTCTTCTATACCTTCAAAAAGGAGGTCCTTGCCTTTTAACTGGGCACAAAACCAGAGAGAAACAGAAAATCAAAATTATCAGAAGTATCAGCTGATCTTGAATACTCAGCTGGAAATAGCAGAAACTTGACTTCTCCAGGGTACTTTGCATTGCCAATCAGATGAGAAGTTCAAAGCATGTCTCAAATCACCATGCATGCTCTGCATCTTTTGCAAAGAACTTACAGGGGTCACTTTCTAAACCATCCAAAACTCTGCATTCATTATTAGAAGCTTCCTTTGAATATCTCAGCTCAAATATTTGGCTACAGGCTACTGCTATGCAGAGAAAAGGAAGGGAACAGCTTCATCTTTCCATCTGTAATTCCTTTCTTCATTCATAATGCTGCCTCCACTTGCAAAAAAAAAATGGCTTGGGTGCCTTTGGATACAGATAGCTTCTACTTCACAAATCTGATGCTATTTCCTAACGCTATGCATCCTGTGCCATCAGAAGGATGGGAAGCTAGTAGAAATTATTGCATAATTCATGTAATTGAAGAGATGATGCACAAAAGCAAGAGCAGACACTTCTCTATTTCCCAACTCCTGCATGTTTCTCTTTGCAGTCCTCACATTCTTTTGGGGAGGATGCAAAGTTTACACAAAATAGGGTTGAAACAAAAACAATTTACAGTTTTAATTTTTGCACTACACAATTGCACCAGACAGCAATAACTTCACCCACCAGTGACACTGTGGCATTTAAAGGTTGCATAATAAGAAATGTCTCAGCATGGTTAAAAGCATCTGAGCAACATTCTCATCACTTCCTGAGAGCATCGTTTATCCTGCATGCATGGAAACACAGTCAGGCTAAATGGCCTTAACCAAACTGAACAGTGACAGAGAATATAAAACAGGACAAGGAAGCTGACTTGATGTAAAATGGGGCCCATCTCTTACTCACAACCTTGCAAAACATGGAAGGCAGCTTGTCCTGCTTTCCAAGTGGGAAAACTGAGAACTTCCTCCACACTGACAAGACTCATGCAAAGAGGCTGACAAACTGCAAAGCTACATATGACCTTGCCCACAATAAATCATTCTCCTGCTCGTATCTTAAAATATTCCTGCTTCTGCCATGACTTTCACCAACCTAACCTTGCCTGCCATTTTCTTAGTCAAAGGCATGGTTTCTACAGTCATGATGTGCTACTGAAGAATTCAGTATCTTTTTAAACTCTTTTCTTACATAAACCCAACCTGAGATCACATATGGACATACATAACTTTTGTATCACATTTGGTTCAGAGAACATACAAGAACACTAAAATACATTTATTCATGTGTTTTCAATGAGAGTCTAATGACCCAACTACTCTTCAGCTGGGTGCCCATCAGCTCCCATGACAGTGGGATGGGAAATGCCTTACAGAGGAATCTATCACCATGTTTAAGACATCTGAGTGATCATACAGTGATTTTGTAAACAAACACAAAACCCCCAATGTATTAGAAAAGCATTACAAACTACTAGGAATAAAAATTAAACTGTTACATTTCTTTTTAAAATCCTCACTTAAAACTCAACTCACACATAAATTTTACTCACATTTTTAGCAATCCTACAGACAACAAGATATGCATTATGAAACACTAAAGTAAATAAAAATGAGGAAAATACAAACAAATCAAACTCAGCATCAATCATCTCTCTGGCAGCCATTCTGCAGAATAAGAGGCTCCACCACTGACATTTTTGGTTCTGGGATAGGCAGACTGAATCTATGTGTAGGAGACACTAGTCCTCCACCTTGATGTGCCGCTGGGATGATCTCTGCCTCTGTGATGGCAGGCACACAAGAGGAGATCTGCAGAAAACATCCTTCTGCTCCATGAGCATGACAGCCCTGGGTAAGCAGGGGCAAGATTTACACTGTCCTTGTTCAACCCAGATGTGCCTCATATCCAAGGTTAATAAAGAATTGCTCTGTGTCTTGGAAACAGCCAGCACAGAAACGTAAGATTACACAGGATCTGAGTTTAATGGCATATGAAATGTGAATGGTTAAGTTGTTGTTTTATAAAGAGAAGTATTTACCAGCCAAAATTAACAGCAAAATGTGCACAAATATAAAAATGATAATAATAACAAAAAAAGAGAAATATTTTCCTCTCTTTGTTTTTAACCAGCCAAGTCCTGAGTATAGTGCCTCTATTTGTTTTAGGTGCCTGAGATTTCATTGGCTTCTTGAAGGGAAGCACAAAGTCCTGAAAATAGGTCTTGGCAAAGAAACAGCAGAGGAAATTATTTTTAATTAGTTTGTTTTTTCAGAATAATGTAACATATTTGCAGCCTGTACCCACCTCTAACATTATTTTTATAATAATTTAATTACTTAAAATGTAACTTCAAGAAATCCCCAACCTAAAACCAAGTGCCCCAGCTAGGCCGCTAATTAGGCAACTTGAAACAGATTTGAAGAAGTTACTTGGATAATTATCCTATTTGCCTGACTCAGATTATTTCCTTCCCTTTCGTATCCTATTCTCTTCCACCCTACCGTGTTCAATGTCTCACTCCCTTGCACACTATGGAACTCTCTCATGACCCTTAATACTCCCTTTGTCTGTGCCTGAAAATGGATAAATTCCAGCATATAAAGACACATATTTTTGCTCCCTTGCTTTAAAGAATTTCTTAACTCTGGACCATATCCTGCACAAATAATTCCATTGATTTTGCTGGAAGCAATCATGTCAGATAGGTGGGATACAGGCTGGGTTCAGTACTTTCTTCTCCCAAGCTAAGGAAAGTATTTTTCTGAAAAAGAGACCAAGAGAGTTAAATGCAAAGCCAGAATACCATGACCACACATCAAGGTGAAGCACTTGTGTTTAAGGATGTACTGCAAGGGGTGGGTGTGCATCCAAATACTGTCCTACCTCTGAAATTCCTCATAAAATCTAGAGAGATAGCTAGAGGTTTCTCTCAGGACATAGCCCAGCTAACATAAAGACACACTCCTGGGTCAACTAATAAACTTGTCTTCTGAATGGGTGATTTTTTGCATGTTAATAATGCAGTTTGTAACAATGAACTATTTTTCAACATTTGTCAGAAAAAATTAAATAATTAATGTTAACATCATGCTACCAACTCCTCTTCAGGTGCTCAGTCTGCATCCTATGCTGGGTCCTTCCCAGTCCTGAAACCTGCTAGCCTGCCCATCACCTAACACATCTGCCTGACTCCCAGGGTTTACTTCTGCACTTCCAAGGGCTTCCTTGTGAGAGCCAAACCAAGAAGAAAGGAGCTGCTTCCTGTCCAACTGCCTTTGTAGTGACTCAGAAGAGCAGAGGTGCTCTTAGTGGCCTGGCAAGACCCATGTGATGTATTGAAGAATATCAGACAAAGTAATTTGCTAGAGAGAAGTAAAATAATGGTTTGAGATTGAGACTGGGTAACAGAAACTCTTTCTGTGCTAAATCTGTCTCTGCATCATTTTGCTCATCATTGTGGCTTTGGACAATGAACTTACAGTAACAGAGCCTTAGAATGCTGTTTATTATTTTCCTTTGATTGCTGCAGCACTAGTGAGACACAGATCTGTGATCACAAGCCAGTTGTGTGAGGCACTGTATTAACAAAGAACAAAACCACAAATCCTTCCTCAAAGAAACACTGAAACAATGGTAAAACAGACTTTACTGCAAAGGTGTACTGGGGTTTCATGAACCTAGGGCTTTAACCTATTGATTCAGATTTCCCAGCTGTAGCTATTGTAACCTTAAAGCTCTCACTCATGTGAACCAGGGCTTACATTAACTAGTAGTATAAAGCTAGTGAAAAACAAAAGCAAAATTTTATGTATTATTTCTATCTGAGATACTGTATTACTCAACAGGAAACAGTATTTAACTATTTAACATGCTATTTAACATCTCAAGCTGAGGTCACTGCAATGATTTTCAAGCTAACTTTACTTTCTCTTTTGTGATTAAATGAATGCTTGAAGTACCTGTCTGCTTCTGTGGTACTACCTAATTCTTTGACAGTTCATTTTGTAAAAATATATTTTTAAACATTTTAAGAATCTAACCCCATATCTAACTATAAGAAATTTCACTACAAATAAATATCCCAATCAAATTATATGTTCTAGTGTGCATGGATAGGTACATCCATATATTTAATTCCTGAAGTATCTTGTCCCCTCTGGATAAAATACCCCACAATGATACCACTCTTTTTTACTGAAGATGGACTGGGAGAATGGGAACCTTTAGTAGAAGTGTGACTACATAACCCCATGTTCTCAGGTCCTCAGATCAAGGGAGAAAAGCTTCAAAGCAGACATGCAGACAGTTGATAAAACACTCATCAGGTCAAGAACAGCTTTTAGAAGGATCTGGCAAGCTCATTTCAAAAGGGAGAAGTATATTTCTGGGAACTCCTTTCCTCTTTCCCATGAAGTTTTCGGTAATTTCAGACTTGTGTTTTTCTTCTGGTATATCAGACCTCAACAACAACAGTAATTTACCATATTTGATCTCACATGTTTGGCAGTGGTGCAGGAATATGGTATATTGTACAAATACAGGACTGTGCAAATACATCTGACAGTAAATGTAATGTGATATTGTGTAAAAGCAGTATTTTTTAGTCTGACTTAAATCACTCACAGATTGTAAAGGCTTTGGGTTTTGTTTTTTTTTTTTAAATTTTAAAGGAGATCAGGCCCCCTGTATCAGGTATCTAATTAATAAGGTATATGAGGAACTTTGACCACACTACCAGTCAGAAACTTCAGTTTCTGAAACAAAGAGTATTAGCTAATTTAACTCCTGTTAATTATGCAGTTTGTGTACAAAGAAAACCTTAAATACAGGAATCAAAAGCTGAAAAGTCAAAGCTACACCAGCTAAAGAATGACATACATTTGTGACTTCAATTATGAAACTCAATAAAAAATTATGCAATTTGTTATTATTTTAATTGTTTTCCCATAAATTAGATTAGTTATTTTGGCAAACACTAAGGGAAAATCAGCTCTTCAGCAAGAAGCTTGCTTCCCCTGCTGTCCCTTTTTGGCTATTTGACATTTCTTAATAATCCACCAAGTCACACCCCTGAGAATAATGCATTGCAATTGAAGTTGAAATTCAGAAAAACAATGAAGCATTTTGTTTAAGGGAGTTGTGTTTTGCAAGAGGCTAAAAGATGCACTGCCCTTAATAGAGAGCATCTGTGTGTTTCCATAAGTAACAGTATATTTATAATTGGAGCCCTCAGTAGACAATAATGCAGCTCAAAAGGAAAGGAATGGAAGATGTGGCCAGCATACCATAATGCTTTCCAATGAATCAATGGAATCGCCTCCTAGGGAATATGGTATATACTAGCAGAACCACATGGTATCAAAATATACTTGAGGTCAGAGATTATTTTCCTGTTATGGGTTTGTAAAAAAGTCTAGTACAGTGACGCTTCCATGAGTAAGTTAATAATAATAAAAGTTACTGGAAAATCACAGCAGGGCTTAGAGGAGACCAAAAAGAGCGAGGAACGCCAGGACTCACCTCTTAGTATATACAAAAGACCTTAGGAAAGATGAAATAATAAAAAGGGAAATTACAGAGGTACATTATAATTTATCTATTACATTTCTCACCCTCTTTGTCCTATATGCAGAAGGGCAGTAAATAACTCTATTGGAAGAGTCAATGCTTAAAAGTGAGACATGGAAATGCTCTTTTGAGAGTGCAATTATTTTAAGGCACTCTGTGAGCTTGTAAAGATGTAAGAAATAGGAAACAGAAATTTAATACGTAGAGAGAGCCAGAAAAAACATGGTTACAATGACTGAGATCATCTCAAAAAGGAAATAAAAAACCATACCCAAACATAAAAGACATACCTGTGTTCCTGTTTTTAATTTCACCTCTAGAGACCAGCCAGGAGCCTGCAGCTTGTGCCACAAGGCCTGGCAGGACCTCGGCAGGGCCAGGAGCAATGCTGGCCAAGCCCCCCTAGCATGTATAAATGGAGCCACAGGGAGCAGTAGAGGCCAAGGCAGGCCAAGAGGGTGTGAGGTGGCTTTTCCCATGCAAGGGTTTCCAGCAAGGGGGCTGAACCTCTGCCAGCTTGACCAGGTAGCAACTGAATCCACCAGCAGAAAGGCACGGCCTCCCTAAGCTCTGCAGCTGCTACAACTGATGCAGCTGCCCAGACAGAGCTCTGGTGGACCCAGGTGTCATCTGCAGTGTGTGCCCTGCTTGGATGGTGGCAGTGAGCATCTCTGTGAGCACTGAGGCTAGGTACAGGAACACCTCTGCTTAGTGACAAAGCTGTGGGAGCAGGTGAGTAGGCTGAGGAGTACCAGGGATTGCAAAGACCTCTAAACTAGATTTGAAGTGAGAAAGATAAAATCAGGCTTGCTAGACGTAAGCCTGGGGGTGGCACACCAATGTTTGAGGGATGGTGTCCTATCAAGGTCCTTTGGTCTGCTCACTCAGTGGAGGAAGGGTATGGAGATCTACACAACAGCAGAGATACAAGGGTTATTGATGTGTTAGAAACCACAGAAGAGCTTGAGAACAGTCACAAAGGACTTCCTCCCCTCACAAAACAGGTGGCAGTATCAACAGCCGACTGAAATCTACATCTACACTGATGCACACAGCAGAGGCAGCTGGAACAGGAGGAGTTGGAAGCCATTCCGCAGCAGGAAAACCGTGATATAGTTTGAAAGACGTCAGGATGACTTGCAAAGCTGGAATGTTGTAAAGAATGGCTGCAAATGACTCAGAAGAGATAGGAAAGGAAAGAGAGGTGGTGGAACAGCCCTGTGTGTTAGGGAGTATTTAATTTGTCTGGAGCCTAGTGACGGTGGCAACAGAGCTGAGTGTTCATGGGTAAGAGTCGGGGGAAGACTAGCAAGGCAGACGTCATGTTACAGACCACTCAACCAGGATGAAGGGGCAGACAAAATATTCCACAAACAAGCAACTGGGAGAAGACTTGTAATCACTTCCTCTTGTTCTCATGGGGGACTTCAACTTGCCAGATGTCTGCTGGAAATATAACACAGCAGAGAGGAAACAGTCTAGGAGGTGACTGAAATGTGTGGAAGATAACTTCCTGGCACAGCTCATGAGGGGGACAGCTAGGGAAGGTAGCCCTCTGGACATGTTATTCATGAAAGTGACAAGCTCTTTGGTGATGTGATAGTTGGAGGCCAACTTGGGCCCAGTGATCACAAAATGACAGAGTTTTACATTACCAGAGAAGTAACAACAGGGATGTCAGCAGAACTTTTTTGACTTCTGAAGGGCAAACTTTGGCCTATTCAGGATGAGGAACAGGCCAAAATACTTAATGCCTTCTTTGCCTCAGTCTTTAATGGTAAGACCAGTTGCTCTCTGGCTACCCAACACCCTGAGCTGGAAGGCAAAGACAGGAAGCCTCCATAACCCATGGGGAAATGGTCAGTGACTTGGTACACCACTTGTATTTGTGACACACAGAAGTCCATGGGGCTGGATGGGAACCACCCAAGAGTATTGAGGGAGCGCAGAGATTTGCTCACTGAGACACTTTCCATCATTTCCCAGCACTCTTGGCTCACTCAGGAGGTCACAGCTCACTGTAAGTTAGAAAATGTGATGTTCATCTGCAAGAAGGGCAAGGAGGAGGATACAGGGAACCGGCTTGTCAGCCAGATGTCAGTGCTGTGAAAGGTCATGGAGCAGATCACCTTGAGTGGCATTATGCAGTATGTGCAGAATTGGGTCCAGCCCACAGGGGTTTATGAAAGGCAGATCCTGCTTGGCCAACCTAATCTCCTATGACAAGGTGACCCCACTCAGTGGATAGGAGAAAGGATGCTGATGCATTCCTTGGTTTTAGTAAAGTCTATCCACAGCATTATCCTGAAGGAACTGCCCATGGTTTGCATGGGTGCACTGTTCACTGTGTTAAACACTGTCTGAAAAGCTGGGACCAAAGAGTAGTGGTGGAGTTAAATCCAGCTGGAGGCCAGTTACGAGTGGTATTTGGAAGGGCTCAGTCTTGGGGCTAGTCCTGTTTAATATCTCTATCCATGAACTGGATGAGGGGATCAAGTGCACCCTCAAGAAATCTGCAAATGACACCAAGTTGGGCAGGAGTGTTGTTGATCTGCTGGAGGGTACAATTGCTCTATAGAGGAATCTGCACAGGCTGGATCAATGGGCTGAAACTAATGGTATGAGGTCAACAAGGGCAGGAGCTGGGTCCTGCACTTGGGTCACAACAAGCAGGTCACAGGGAGCACTTCAGGCTGGGGGAAGAATGGCTGGAAAGCTGCCCAGTGGAAAAGGACCAGAGGTTGCTGGATGTCAGCCAGCTGAACATGAGCCAGGGGTGTAACCAAGTGACCAAGAAGGCCACTGACATCCTGGCCTATATCAGCAAGTGTGACCAGGGCAGTGATTGCCCCCTTGTACCCAGACCTGGTAAGGTTGCACTTAAAACAGTGTTCAGCTCTGGGTTCCTCGCTACAAGAAGGACACTGAGGTGCTGGAGCACCTGAGGTTCAGAGAAGGGCAATGGAGCTGGTGAAGGGTCTGGACCACAAGTCTGATGAGGAGTGGCTAAGGGAGCTGTGGCTGTTTAACCTGGAGAAAAAGAGGCTCAGGGGAGACCTTATAGCTCTCTACAACTACCTGAAATGAGGTGGTAGCCAGGTGGGTGCCAGTCTCTTATCTCAAGGAACGAATTATAAGACAAGAGAAAATGGCCTGAGGTTGTTCCAGGAGAGGTTTCGATTAAGTATCTTCATATATTTATGTAAGAAATTTCTTAAATATTTTAAATTTCTTCAAGAATTGTAACAGGCTCAGCAGGGTGGCTGAGTCAGATCCCAGGAGGTACTAAAAAGACCTGAGAATGTGGTGCTTAGGGACATGGTTTAGTGGTGGCCTTTGTTTGGACTCAATGACCCTAAAAGTCATTTGCAACATAACTAATTTAATGATTCTAATTGTCAGATTTATCTGGAGTTTTTACACCTTTCTCTTAACCAGGGAGACAGGATAATAAACTGGATGTTAGCTCTGCCCCCTATGAAAGTATCTATTTTACACATCAGACAGACATAGTAGAATAAGGTTCCTTAACTACAAATAACTAAATTAAAACATTCTCCCTTTTCCAGACACGTATTTTAGAATAAAATAATAATAAAATATAGAAACATTTTTTCAGCTAGAACTGGGTACTGCAGCTTTTTACACATCTTAACTTCTGTTTATAAACAGAGGAGGATCTTCATATAAAGAGGGATTACAAGCATTTCAGGAGCCCTATAATGATCTTCATTGTAAATCACATCATGCATATACTTGGCCAGTTAGTTGCTTTTCAGTATGCACTCCTGCAGAAAAAGTAATCATGAAGCAGTCTGAGGAACAGATTGCCCTTTGGAACAGATGGGGAGGAGGTCCCTATTCTGATAGAGCGAACTTTTCTTTCATGATGGAATATTCCTTGGAAAAATTTGTGAGGATATGCGCTTGTACCAGATTGCTGTCCCGAGATGTAATGTTTTCCACCTTCCATCTGCAATGATTTCCTTAAGAGGGATGATTCAGGTCTTTCTGATATCTATCCAATATAAAAAATAAAAAAAAAAGTGTCAGTTTTCAAGGGAGTTTGGAAGTCAGGCCAGATAATCAGATGCAACAGTTTAAAAGCTAAGTATTCTTCAACTTTCCAACCTCCATCCAAAGATCTGAGTATAGCTTATTGTTAAATAAACTTTGTGAAAGATGGACATTCACTCCATTTGAAATATAAGCAACCTGAAATCATGGCACTGAACTACATTCTTCCTCTCCACCTCCAATGTAAAAATAACTTCATTTCAACCAGAAGTCTTTCTGCAGGTCCTTTTCTTCTTCCTTCAGCAGCTATCAATCAAAAGTAATATTGCTAGGTGAGTGCACAAGTTAATGACTGGATTCAAATACAGTGTGTCAGTGTGTTAAAATTCCAGGTGGAACTGACTGAAAGCGTAATAAAGCAGAAATGTAATAAAACAGAATTATGGAAAAGAAGGGAATGTCTGTGTGAAAGAAAACATATAATTAGGGAAGATGTTAATTGCTACATGGTTGTAAAGGAAATGGCATTTTGAACACATACCACTGAGAAGTGGTGCAGTGCACAGTACTGATTTAGAAAGTGAAGTTTACAGTTCTGGGTCCATTAGGGAGGTTATTTATTCAGCTCTGCTTAGTCCTGATGAGACCAGAATGCTGATATTGCTCCTGTTTTTGGATGCCTCACTTAAGGGAACAGATAAACAGATAGGACACAGTCCAGCAAACAGCAAGGACAGTGGGATGTTTAAGAAACAGGACCTATGAAGAAACCGAGCATGTTTAGTCTACAGAAGCAAGCCTGAGGTATGATGATGAGATGGTCAGCATATCAAAAGCTAAAAATGAATACCAACTTTTCTCCATGTCACTTGAAGGAAGGACGGCTTACTTAGGAGATACTCTGAAAATGTCTGTGTCTTCTAACAGCTTTTATAAGAACTGGTAAGAAAATCAGGGATCAGGAACAACTCATGTAAAGCTTTTCTTCTCCAGGATGGAGGGACAAGCTATATGGCAACCTGAAGACCTTCCCAGCCTTACATGTTAGTGACTGGAGAATACTGATGTCTGCTGGTCTTTTTTTTTGTAACAGACTAGTTCAAACAAGAAGTCCTGATATTATAAGACCTGGATTCTTGACACTGCTACCTTCCTAAAGATGCTGAACAATCTTTGGGGATGACTTCCTGAGACCTCCCAAACTCAATAGTAGCACTCTCTGAGGAGTCTCAGCAGAGGGCTCCATCTTATTTCACATGAGAATTTGAGAGATGGTGTCATCTCCTGCACATTGATGACCTTCATCTCTGTTTGCCTGCACAATTAACTCTAGTTACAACATCTCACTGTTTTCAGTGCCTGAATGAGTTAAAGACAGGTACTGTCTAAAATCAGGACTGGTGATGTAGGAGTCAAATGAAACATGTTCAGCATTCACAGGGAATAATTAAAAGGTTGAACTATCTGTAAAACTTGCTCTTCACAGAATTATTTTTCTTTGGTCCTATTTTGAGTTATTGTGCTTTTTGTTATGACAACAAATTTTCCACTTTTGGGGAATGGGGAGCTGCTTTCAGCAGTCACCACATGCCTACTGCTTGTAGGAATCCTCCATAAGCAATAACCATGATACAGCACAAGAAACTGGCCTAAATGTCCTTAAAAATCAATCGGGCTGAAAATACATAATTAGTAGATGAAAATTAATTTCAAAAACTTTATCTTCAAGTTATTGGGCACACATCAGTGTGATCGATACAGAACTATTTCACAGGTTATCTGTTAGTCCATCACAGAAACAACAGTTGCTGAAGACACTGCAATCAGCTAAAGAAAGCATGGTTAAGCATACATTTCTATTTTTAGGAATGCTTATAGCTATTTCAGTTGTATTAAACTCCTGACATGTTTATTTTTCATTCAAGGACAGTTGTAAGAAGCAGTAGCAAAGAGGGTAGGACCTGTAAATAATATTGGTATAAATATACTACACTGGCACAGCTGAAAGTTTTCCATTACTCAGGAAAAGGTCACTAGACCTATTGAACATGTTTAGACTACCCATGCTGCTTAAAACATGACAAAAATAGTTTTACCATTTAGCATCTGACACAAATACAAACTGAACTCTTTAGCTAACTGGTATGCTTACCTAATTTTGGGGTGTTTTCCTGACATGGAGCCCGGTGTCCTACATACACTCACAAGGAGCCATACTTTTCTTTGAGCTTTGCCTAATCGTATGAATTTAGAACTTTTGTGCATGCTGAAAGTATTTTCCTTTACTGTTCCTATAATCATAACAGAAATTAACATAACTCTTGTTTTTAAAAGAGAAAATTCCTTTATAATTATTTCAAAATTACACAGTCTCATATTATCATATTACAGTTTTTTGCTGTTCTAATTGCATTATTTTATATATTTAATAGGCAAAATTTTCAAAACTGACCAGTGATTTTTACCAGCTTCCTATTTTGAGCATTCAACATGAAGAAACTTAAAAAGGGGCAGCATTCAGTATTTTCTAAAATTCAGTGTGTCATTGCAAAATTGAAGTGCGCAATTCTACTAGACACCTTTTTTTTTGTATTCAAGACTGCATAAGAAACTCCTGAATTCTCTCCCCAGAGAAACAGATGAGCAGAAGTCACTTTCTGCCCATCAGATTTTCTCTCTCATCTCTCATGTTTACAATTGTCCAGAGACAATAGTTCTTTCCACATCATAAGAGCAGATCCTCATGTAACTCCTGCTGTTTGCAATTTCCATCCATCAGCTATGTAATTAGAGAAAAATATGGCTCTACAACCCCTTTTCCAAAATTATACATTAACCTGACCCAAAGTCTTGTGAAATCAGCCAGAAAAATTTCACTGACTTTTACAGATGCTACAACAGGTGTTTCACTTAGAAGAAAAAGTAAGCTGAAAAAAGTTTAAAACCTAACATGGCTATCAACTCATCTCAAATGGCCAACATAAGGAGATGCTGAAGGGTAAGCATAACATTTTATGCAGTTTCAACTACACAAAAAAAAATTTTCACAGATTTTAGCCAAATTCTGCATATTCTGGGCTTTGTGATATTTCTTTTTCTTTTCCCTTATAGTATTCTGGGGCTTGTTTTTAGGTAAAGCAATTAACATCTTTATATCCTTAAGTGCAAAAACCTAAATTATATGAAGCATCTTTTTGTCATAAAAACTCTCCTTTGGGAAAGTTTTTTTTTTTTAATGTAATCTCTTGCTAGAGCTAACTGGACAAAAATCCTACAACTGTGAGAGTATGGAAACAGAAAAATTAATTTGCTTATGAGAAATCTTTGGAGTATTTTCATTTATTCATTTGTTTTCTGCTGTATTGCTCGGGGTACGTGATCTCCTACATTCTCTGCATTGCATTAACCATGCAGTTGGACTCATCCAGGGAATAGGAAAGTGGTTTCTGAGGGAGGGTGGTGCTACTGAAGCAACTGGGGTATAGAGGACGGAAAAAACGTGCACCAACCAAGCCTCATCTTGTTACTGCCTGCCCCAGTGCTCTGCACTGCAGGTGCACCTCAAGGGCATTGTACCTGGAGCTTGCTATGATCACACCTCACAAAAGTTACTTTCTACATGTGCTACTTCAGTACAAACAGTTTGGGTTAATGATTTGAGCTGACTTCATTCCTTATATTTGATGCTTGTTCATACACTGTACTAAGATCCTGGTAAACATCACATACATATTATAATGATGAAATATTCTTTTACTTTTCATAATATTTCAAGGGACATTAAAAAAAATACAAAAATTATCTATGAAAATAATCTATAGAGTTCTACAGCCTAAAACAGAATTCACATATTTGGGGCATGTGGAAGGAAATCCAAAGAACCAAACTGTGTTTCAGATGTATTAGACTTCCAAAACACAACATGGCTTGACCCACCATGGATTCCTCTACCAGGCTCCAGCTAAGCAGTTGTGGTACCTACATTTTTGAGGTGGTGCCTCGAGTATCATCTAACTGTACATTACTTTGATTTGGCTTGACTATGCTAGCACAAGTTATGTGACAAACTGGGTACTCTGGACCTCTCTAGAGACCAACTGTTTTCTTCTTAAGAGGACTAGATGACTTATTTTAGGAATTTAGGAACTTAGAATATCCTGGCTATGAGGTACATATCTTGTGAAGTCACCTACTCTTACACTTGGTGAAACTAACAAGAAATGTATGTAAGTATGTCAGTGAACAAAGAATACACATAAATGTATTGAGAATCAATATCTTCATGCTTACATTTGTTTTAGAGATAGGCAGAGCAGAAGTTAAAAAAATTAGCAATTTTTTTATCTTCTGCTGTGTTGAAGCAATTATGTGGTCTCCTACACTTTCCCTCTTCAATAGCAAGGGGATAAAATAGGGTATCTCTACTCTAATACCCTTATCCCCTTTTACTCTCTCTAATTCTTTTTTTCACTTATAAAAAAAGAAAAGGAAATACCTCACCTTCACACTTTATCAAGCACATTACCTGAATTTGTGCTTTCCTCTGTTTTCTGAAAGAGACAGGGTAACAAACTGGTCTGGCTTTGCAAATCCAGTGTGGTTATCAGCACAGGTACTTAAAATGGTACATGGAATGTCCAAACAAGCACAGAATCACAGAACGCTTTGGACTGCAGGGGACTTTTAAGATAATCTAGTTCCAGCTCTCTGCCAGGGGCAAGGACATCTTCCACTAGACCAGGCTGCTCCACGTCCACAGGTACTCTCACAGATAAGAAAAAGAAATTAATTCCTTGTACAGAAGATGTAAGTTAAGAAATCTGGATCTAATTAAATAGTGATACATTAATTTGGAAACTAATTCTAGTAAGAATTCCTCAATCTGTACAGAATTCAGCTCTACAAATAAGCATCCTCTGAGAATTACCAGAACAGCACAGCATGAGTAAACTTTCCAGTGCTGGCTGCCTAAAAGCATGGCAGAATCATAAGTTTCCTGGCAAGAAAAGTATCTGAATATGATAAAACCACAGATGCAAATAGTATTAGAAGATAGTGAAAGAATGAAAAATGAAATCTTTCTTCATTGTGTTCACTGGGTGGACTCTGGGCTCCATATGAGCGTTTAAAAACCTTTAGCACTGCCATGCACAAAACTGCCTTTGAAAACCCTGGGGAAAATCTGGCCATTCCCCCTCAGAAACATTAATTTCTGAAACAACAGGTATCCATAAAAACAGTAAGTTTTCATACAGACAGACTACTTAAGGAGAAATTTCCAGCTGGTTAGCAGCTATACAGGTCTCACACCAGCTTTTCTGTGTAAGGTTTCACCAAAATAAATGGCAAAGCATGGCACATTTTTAGAAGCCCTCCTATCTATTGATAGAGCCATCTGATTTTCAGATGAAGCAGCAACCATGAATTCCCACCAAGAACTGACAGAAGGAAAGCAAATTAAGGCTTGCTAAGTGTAAAAGTACCAGAACTGACAGAGTGGTGAGGGATGGGTAACATCAGAGACCAAAACCTCAGCGGAAAGTTGTATTAGTGGTTTACCTTCCTACTTTATACCACTTTTTTTTTTTTTTTTTTTTACGGCTGTTGATGCCAAGTTCTGAATAAACAGAGTAGAAGGAACACAGAGATTTTTGTTCTTTATGTTGCTGATAAGAAGGGTTCCATTATGTGGAGGTGTTTTGGGGGCCTTTTCATTTTACTCCTTTAAAGCCTTAAGAAAATGTACATTAGAAAATGGTTTGTTCCAAACAGACAACCTGAAAAATTAGTTACAGACAAACTTTTTTAGTTACATCACAAAACTTTTCTTTCTAAGGCAGTTGGCCATGTGTTTTGAACATACACTCTGAAGTATGAAATAATATTTGGCAACAGCTATAAAGGAATGTATTTTGAAGAGCACATTACTGGACTAGAAGTCAATCATTAAGGGTCAGTGAAGCTGTTTTTGGAGTGATTTACTTGTGAACTATTCAACTAACCACAAGGTAAATATGTATTATTACAATGTTATTTTTTGAATTAAGTAAAGAAGTAAGTAACCTTAATAAGAGATGTTGCAATACATGTGGTAATATTGGTCTTCTGCATTGTTTACTATATCACATTATCATATTCCATTATGAACTGTCCTCAGGAAAAATAATATATATAGAAAATAAGATAACTAGTAAGTAGACAATATTACTTTCCATTTGGAAGGGCAAATGAGTTTAATGAACCTAAGGATAAATCACTTCTTAGATGCTTCATAGTAAAAATAATTTGAACTGCAATGAAGAGATTGCTTTTGTTTATAATTTAGGGAGAAGCTAGAGCAAAGAAAGTTAAGCTAGATCAAAGAATATTAAGCTAGAGCAAAGAAAGTTTCAGTCTTCTAATATCCAGATGAAGACAGCAACTGAGATTTTTACTCCTCTTGTAGAACTCCATAAATCTTATGTGCTCTTACACCTGTAGCTATTAGATCGCTCTTTGGAGACAGTCAGGTTGAATCAGACAGTTATGCAGTCCTACATATATTTCTATTAAGCCTTAAAATGTTGGGTTTTTTTAGTTACCAAAAAAAAAAAAAAAAAGAAAAGAAAGAAAATAAAATGCAGAGCCCCAGAATCAACATAATTTGATATCTCTCAATGATATCTGATAATCTAAATCTTCCTCACTGATGGAATCTTACAGGTTATTTTTGTAAGACAAGAAATGAATAATGTCCCAAGATCACTCACTTTCATATGCAAAAGAAATAAGCTATACACATGCAGTGTGGTATCAGCACACGTACTACCATGAATTTTCAACACTCCTTCAATACAGCAGTGTATACCATGGACCCCCAGCCACAAGGCTGACTGACTGAGGTAATTTCCAACCCACACATCTAGCCTCTTCTGTTCCTCCCGCGTGGACAGAAGGGCAGCAACCCAGAGGGATCCAAGTTTCAGACAATCATTAAACCAACAAGGAGCTATTCAGTGGGGAAGGGCAGAAGGCTGGATGGAAGTTCCCTCTGGGCTGGATTTAGCCCACAAAATATAGTCTGGATGATGCCAGAATGGAAGGATAAATTTCATAAGGAATGAAAGGGATAAAATAAGCTTTCATGGAATGAATAGCTACGTAGCTCCCCAGACATATGAACTCTTAGTAGCCAAAGACTGAAAAATTGTAGTAACTACAGTGTGAGCACTGTACAAGAAGAAAATGCCTGCCAAATTCATGTTCTTATGCCAGAAATTTTTAAAATCATGAAAACACATAAACAAAAATCTGAGAAAGTATAAATACGGCCATTGCTAAGTTATGGGAACAACCCTATTGACTGTAGGAAAGTTGCTAATAAAATTCTCAGAGCAAAAATAAGAATTGCAGAAGTTACCTTATCTTTTTGATGTTTTGTGATACATGGGAAGCATCTTTTAATAATTGACTGGGACACAAAGCCAAATGTCTGCACGTAAACCTCAAAACAATGATTAAACTGATTCCTAAATAAATGTTAGCCAGGGATCTTTATTAATGAAACGTGAAAAAAAAGAGCATGAGTCCACATGAAAACAAATTATTCCTTCTTTCTTATTACCACATGTTATAAATTAGGTTTTGGACAAGGACATTTATGCTGCTGTTGGAAACCCCCAATTTACTCTTGGGTATGAAAATAAAAGAGGTACCAGCTCCAGAAATTATCACAGTACTTAAAACAAAGACTATCTCACATGTTGAACCATCCGTGCTTTCACACATGCGAACAAATTCTTGGCAAAAAATCCTGTCCTTGGCTCATGACTCTCAGGAATGGCAGAGTGACCATAACACAGGCAAAGAAGCATCCTCCAGGATCCTCAGGACAACACAAAACTTTTCCTGTAGAATCTAAGATCTCCAGTCAACATACATACATCTCCTCTGGGGCCATGAAAGTGAAGCAGTAAACAAGAACAACTGAAAGAAACCGGGCTGCTTGGCAGAGGAGAGGAGAAGTTTCACTGGCCACTGGTACCTTCACGTTATGCAATGCTGTGCTGGGCATAATGCTCCTTTTTCTAGGAGAGCCAAAATATTGCACAAAGTGGCCCTGTTTTACCCAGACATCATCCCCTCCCCAGCACATCAGACACTATACCATGCCTTGAAAACACTCTGGAGGAGAAAATAATTTCCCCTTTGAGTAAAGAAGAGCAACAGGTAAAAATACTTCATGAGAGAGAACTCATCAAGTTGCTGAGCATGGGATTCCTTGCAGCTAAGGCCAAAATGAAAGTCATCTGAAGACAGGGTTGAAACTGATCAAGATGACATTCAGGAGTTGGATTGTTGCTGCTGCAGCTACACAGATTCACAGCTGGATGACCTCAAATCTCAATAGCTCAGTATTATTTATTATGCCATGTCATGGTTAGCCACCAGTTAGATTATAGCAAAATGGAGAGGACAGGATATCTGACCCATACCTTTCAATTTTGAATCAATTAATGACTTGGTATACCAAAAAAGGCATAATAAGGTACAATTTCACTGACCTGTCTGGGAAAATGTCACCCAGTTGAAAACTTGTCCCATGCAGCTAATAAATGGATAAACCCATCAATATGCAATACAAATCAGGTCTCTATCTTGAAAAGGAAACTTTTTTTTACCTCACAGAAGCCCTATATTAGAAAATTCTGGTTTAACATTTGGAGGAGATACTTTTTCAGACGAATGGCCTTTGGTCCTGTGAGAATAGGTGTGATGTTGTGAGTTGTGACATCTGAATTGCATCAGGCCTCAAGCTTAATGGAGCCCAAATTAAGATTATGAATATAAAGATGTCTTTCACTGTGTTTGTTTAGCTGTGCAGTCACGTCACCATCAGCTGTCTGTGACCACAGAACACTGAATCTCTTTCTATTCACGTCCACTTTAAATCTCTACCAAAAAAAACCCCAAAAAATCCCCACCAAAACAAAACAAACAAAAAACCCCTTGAATAAAATTCATGCTGATTTATCTTTAAAAAACACTGGTCCAAGTTATAGAGCTATAAGCATATTATATTTTCAATGCAGTCCTGGTTTTGCCTTAAGTTTTTGTCATAATGTCCAACAGCAGAAAATGAGCCTTATGTTTCAATGCAAACACACATTATTCCAAAAAAGTTCAAACAGACAAGCAAGAGATGATAAGAGGGAAGAAAGAAGTAATTCCCTGAATTTAAAGGGTTCAGATGGATAAAAGGCTTAAGCCAATATACACTAGTATCAAGTATGACACGGTGTTAGTGACTACCATTTAACGTCTTTTAGATAAAACTTCTTAATGAGAACATCTGTTTTTTAATAACATCCAGTAAGCAATATCTATAACTCATGTGGTAGTTATGACCCCAGTGAGTGTCTGCAGTGGTTTTTAAGTACATCAACCAGAGCTCTACCAAATTATCCATTTGGGGTCACTGGACACTTTATCTACATTTTTCTCTAGCTTTAAAGGGCTTTGTGGATCCTGCTATTTTGAATTTAAGAGGCAGTTAATTTTGTTCAGTTTGGATGTGTGCTATGTTTTGGTATTATATGAAATGGCTCCAGAGCACTTAGCATAAACAATGGTTTCAAGAACACTACACTAAACAGAACAGCCATCTCAAAGCAATGGATTTGCTTTCTTCATACCCAGGTGTTTTTTCTGGGTTTTTTTTTTTTTTCATAACAAAGATGCTGTTGTTCAAGGAAGCATAGCACACAAGACAGAAAAAGCTTTACTAAGCTAACAGATCCCAACTTCCTCTAACAGAGTCCACTTGTTTGTGACTGCTGCAGTTTGATGGCTGAAGAATTCCAACTGCCTCTCCTGAGCAGTGTTTTAATCTCTTCCCAACCAGTCCACCTGTAACAACAAAAGCAATAAACTCCAGTGCCTTCCTGAACTGTATAGCCTGGCCGACTTCCAACGAGATCAAGAACTTGGGAATGATTGCTGCTGCCTGTGGGCAGAGACAAATAGAATGAACAGTTGGAGTGAGATGAGATGCTCCTCCATGCAGCCATCATGGATCACAGTTCCCTCCTTGTACAGTGCTCTTCTCCAGGAACCAGCTGCCTTGGCAGGGAGCATCACTGAGGGACTCAGTAAAATGACTTGTAAATGGGCTTATGATGGAAATGTAGGAGTTGAGGCTTGTACAGCCAACTGCCACACCCCATCACACAACTCTCACTAGAACAACTGAGGCTTGCTTCAGGCTATTGCCTGGCATCTGTCTGTCAATGCGCATCCATGACAGCAGCTTTCCGAAGCCTCTTTTCCAAACTCACAGTCATAAGCAGCAGCAGATACTTGAAAGAACTTGACACCTATAGGAGGAAAGTAAATGCAGGAGGTCCTTCCCTCAGTTCTTGTTCTCAGAAGTGAGTTAGATACACAGCAGCTTATTAAGAATTTTAGGTCCCAAGAACTCAGGTTACATTTAAAGAAACTGCTGAAAATTCATTTCTGCTTCATTGCAAATTAAGGGTTTCACAAGTCTGCACAGTCTACATAATCTTAAAAAATGGAACTTGGATTCCATATTCCTTGGGCAACTTGGCCAATTCTGAAAATTTTACCCGTGATAGTCTTTCATTCCCCAAAACATTAAACTGCAGAAACCACTCCCAAAACCAAGTCTGGGAAACAAATTTGCAGTTGCTCAGGGTAGCTCAATACTTAGCCTATTGAGTCACCACAACGACCACAAAACAGATGGATTATATGATTTTAATAAGTCAGACACTGCTGTTTTTTCCTTTACAATCACACATCCTAAAACAACTAAAAAGTAGTTGAGATAAGTCAGACACGTGTGCCCACACACTGTTTATTTTGAAAAGTCATCACTTCTTCTCCAGATGAATGTTGTTATATTTGCACCTGACCTTATGCTGCTTCTCTTCAGTCATGGGCAGGGATTGACACACACAGGCAAAGAGCCTGCCAGAATAAGAGCCTTATTTCTCTAAACATAGCTTTGTAACTCCTCTATCACACCAGCAGTTTGTGTTGCCAGCTGAGGAGTTTATCCTCCCCTTAACTGTACCTATCTTTTGCAATATGATTGCACTAAAGGAATTTAACAATATGCAGTTCTGTTTTTAAATTAACACTGATAGTGTACCTCCTGATTGTTTTTCTGCTATGCATCTACAATTTTTAAGACACTAACCCTAACAGCTGCAAAAACACAAGCATCTCAATGTTCTGAGTACTGTACAATAGGCCAAGGAAATTACTGTTAAATTACATGGACAGAAGAAAAAAAAAAAAAAAAAAAAAGCATTTGTTTCTTCCTACCGACTTTCTTGACCACATGAATTTTTTTTTTTTTCCTTTCCACCACCACATTTCTCATAGGACAACCTGTTATTGGCCCTTCCCTGAAAATCATTCTGTGGAAAACAGTATGGAAGATAAGTGTGAAACTCTGTGAACACAACATGTGGCAAGTAATACTCCAGCTCTCAAGCACCCCCGGTACTATTTCTGCTCCTCACTTCACGCTTTTCTTTCTTCATAACTAAGCACTAACACCTGTTGAGTGGCTTCAGCAGTGCCAAAGAGTACACCCTTTGCTCTGTTTCTCCAAGAAAAAGAAAGGTGATGGATAACATGAAGTTCTGGCCACAGCGCAGTCAGTAGGATTTTCTGTTTGGACTTTTTTTTTTTGTGCCAGGATTTCTCACAATTTGCAGAGATGTCATACTCAAATCTACACCATTTGAAGCTACCTTAAAAAAAAACTCTTTCCCCAACTGCAAACCATGCTGGTCACTGTTACCTATTTTGTGAAGTGTCCTGAGATAAACGCCAACAGAGAGTTGAATATAAGTGAGGAATGTTTAACATCCAGAGAGCACAGAAGGAAGAAACTTCACCTAACAGGCAATAAAGAATTAAAAAATATGTTCTGTGTTTAACAGCATGAACACAGCTTTGCCTCAAGAGCTCTAGGGAGCTGTTTCAAGTGCTCCCCTTTCACATTATATCTGGAATGACCTGGTCCGAATGGGAAACAGCACAATATATTCAATGCTTTTCTTTTCTTCTGCTATCAGTATCAGCTGAGCATTACACAAAACTTTAAGATTGTCCCTGCCCATCTTGTCTATCCCCAAAAATTTGATCCTGAAGCGGAAAGAAGTAGCAGGGCAAGGCATGCTGGAGAAAACAAAAGAAACAGAGTGTAGCTAAGGCTGGGTCTCGAAAAGCAGTGAAAAGAAGTGAAAAAGAAAGCCCAGAAATTAATCCAACTGGAATAGGTTCTCCTTGAAAAATCTCAGCCTAGGATCACTGTTGGTAGTTTTTACACTCTGAGCCAGAGCGTGGGAGCCAATTGTGTGACCTAGAGAAACACACATCCAACAAGCTGGTTGAAACCACAGCTATGACTTCTCTGATGAACTGGCTCTGTTGGCTGTCTGGCAAGCAAGGTCTGTGCCCAGATGGCAGGTGACACAGTGCAGCTGGACAGTCTTTACCAATGTGGTCACTGCATCTCAGATGATCTCGAAACAACCAGTGGGCAAAGAAGTGATGTTAACAAAGCAGCAACTGGTTGTTTACCTTAGGGCTACTTTTCTGGAATTGGGGTAGGTATGTTTTATGGGCTGATGTAGGTATGAAAATGCCACATAGCAGAATAGATGATTTTGAAACATATATCTACATTAAAATCTTAAAGTTTCATGTTTTCCTGCGGTTATGAGCCTGCAAGCCATTCCACACAGGAAAATCTTTGTGTCCTTGATTAACCTCAGCCAATAACTCAAACAGGGCTGTGTCTGATTAAGGTCCACATTTGCAAGCTTCAGAAAATGCTTTGTAGAAAAATGTGGTTGTTGGCCAGCCCTGATTGCTGCACATAAGTTACATCTGATAGGAACAAAATGTGAGAATTTAGACTGAAATTTCCTTAGAGACCAGGGCAGCACTATTTTTCTTGTTGATTTTGTACTCACTGCCTTGGCATAATTACACCTTTCTTGTCAATGTCATAACAGGGTGGAGGAGAGGTTATTTTTCACAAGACAGGATAAATCCCTTTGCCTCTAACTTCTGAAGGCTTCAGTTTACGACTCACTGTGTCCACAGTGAAATGAAGTTGTGATCACAATTCTAGACCTGATCCTACACATACTGAAACCAATGGGAGTCTTTCTGTTTACTTAAATGGAAGCTGGGTCATGCCCTGAGCAGACATTACTGCACATAAAACAAAATGCCTCTCCAGTTTTGGATGGCAGAAAGCATGGATCTGGAAATATTAAAGACCCCTGAGGTCAGAAATTGTCTACCACAAAAATATAATACAAGAAAAACCAACAAGCACACCTGTCTGCCTGTTTCTAGCCCTATCAACCCAGACAAAACTGCATCCAGAGCAGGTATTTATCAAAAATGTAAGAAGTTAAGATCTTGGCAAAAGACAAAATCTGGCCCAGAGTCTAAAATGTAGCATAATTATTAAATCTTAAAGTTTTCAAATAAAATTAACATAAGCTTGAAAAAGTGAATGCAGCACAACTTAGAAGCTAGAAAATACTTGCATCAGGCTTTGTAGCAGTTTTATGCTTGTCAAACATGAAAGTCAACCTAGGATTTGCAGAAGAAGGGAAGCCTGAGCACGTCATGGCCAGTGTCAGACTCTGTGCTCTATGTCAGCAGACCACCAGCAAACACCTGTATGTTGTTTTTAACATTCTTCATATGGTTCCTATGCAAAAACAGTAATGAAAAAAGCTTACAGTGAGGGAAAGCTAAGCCTGAAAATGAAACCAGAACAGTTCTAAGAGCATCAGGGGATTTGGAGGGAAAGGATCATAGAAGAGCATATGCTTTGGAAGGATTAAAACAATTACTACACGATGTTGGTATGAAATTGATTGTGAGGAAAAAAAGCCAGCAGCAAAAAAAGAATATTGATCTTTTAACAGGAGAGACCATTAGTTTGGATGATACAGCATTCGTGGGCTGGTCTTTACCTTGTCTCACACATCCCCAGGATGGACACACTATTATTTGAACAATCCATTGGTAGGAGAGGCAGAAGTACGGGCAGACCTGCTACCCTCACACTGGCAGGTATGTTTTTACATGTTGTCTGAAAGTGATTGACCCTCAGTAGCCAGAAATGTCTCACTCAGGAAGGCCTCTCTAGGCTGATCAGTTCTTCCACACAACCTGAGCATGGCAGGCTGAGGAGGAAAAAAGAGGCTCTTCTTTAGTCAGCTTTTTTCTACATTTGTTTTTCAGCAAATCAAGAAACAGACAATGACACAGGGATTTTTTGGGATTACTTATGGGCTTAACAGATACATCCTGTGTAAAGGAAGAACGGGAAGGTCCTGCAGGGCTGTGCAATGGGAATGAATACACTGTACCACAGGTAATGGACGCATCCTGACACCAGGCACTGACTTATGACCAAGCACTGACAAGGACCAAGAAGGGCCAGAGAACTTGTAACTCAAATTTGTCTGCAAATTACTGAACTAGAACCTCCTCCCTTACCCCATGACGTTATTCACATGTTTGAGTATAACCTCTTAGTTATAACTCATGATACCCGTTATACTTCACATTTTTGGATTCGCTTCCAATTCCATTTAAACAGCAAAAGAGCTGGGGGGGAGGGGAATATCTCTGAAAGTACAAAGCTGACATTGTTGATTATAAACCTCCCGACATATACACACATATATCTACACGGAGGATGGACGCAAGCCCTGTTGGTGACAGGTTTCCTAGCGGCTGCTGTTCCCAGGACGCCGGTGCCTCGACTCCGCCGTCCCCGCGCTCCCCCCACTCACGCAGGGGAGGTGCCGCCGGCAATGCGGGGCCCGAAGGACGGAGACCCCCCCAGCCTCCCGGCTTCGCATCACCCCACACCCCCCGGGAGGCGCCTCCGGGCTCCGTGCCGACCCTCACCGCCCCGCCCGGCCCGGCCCAGCCGCAGGTCCCGCCGCCACCTACTTCTTGCAGGGGATGAGCGCCTTCCTCTCCTCCAGGATGCGGAGGCGCTGGTTGGGGCCGTCGTAGGAGACGGCGGCCCGCGTGTTGCGGCCCGAGCTGTGGTCGTAGAACACGGTGCGCCCTTCCCACTGCCGCGGCGCCTGGCACGGCTCGGCCCCCGCCGCCGCTCCACCGCGCAGCAGGAGCACGCCCAGCAGCAGGAGCAGGAGCAGCCGCAGCGGCGGCCCCGGTCCCGGACGCAGCTGCCGCCCGGCCGCCGGCCGCGCCATGCTCCGCTCCGCGCTCCCTCGGCGCACGGCCGCCCCGCACGGCGCGCAGGCGGGCGGGCAGGCTGTGCCGGGGGGCGGGGGCGGCCCGCCTCCAAACCCGCATCGCCGCGGCGGCGAGAGGCGGCGGCCGCCACAGCGCCCGGACGCCGGCGGGGCATGAGGCGGCGCGGCGACAGGCGGCCGGGACAGTCGGCCTCCCTCGCCGCAGCCGGGAGGGTCTGGGCGCCCTGGCCGTGCCCGCTGCTCCGCGAGGGCTGCCCAGAGGGCCAGCTGCGAACTCCAAGCCCCGGGCACTCCGCGCGAGCTTGGGGGGGGGGGGGGTATGCGAACAGGAGTGACCTGCTGGGACAAACTGCTTTAATGTTGCCCTCGAGGGGGACATTTCAGTGCGTCCCCACGGACAGACAGTGTCACCAAGCATTTCTTCACCACATGCATTCCTTCATCTCCCACTGCCCTCCTGGGTGTATCTACTGTTTCCTGCCTGCTCTGGTTGTGCTTTCCTCACCCACTAAGGGAAGGGGAGGCCCGTGCCCCACAGATGCTCCGTCTCTGCAGCTCTGCTGCATCTGCAGGGACTAACACCGGTGGCACCACGGCACCTGGCCGGGGCAGGTACCTCTGAGCTACGCTGGGGCTCTCTCAGGTCACTGGGATAACCTGGCACTGAGTTAATCTTCTTATCTCAGCGGGTCCCTCAAAGACGGGGGAGCGGCATTTCCCACAGTGAAGAACGGGCCCGGAGGTCTTTCCGTGCAAGGGCGAACAGAGCTGGGCTGTGAGGGAGCCCTTTCCCCCGCGCGGGCCCGCCACACCGCTGCACCAGGGGCGCGTGGCCGTGGATCACCAAGGAAAGGAAGATAACAAAACAGCTTGGGAAAAAATCTGAAACCCTTTCTTCCACTCGTGTGCAGATGCGACTGGTGGGGACAGGAGCGGGGCGGCGGGCTCACTGCCCGCACAGCAGCCCCGCGCTACCCCGGCCCCGCCGCCCGCTCCCGGCTCGGCTCGGCCGCCGCCGCTTCCCCTGTCCCGAGCACACCGGGCCACCAGCCACACCCCCGTCCGTCCGCCGTCCGCTTCCCGCCTCTCCCCGTCCGTGCCGAGCTCATGGAGGGAATTCTGCAACCCCCTGGAGGCGTCGGGAACAGCCGCCGGTGCTCCCTCAAGCCCGCAAAAAGTTTCTTCTCCCTTGAGAAAACGCGGTGTATAAAGTTGAGCCTCACGGGAAGAAGCCGCGGCTCCTACCGTCGCCCTCCCTCTCTCCGCGCCGGAGCGCAGAGCCTCCCGGCAGAACCGTGCGGTTTGTGTTTCCTCCCCTCCGCCCCCCTTCCACCTGAAGGAATTTATGACACAGATGAAAACTGAAACGGAGCTGGAGCGGCGGCCGAGAGACGCAGTGATGTCGCCGGGGGATTAAACGGGGTGGAGGTGATGTCACCGTGCCTGCACAGCAAAACGCACACATACACGCACACCCCCCCACCCCCCGGAGGAGCGGGGCTGCCAAGGGAGTGCGATCGGCCCCACGTCACTCGTGCCACTGGTATAAATGCGGTCCCGCGATGTCCATGGCTGTCGGCGCGGCGGCTCCCGCCACTTGACTGCAGCAGGGCTCCGGGAGGCAGCGCCGCTCCGCGCCCTTCGGCCGCCGGGACCCACGGGGCGGCGGCGGGCGGCGGCGGACAAGGAGGAGAAGGAGGAGGAAGAGGATGCTGCGCGCCTTGGTGGCGGTGTCCCTGTGGCTGCGGGTGAGCCCGCGGGCGCAGGGCGCGCCGTGCGAGGCGGTGCGCATCCCCATGTGCCGCTCCATGCCCTGGAATATCACCCGCATGCCCAACCACCTCCACCACAGCACCCAGGAAAACGCCGTCCTCGCTATCGAACAGTACGAGGAGCTGGTGGCCACCGGCTGCAGCCCGGTCCTGCCCTTCTTCCTCTGCGCCATGTACGCCCCCATCTGCACCCTGGAGTTCCTCTACGACCCCATCAAGCCGTGCCGCTCCGTGTGCCAGCGCGCCCGCGACGGCTGCGAGCCCATCATGCGCCGCTACAACCACAGCTGGCCCGAGAGCCTGGCTTGCGACGACCTCCCCGTCTACGACCGCGGCGTCTGCATCTCCCCAGAGGCCATCGTCACCGACGTGCCGGAGGGTGAGAACCCTGGGGGCAGCGAGAGGTGGGAGGGAGGACTCCCTCCACCCCCGCGGGACGCCCCAGGGTGGGACGGGGGGACTGCGGGACCCCCACGCTCCAGTCCTGGAGCCTCTTCCGACAGTTTTCACTCCCTGACTCACCTCTGTTTGCAGATGTGAAGTGGACGGACTTTACACAGGGCTTTATGGTGCCGGACAGACCCCTGGAGCATGACTGCAGGAGCCGCGGCCAGGGTGAGCCCCGGATGACCCCCCGCCTCCACCTCCCCGGAGACAGGGTCCCTCTGACACCCCTCAACCTTTCTCCTTTCTCTTCCTTTGAAGAGCGGTGCAGGTGCAAAAAGACAAAGCCTACGCTGTCAACCTACTTGGCCAAGAACTACAGCTACAGTAAGTGCATGGGGGAAATGTTTCACTTTGCCGGTCTCACACCCTCCTTGTGTCCCTGCAAGTTAGGCAGCTCTAGGTGAGGCCACACCAGGCCCCATCCAGCAAGTCTGGCATGAGAAGACTTCTCCAACACAGCCTTTCCAAGTGGGTGTTTGACTGGGGATACCTAGCTGTCCTCTTCCAAAATCCAGCTGTAGCACACACCATGTGCAGGCAGTAGTAGTGCACAGAGGATGGTGTGTTTCTGCCAAAAGCAGTAAAATGTCAGTAATGTGCCCCCTTCTGCTCTGCAGAAAGGTTGGTTACTGCTGCAAAGGTCACTCTAGTAAAGGCAATTACGTCTGATGTGAGCGTGACGACTTGGCCAGCTCCTGTTTTCGTCCAGCAGGTAGAATAAACAGGGGGTTGCTACCCAAATAAAGCCTGTAGATGTGAACCAGCTGCAGCAAAGTAAAAAGTTTTTAGAAAGTTATATATACTTTTACTTATTAGCCAGAGTTCTGTCCCATGCAGAATTGTCAGAAATTAACTGAATTCAGTGACAATTTGCACCACCCGGCCAAGGAGATGGCTGATAGTTTTATTACATGTTGTGTGACATGCTGGCAATAAAAACAAGTATTCACCCCTCTGCCCCCCTGGTTTCCCCCTGCTTCAGTTTTCTGATGGTGTGAATCAGGAAGAATTCTAATTAAGATTAGATAAATGCCAGATTGAACCTAGTGTCAATACAAAGCCCCTATTAACTATGAATTTAATATGCAGTATTGCTTCATTTTGCACTTTGTGGGCATTTTCTCAGATGGCAGATTTTTTTTCCAGTCATTTATACAGTTCTTCTACAGTAGGGTTATAATATAATTCAATTCCTATTTGCTTGACATCAAATGAAAGTAAGTTGGTAGCTATTTGCTTATTTGTTAGCATGTTTGGTGGGAATAATCAAGCTGAACCTCTAGCTTAGGTAATTGTACAATTTTTTGTTCATTGCAACATTTTGGTGCATTTACACAACATATTGTTTTTATATAATTCCTTGATCTGCGTCAGTACAACACAGAGATCTGTTTAGGTGGAACAATGAGCTTCTACAGTTTCCTGAAACATATGAAAAAGTAGTGATATCAAATGACTGTTCCAAAATGAAAAACAGGTGTTAGCCGTGTCAATTCTGATTTGAGTGCTCCTTGAGTGAAACATGTATGTTGGGATCCAAAATTTAATTCCACTGAATTTGTGAAATCAAGATTCTGTTTTTGAGATGTAAATTTCCATTCAGCTCCCTCTGAGATAAATAGACCTATTTATATTGAAAATGAACTGAGGGATGAGATTTAATGAGTTGAAAATCAATCAGTCAATCAATCAATCAATCAGTTTTTTTCTGAAAATCCTTTAAGACATACAGCCAAATTGTACTTTTAGCTATCACAGCCAGTCAGACTTGAAAATGGACTATGAGTCTCCAAAACCGAAATTCCCCTCATGTTTTGTGTGTGTTATACATGTCCTGATAAAGGCAGCACATAAACCCCAGACCGCATTAAAAGTGCTGGTCTCCTGTTTTCTACGTGTGAAGTTTATTTTGGATTGGATGAGGTTCATGTGAAGGCTTTTGACCCGGTGGCTGGCAGGGTCCCGCAGGGGCAGGCTGATCACCCTGTCCTCTATACGCTTGGCATGCTTCTTCAACTGAATCATGTTCGGACAGTAGAACCCTTTCTATTTTTACATTCCCTAGAGACAAAATCTTTTATGTGAAAATCATACTTTATTAGGCCTGGTATTTCTCACAAGAGAGAAGAGATGAAATGATGGACTGGTAGGTAATGCCAGGGTTTGTAGGTACAAAGTTAACCAGGGATCATTTCAGAGCAATCTGCAGCATTTCACCTTCTTGCATCAGTGCAACCATGCAGTTTTCCTCAATGAAAGGTAAAAATACAAATGCTTGTGTATTCAGAGTCAGAAGAACCTGTTCCAGTGTCTCATTTATACAAGCATCTCACTATTGGTAGAGAATACAAAGGCAAAAGATGAAAAAAGTATAGCTCAAGTAAATCACGGCAATCCTAAGCCTCTTAGTTTTTTGACTGTTCTTTCTAGCTTTCCTTTGTTTCTTATATTTAAGAAAAGACAATATTTCCTGGTTTAAATCTACAGGAAGTGATTTGATTATTGAAAAGACTGAATCCATGACAACTGTCTGTGAGGTAAATTATTCATTACTTAATTGGAAATAGCCAGATGCGGCTGGAGAATGGGTTAGATTTATGCAAAGTCTTGTTCAAGTCTGAGTTGAAGGATCTGTTTGTGTGTGTGATTCCAGGCGAGACTGGTTGGCCTGATGTGGCCAAGATTTAAGCACATGTTTAATTTCACTGTTGTCAACAGTCCTACTGAAAACCAAATCAAGATCAGGCCTCTCTTATTCTAAGCCACTGTTCATGCCCACACAGGCAGAAGTAGTTCTAGTTTCAAAACCAAAACAACAGCTTCCAATTCAATATTTTTATTTAATTTTGCGATGTGTTTAAATTTCTAAGACTTTATGGTTCTCACTCCTCTATTTTTCTATTTGCAGTCATTCACGCTAAAGTAAAAAGCGTAGAAAGAGGGAACTGCAATGAGATAACGACTGTGGTTGAAGTCAAAGACATACTCAAGTCTTCAACGCCAATTCCTCTGTCCCAAGTGCCTCTTCTTACAAATTCCTCCTGCCAGTGCCCGCCTCTTCAACCAAAGCAGGATGTTCTCATCATGTGCTATGAGTGGCGCTCAAGGTGAGCCGTGACGATGTGGTGCAAAGAAGTGTTAGAGCTGACTGTGATAGATGGGAAGGAGGACCAGCAGAGCTTTCTTCCCCATCATAGGCTTGTTTTGCTGACAGTTTTTGTTAGGCTAACTCATACATACACATATGTTTCCATTATCTTCACATCTGACTTTATCCACTTCATCAGCCTCAGCTCTGTGCCATAATGTGGTATTTATAAAATTTGGCTCATGCAAAGAGGATAATAAAATCTGGTGGCATTAGGTGCTGACAGCATCTTGATAAGGCATTATGCAGCAGTTCAGTCATCTCCAGCTTGGGAGTGTTTTTCCAGGACCACTTTCCATAGGGATGAGCTGCTTTGTGTGCAGCAAGCCCAACAGTGGCTGTAGATGATGGTCTGTGTCGGGAGGACCATGTGGAAGGTATCGTTCCGTCTCACCAAGGGAGTGGGCAAGAGATGATACGCATCTTCTGTCAGCAGAGCTGCTGGAGTCAAAGCCAGGCCTTCTCCACTGGCCTGTCCATACTTTGGACCAGTGCCATCAATGGGATGTTTCTCATCCCACAGCCGTACTGGGACCAGCCAAGCTGCAGCCATTGGAGCTCAAGCTCCCGGATGGCAGATGAAAAGTAAATATTCTCAGAGG
Source organism: Poecile atricapillus (assembly GCF_030490865.1). NCBI lineage: Eukaryota > Metazoa > Chordata > Aves > Passeriformes > Paridae > Poecile > Poecile atricapillus. The sequence continues at coordinate 48,093,911 of NC_081250.1, read as the reverse complement.
AGCTTGCCAGTCCTGCTGTATGATTAAAAGAACAAAACAAAACAAAACTAACTTTACCAGACCTTTCATCTGGCAGTCGGCCTAGCCCCAGACATGGAAGGAAATCCAGCATGCTGGTCTGGAGGGAAAGGAGTGATGAATCACAGCTCCCTATTCTCCCTGGTTCCTTGAGGCAGAAGGGGGACATCCCATCCCCATTAGCACCCCAAGTGCACCAGTAGATGCCAGCAGAGCAGGTGGTGGTGTTTTAGGTTCAGTGTAGGCCTATGTGTTGTGGTTTGGAGACAAGGCTGTCTGTAAAATGTGCAGGCTGGTTTTGCATACTGTGATGTTGCTTTTAATTGGTCACACACACTTGTAAGGACCACGGAACATTCACATGTGGGACGTGATGGGCCATGTCCATATTTTTAATGAGTTTTGTATTGATATTTTCAGAGCATTTTATAGGTGTTTCTAAAATTTTTCATCTGACATCTTATTGCTTTAACTTGTTTTTTGGTGAGCTAGCAAACACAGTATTTTATTATGACACCCCTCCAGGTCTGGAAGTATTTCACAAATATTAATGTAGAGGCCTTTATTTGTGTTAGTCATTTTAGGGATACAAGCTCTGACTCATGTAGAAAGATTATGACCAGAATGGCGATGGAGGAGCTCTGGATTGCAGAGGATCCTCTGGAGGCTGTTAGGAAAGGGAGATTTCATAAGTCAAAGATCACAATCGGCATCTCCATTATTATGGAAAAACACACAATTCACTGAATATCTTGTGATGGTTTTTAAAGGTCATTGAGGTTTTTAATTTCATATAGTGTACTAAAATGGATTTGAAAAAGAAACATAAACTATTATATGTGCTTCCTGTTGAACTCAGTGGCAGGCAAACAGAAGGTTTTGAGTTACAGCAGTTTTTTAAAATGACAGAGCCAGAATCGGCATAAGCTGTACGTCCTCTGCAGTCAATGGCAAAATACCTATTGCCTGTTGTTAGGGTTAAAGCCTCACTGGATAATTGACCTGAACCAAAGCTGTGCCAGATGTACTTCATATTGTGGTTTCATTCATGGCAGTGTGGCCTTGGCATCAGTCCTGTACGTTTGTCCTCTAATTTGTCTTTGGAAAGAAAAGGAAATGTATGACATACTGATCCTGATTCTCCAGGGTTTCCACTCATGTTGAGCCTTTTATGTTTGGTCAAACTGGATGCACATTGGCTAGTGACTGTGAGAGGCAGCATTTTGTACTGTTTTTGAGCTGCTAAGAGCAGCAACACTATTCATGGAAACTGGAGGTCAGGCCCTGCTACACTGTTTAACCTTCACCAGCCAGAACAGTGCTGTGTGATGTTTTGTGCATTTATAACAATGTCTTTCCAGCCAACACTGATGTCTAACTAATAACCCCCAGAATTTTAGTGAAAGTTATATTAGGGCATATTAAGACCTGGTATCTCAACCAACCAAATAAAAGAAAACCAAGAAGTTGTCTCTGGGTTGGGACGTGGAAGGTGTCATGTCAGACTGCTTTAGAATAAGCTGTTTAAGGCATATGTATTTAATAGTCACATTATTGTTTTATTCATTTCATAACACCTAGACTCAATGTTTTCATGCAGGAGATAGCCAGATTGCACTGGTAGGTAAGTATGGCAAGTATCACTAACCATATGTCTTCCAAATTCACCTCATTAAGGAGTTAGATGTAGGAAACACATATTGCCATCCTCATGTATTTACAGGTAGAAATGGATACAATTGTAAGTGATCATATAATTGTATTACTGTTTTTTCAGCTAAGCTGTATTAGCTGGTGCATGTGAAACAGCTTCTTTTCTAAAGTCAGAAGTAAAATTTATCAGTTTAATCTACTCTTTGCACAAACGCGTGCAGAAACATATGGTATCCCATCATCCCATACATAAAACCTGTCAGTACCAGTACCTGTGGGTGCATTTCCACCGCAGTCTGTGTTAAATCATATGGAATGGAATCTCAGGAATTAAAATCAGAAATACCTATAACTTGTGTGTATTTCTTAATTTTCAGGTTGATGCTTCTTGATGGATGTCTAGTTGAAAAATGGAAGGACCAACTAAACAGAAGATTTAAGGTAAATGCAACCAAACATGTTGTTGTTCTTGTTGACAAGTGATACACCTTTGTTTTACTTCAGCATTAACTTTGATGATTTCCAGATATGTGTAACTCCTCTGGGTATCAAAAGTTTTAGTTGAACATTTTCAGCCCTTGTAGTTACCCAAGTATAAGTGAAAATTTTCATACTTTAATCTTGTGTTTTAGAGTCTCTAAAATTTTTTTTAATTGAATTTTATCCTGTGGGATGATCTTTTTGTGAACCCTCGTTTCTTACAATAATATCTCTAGAAATTTCTTTCATATCCTTGCTACCACAGGGAGCAATGATATGAAAGTGAAGGTGATATGCAGATGAGTACATAGTCCACATTAGATAAGAAAGGAAGTTAAAATCCTCTGCACTGGATTAATGTTTTTTGCTGCATTAAAGATTGCAGGCTGGAGACACACACTTCTCACCAGATACTCCCTACTAAGACCCACCCAAAGTATTGGGCATTATCTCTCTGGATTCAGGAAACACTGGAAGAGAAGGTCTGTAGTATAGAGACATAGGTGGCAGGCACAGCAGATGCCCCTGCTCTTTGGGGCTTACCACTTTATATCACTCTCTACTTGTAAACTCCTCTTTTTAATGAAAAGAGGAAAGAAAAGATGGCTTGTGAGAAGGTCTGATTCTTCCTCCTGCTTTTAGAGATGGAAGAAAGGTATTTTTGGAATTCAGAAAGGTTTTTGGCGCATTAAGGACATACATGTGTGTTTAAGGACATATATGTATGTTTTAAGTATGAGTTGATTGACAATTGGTAGAGAGGAGGAAAAGAGATGTAGGAATCCATAAGCAAAAGCTTTTGTATAACAGACCAACTTCTTGCAGGAAATTGCATTCAATGCTTCTCTCATACACTCTTCACTTACCCATATGAAACCTATGTGTGGAAAAGAAAACATGCTTTAAATCTTTAAAAAATAAATACATGGCAATTGCAGAGGATGCCATGTGGGATTTAGAAGAATATTGACATATGACTTGGATTCTTGAAATCCTTTAGCTGTCAATTTAATGGCTTGTTACTGGCACACAGTGTGTTTTAGTCACCTCCTCGCGATGTTTTGTCATTTTTAATTGTGTCTTGAATCATATTTGGGCATTAGTTTTCAGATAGTCAAATAGATGCATGGCTGCCAAACAAAATACCCTTCAAAGCACATGTCATTTCCTCTCACATTAATAGTTTCAGAAACTAGGTCTTCATTTAAGCATGTTTGGGTGGGACACAGCTAAATTTCTGCTGATTGTTTTGGTTTTATAAAGATGCATAAAATTACTCTGACCACACAAAGTCTGTATGGAGCTAGGTACCACTGTGGCTTAATTTTAATGCCCGTCATTCATCTCTGAAGATTTGCATCCAAATTTTATCTTGAGTTACCACTTAAAATGGATGTTTTGAGCTGTCTGTCAACCACAGAAGACAGTTGTTAACATAACCACAACATGGCTGGTCTTTTCTCTAGCCAGGACAAGAGTCTGAGCTGCAGCAAAGTCAGTGCAGAGATACAGAATAGGAAAGCTGGAGAGCACTTCTCTTGCTGTGATTACTGGTAAATCCCCTGCCTTTAGGAGTTTCAGAAGGGAAAGATAATAGTGGGGAGAGGTGAGACCCTTTCTGGGTTCCACTACCTACCTTGTTTTCCTTAAAATAGGTATTTCTGTTCCTAGAAGTGAAAGTCCACAGTCTCTATTGCTATTTTATGGATCCCTCCACGTTTTGGAGAGCTGACCTGTTTTGTAATTCCTGCACTATTTGATTTGAAAATCTGACAGCTGTTGTCTTTGGTAGGCTCATTGATTTTCAAAATTTCTTGCTGAATAAAGTTAGAGGTGCATTATTCAAACCATGCCATTGCAACTCTCAACACTGTTATTTCACTGTGATCATCACTGTTGTCTGTCCATAACATAAGCTGGTTCATGCCCAGTCCTCTCCACCCCAAGGAAAAGCAGAACTAGAAAGTAAATACCAGCTCCCTTTGTAGGTGGATGCTTAAATATACATTGTGAAAGGTTAATTTGATTCCTGTAGACTTTTCTGAGGAAAAGTTGAGTAGCACGTTCAGCAAGACAGCAAAGAAAGGCCTTGCAAAGGAGTTCCAATGTGCTGGTCCTGACTTTTTGATGTCATGGTGCCAGCTCCTTTCTATTTCTCAGAAGGCACTCACATGCAGCATGCACACGAGATGGGAAATTGTCATTTCCATCCACTGGTGTTTTGGAAATTTCCTCTAACTTAGAACTTGTTCTCCCTGAAAATAGCCATAACTTGCTGACATCAATGGCCTTGAAACATAGAGCATGAAACTATTAAAGGCAGCACTAGCATCAGTGGTTCAAGATTTCATTAAGATGTAATTATTTATGATTATGTCCTTCCCTAACTCATCCTCTTTGTTTTATGCATTTCTACAGAGGTGGGAACAGAGACTCCAAGAGCAAAAGCGGCGAACTGCGCGCAGTAAGAACCAGAATTCAGGACGCAGTGGTCAGAGTGGAGCCCTGAAACCACAAGCCAAGAACACCAACCCACTGATCAGTGTCCCCAAAAAGGCCATTAAAATAAGAAATGGCCAGAAGGAAATCAACCCAAAAAAAGTATGAGTATGAAATTACGAAAAGGAAGGACTTTCCATGCACGACAAGGGTCACAATCTGGCTTGGTCAGCATGTTTTATTAATCCGGAACTCATTGACTTAAAAAATCCTGTCAGTTTCTACATAGACCTTTTTGCTGCACTTTACTGTTACAAGGTTTGCTTATCCTTTCAAGTCACTGCAAGCCATAGAGCATAGGTTTGCACTTATATGAGGTAGGCATATTCCAGCTGACTGAGCTTGATCTTTGGGCTCTGATTTCCCATCTAGATAGAGGTAGCCTTGGCTGCCAGAGGTTTTGACTCCTTGTACCAGTTGCCTGGTCTGCTTCCTTGCCAGATGCTGGAGAGCTGCATGGAGTTTCTCCTCAGCTGGTGTAGTATTAGACTGTGAGTTAGTCTGTGAATTTGTTGAGAGCTCACTAGACTCGGCAGCTGAGCAGCAGCAGAAGGATGGTAACCTCTGGCAGATATCTCAGGCAGCAATGACTGCAGCTGCTGGAGCTGAACCTATCTTCTGTTTGGAATCACAGCCCTTGTTCAGAATGTTCAAAAGCATAGTTTACCATTAAGCATCTGGGTATGCATTATGTGATTATTTTTATGTGTGTGCCAAAAATATGCTTGCAATGATAGTATTTGATCTTGTGGGTTTGTGTGGTAAAAATGCATTCAAAGCAGACATTTAATTTTTTATTGTACTTCAGGCTGGCTTCTGTTGTTATAATTTCAAATATATTTAAACATCTAATTGAAAAATCCGTATTGTTTTGAAAGGACTGGTTATAGTGAACAGATCTGTAGACTTCTTAAAAGTAACACATTTGCTGTAATATAGCTTAGCTATGAAAACTGGAATAGAAGCTTTATTCTAAAGTAACTGACAGCTACTGTACAGTATTAAGGAGAAGATAGGGCTTCAAATGGCTCAATAATCTTTTGGATAACTTTGTATCATTTGATACCATATTTCTAACCTTTCTCTGATTAAATAAATAAATAAATGAATAAATAAATAAATCAGCCTTGTCCCTATTAATGAGCTTCTCAAAGCAACTGGCTGTCTGCAGTTTTTCTTATCAGAAGGTAACATTTATCCTGAAAAGGGTGACAGGAAAGCAGATGCTTTTATTTATGCAGTGAGTTTACGGACTTAACATTTTCTGTGTGAGGTATTAGAACAGCAAAGGTGATACAAATCTAATCTACATAACTCCAAGATGGCATTTATGCTATTCCTTCCAAGGGGTACTTGGATGAGGCAGCATAGATAACACATTCTGATTTCAATTCCATGTAACACACAAGAAGAGCACCAACATTAAGATCAGAAGAGCTCGTGATAGATGCCTGAAAGACCTTCAGGATTTCCTGCAGTAAGGCTAAGGACTAGACTGGTCAATTCTGGTAAAATGAAGATTTTTATAATAGAGAAGTTCTATGTCAGAAAAGTAGATTATCATAAGGAGTAAGAAATAGTCATGTCAGTATGTTGATCTTTGCCGTGACAAGAATTCCAATGCAATTTGCATGCGTGAAATTCACATTAGATTAGGCTGAAGTGACTTTGGTAGCAGCAGTTATATACTTGGTAATTTGAGGCATAGATGCCAAGTTACAATGTTTAAAAGAAACAGACCAATGTGTTACAAGAAAATGGAATAATAGCATATAGAATAGTTTGGGAAAAAAACAACCTAAATGGTCGTTGTTGAGCTTTGAGCAGCTGCTTAAAATATACAAAGGTCAGCAGTTGAGTGTAGCCCTACTGGTAATTCTGGGCAGGTGCAGTACTTTGTTGATGTGGAACACCTGCAGGATTAGATCTAAAATTCATCCCAGGTGCCAGGAATGCTGAGCATATATAGCAGCTTCTATTGACTTTACTAGGAATGATGTGTATTTGACATGTCTAAAACAACACTACAAACTTAGGTGCTTAAATACAGCCTGTAGGTGGAACCTTAATCATGTTCAGTGAAATGGAAAAACTGAAATGGAGATCGAAGAAGACAGAATTTCACTTGCAGGTGACTAGTTTAGGTTAGTGTGAAAATGCTGACTTAAGTAAGCATTGTCTAAAAGATCTGCGTGATTGGAAAATTTCTAAAATAGTTTTATGTACTGTGTAGTAGGAATTCTTAAGCTTTAATTACTTATTGGTCCCAATTTAAAGTACCCCAATAAATGTATATATGGTTGGCCATTAAAGAATGAGTGACAGTCACATCAATGTGATGTTGAAATAATAAATACTGAAGTCATGATATATCCCTTAAAGAAATTTTATTGTGCACATAGTCAAATGTGGTGTTTGTTAAATGAAACTTTTGGAACAGCTACCTAAACTGCACAGTAACATCACATACTATTTTACAACTGTTAAAGTCAAACTTTTATTCCTTTTGTCAGAGTAAAAAACATACAGATTATTTTCTCCAGAGAATTGTCACCATTCCTTCTCTGAGCTGCTGTCATTAGATTGACCATTCCTGTATGCTGGAATAGATGTGGATGCACCTAGCCAGGTGTTTCCAAACTTCTTAACATTTTTATACTTTATGCTGACTAACTTTCAATCTGATATGGTAAAAATATGGGCTAAGGAAAGGCAATGCAACAAAAAGCAGGGGATATCATAATACAAAGAACAGACATGTAAGGGCTAAATTAATAAGATAGTGTGTTTTTCCTAACTAATTTTTTCCTGTATTTTAAGAAGCTGTGTGTCAACCCAATTCAGCACTAATGCAAGTCATTTCATTTTGAAAATCCCCTACAGTTATTAGCTCCTGTGACATCAACTGCCAGCTGAATCCAGACCCAGAAGGTTTGCACCCTCCAGCATCCCTTCCCTTCCTTTCCTGTGAAATAGGTTTTGCAGCAGTTGAGGGCTATTTGAACAGGCAAATTCCTCCCCAAAGGGTCCAGTCCCCACATCTGGTCCCTGGTATGTGGCAAAAAGGTCAGACACACATCTCATGCACATCCATGGCCAAGTGTAGCCATTGCTGTGCTGGTGCAATCCAGCACTGGAGTAATGAAACTCAATTCAGCAAAGGGGGACAAATAGTTTGCTGATGGATGAATGTAATTACTGTAACTAATTAAAGATGAAAAATTAACAGGCCAAGTTCTTGAAGTGTTAAATGAGTTTTTTGTCAGTGTTGCAGCTGCTTTCTTACTGAGGGGCTTGGCATTTTTAAAATATAAAATAATAATTGCCTGGAACACCAAACATATGCTTCTAGTGAGCTTCTAACTACCTCCCACACACATGTGCCCAGTTTAGTTAGAAGTGCCATTCAGTATTTTCACTGAATGTTCTAACCTCAGTTCCAAAAGAATGAAACCTGAAAAAATATTTACTCTAATTGTGAATGATTGGCACCATTTTAGAAGCTCACTGTAAACACAAATCAGAACTCTTTTATGAAACACATTTTTAAAAATCCCATAAACTCCCCTTCAACAAGACCTGAATGACCCGGTCACTTCAATTCAGTGTTGCAACTTTCATCCAGTCAGTGCATATGACTGAGAAATACTTCCTAAGCAAATAAAAAGAAGATTTTCCTATCCAAAATACTCAAACAGCTCTTAAATTCTTTTATCCAGGATTGTAACCTAGATTCCAAATGAATGAAACCTGAAAAAATATTTACTCCAATTATGCACGACTGACACATGCTTTTTGGTTGAGCTTAGCAGTTGAATGTAAATGCACATCTGAAAACATTTCCTCAACCACTTTTTTCTGGTAAACTACATCAGCTACAATTAATTTTGTAAATAAATGTAATCCATCAGTATGGGTCAACAAACATTCAAAATAATGTTTCCATTTATAAATATCCCCACCCCCCAAAAACTTGCAAGTCATTAATTTCTACAGAGGTGCATTACCTCTGATTAGAGCTAGCCAAGGCTTTCTGGAAAAATTGCAGTGAATTTCAACTGCTGACACTTTATTTCATGTAACATCTTTGAAATGAAGCAACAGCCTTATTGGAATGTAAAACAACATTTCAAACTTGCTTGTTGTATATGCAGTAAATTTGAGGGCTTTCAGGTAATGTATTAATACTAGATTGGTTCCTGCTGCTGCCAAAAGGCTTGTGGACAAAGCACTATGGAAATGAGCATAAAGCAAGGGTGGGCAACACTCCTTTTCTCTAGATGGGGATATTAAGATCAAGCCCCAAAAGTACCTTAAATAAGTACTTTAAATAAGGCAGTTTACATCCAGATAGAGGGTTAATGCTTGTATCAGAGTAACCAAGAGATGCCCCAAAGAGAACACCCTAAGTATTTTGATTTGTTGTGGTTACAGTGTGATGAAAACTTGTTTTAGTTTGTAGATACTTAGAGAACTTCCATATGTATTCTCTGAGAAAGGTAACCAGAAAGCTGATCATTTGCTCACAAAGAGCTGTGGATAAACTGAACAGATACTTGCAAGGTCTGACTTGCCAGTGTAGCTCATTCAGCAGTCAGAGCAAAGGAAAAACAGTGCAGCAATACAGAGCCACAAGCTGATTGACTCCATCTTCTTGGCAGGGAAAAAAAGCTTTTTCTCTACTTGTGTTATTTTTTTTATGTAGTAATTCAGTACAAAAACTCAGTACAATCAGACATACTTATTCTTCTAAAACAGTATTTTGAGATTTATAACCATCTTGTTTATCATTCTAAGCTGAAACAGATCTTTAATATAGTCTTTAGTGTCAAGTTATGATTTCATTAAAGTTCCTAAACAAGGAAATATGTGGTCTGTGGTACAAATAAACATGCCCTGTGTTTCCATTTCTCTCCTGCTGGGACAAAAATCAGAAGAATAATTATGTTATCTTTTGTTAGTCTTGGAAAAATTATAATCAAATCTTTGCACCACCTAATTCTATGATGAACTACAACATGTTTTCTAAATAAACAGCTGTAAAGGCCACATTCTCTTTTGAACTGGCATTTAGATATGAGATAAATTGACAGAGTCAGACTTTCTGTAAGTTTTATATGCAGCAGTTTTGTCTAAATTTAATTGCAGGAAGATTTTAATCTGTGAGACTCCATGGAGTTTATGTTGGAACAATGTCCTCCTGTCTCTATAAATCAAATGATTGCTGATCCCACCAGAAATGTTCAAATTCTTAAAAATTGTCTCCATATCTATGTCACAGTAATATAATTTTCAAAGAAGAGTGGATGGCAGTGCAAAGAATTTGTGCAGTACCTATGGGGTGAGTTAAACTTTTAAGAGTTGAAACTATATCTTAAAATACTGACAGTATTTTCATTGCCATTCTTTCAAATGCATATTTTGATAACTGTACAAAAGTCTGTTTCTCAAAGATATAAAAGCTTGGCAAATCTGAATCTTTTCATCATCTGAATAAAAAAGTTATGTTTGATGTTTTAAGATGTATCTGTTAAATTTCTCCTTTCCAAAGCTGCTAGAAGACTTTAAGATAAAGAACATATTTAGGAGAAGAAGATCAGCATTAATAAATTAAATGTTCCCACATTTCAATTTGAGTTTGGGTACTTAGACAACATGAAGAAAAAACTGTCATAGTTTTTTATTATCTATGCCTAATACTTCAATGAAATCTACTGGATCGCTTTAACCAAGCACAAAGCAGGGATTGTAATTGACACACATTAATATGGAACCCCAAATAGACAAAATCCTTCAACATCCAATAATTAAATCAAACTGACAAAAATGTTATATTGTTTAAGAATGATGTGGTGCAATATGAAGGATAGCAGTTAAGCAAGAGCAGTAACTCAGTATGCAACATTTTACCATACTTAAATAGGCAGAGGCAGAGCTACAGTACCCCCACCACAAACTGAAATTTCTCAGACCAGAGCAATAAGTGATTCACAGTATTCATAAACCCTGTATGATACTTATTGAGCTCTTTGATTGTGACCTTCCACCAGACATGTTATGGACTCTTAATAAGACATGAAAGCATTTTCCTGTTTTCAACATTTCTGCTCCTGTCAAAAAATAAACCCACCTAAACTTTCCACTTTGTATTTGTCCCACTGGATGAGAAGCCATTAACACCAGCAAAGATCTTAGGAAATGAGCTGAATTGATGTATATGAAATTGCTCTACTCAAGCAATCTACTGTTTTCTGTAGCTGCTTCTTGGTTTAAAGTACAGCATGCCAGGACCCAAAAGACCTAGAGTGCTTAAAAAATGCCAGGAAGAACACTTTTAATGAGCATTTGGAAGTAAAAAAGAAGCCAAAGAACATACAGCAGAAAGTATCTTTCTCAGAACTCACCTCACTGAGGCGACATGAATTCTCTAATTACAACCTCCTACAAGCTAGCGAACCTCAAGCTGAGTTTGTGGCAGTAAAGCAGCTGTAGGTGAAAATGGGCCACCAGGAGAATGCTCAGTCCAACTTCTGCAGGAGGAATGTCTGTAATAACAAATGCCCCATCACAACAGAAATATTTGTCAGGAAGTTCTTTATTGTAGCTAGTTGTAGTAAATACATTAGGAACAATAAACATGGTATGAGAAGGATTTCATTCTTTCTAGACTTCACACTTAAAATCAACAGTGTAACTAAATTACTTTAAGTGAATGTCATTCTTTAAAATCTCAACCTTCAACAGACTCAAAAAGTGAGAATACATCAGCTACAGAATAATATTTGTGCTCTTCATGAAGGCCAGCCAAGTTAGACTGTACAGGATATGAACTCGCTAGTTTGGCAAGGAGGTACATGTTGAGAATAGATGTTATGTAAGAGCTTGTTTTATATTTTACTTCCTCTGATATATTTGAATTGAGTAAATGGACTGGAAAGGACCTTTTAGTTTATTATCCTACCTGTGACAGTAATCATTAGAAGATATTTAGGAAAAGGATAAATAAACCATTCAAAGGTTTTTCAGGGCCCTGAGAGAGCCAATAGACCTTAATAGCCCAGAGTGGTCTCACCAGGGATGCACACATATACAGTTGGCTGGTGGGCCCACGAGCCCCATTTGGCTCACATTTGGAACTGCAGAACTTGACCTACATCACAGAGGATGTGCCATTAATAAAGTTTTAATCACCTTCCTTGACCCTTGTTCTTCCTTATTCTTTTACAGGTAGCTATACACAAAACATTTTAGAATCCTGGAACCATTGGAAAGGCATAAATCTGTTAAAATGATAAAAGAAAAAGCATCTACTAAGCATACATAAAGAAACCATTACTGATGTCAAACTCCTAGCAGGCACTACTTGTTACATTGATAAGTTTTGCAATATGGAAGAGCTGATAACAAAAGTGCCCTACTAAAATTGGATGAAGTGTGAAGAAAAAGTAAGTAGTAGTCATCTAGTCTTAAAAATAGTGTTTAGGTAGACAAATACATCTAATTATGTGAATATAAATTTTCATAGACTGTATCTTAATTGTTTAGTCTGCATCCAGCTCTCCAAATGCAAACTGAATGCTTCTCTCTGCATGTTCTACATTAGATGATCCATGAACAGCATTAGACAAAATATCGTGTGCAAACTGAGCCCGAATTGATTCAGGACAGGTCTTCTTTGCCTCTTCTGGATCAGCTGGGCCCATTAGGTTCCTCCACTCTTCTACAGCATTTTCCTTTGATAAGACCATTATCACTGATGGACCCCTGTAAAATCAATATAAGGAAACTCTTACACTATTCTGACATTTCTGAGATGCAGACTTAGCTTTAATGTCAGAGGTACCATGAAGGGTTATAATATGCTTTGAACTATCTTAATTTTATTAAGCTGCCTAAGTATTAAAATTTGTTTCTGCATGTTTTGTTTAAGGAAAAAAATCTCATATTTGAAAGCCAAAGAGATTACAATAAGCAGATATTTGGATTTGGACTTCTTGTCCAAAAGACATTCTCACCCAATAATTTCTGAAGCTAGGCAATACACACTGTTATTATCAGCTATATTAACAATATTATGAGGAAGATATTTGTCCAGCATGAAGAGAAAAAGGATTCCATTGGAAAGCAGTTCCTTTTCAGGGAAAATAGAATCCAAAATGAAATGACCCATAAGTTTGAAAAGGATTGTAAATTTGCCTTTTAAAGGAAGAGTATTCTGCGCTAGAAGCCACTAAACTTTCCAGAAAGAGTGACAGGTTGTAAAATCCTTGCACCAGTTATGGTGTAGCATGTTTTGTTGGCACTGTAGAAGGTGTGGTGTCTGCTTACATACCTCAGTACTGTAAACCAAGACACTTACTCTGTCATACAATTCACCAACTCCTCAAAAAAGGGTTTTCCTTGGTGATCCTTGTAAATCTGTGCAGCCATTTCACGAGTTAAAGCTTGTTCTTTTATCTTTGAGATGTTAAATCCAGCCTCTTTCACTTTATTCATAATTTCATCTCGGAGAATAACAAACAAGATAATTTTTGATTGAGATGGTTTAGATGCAAAAAATACAAACCCCATACACCTAAACTTTAAAAGTTTCAAAAAATACTGGATGCCTTTTTCTTAAAAAATCACCAATAGTTAATAGAATTCTTTTTACAATATCAAACCAAATATGGACAACATAAGAAACACTTCAAGAGTCCTCTAAAATAGGCATAAACCATTGTCACTGCATTATCCATCTTGATGCACATATCAAACCCAGATTTTAATAAACTGTGCCAGTAGCATTCACTGTTATTTCTCACACTGAACAGAATGTGGACTGTAGTTGTAATGCTGTATCAAACATCAGCTGGCTGGCCAAAATCAATCTGGATTGTCACAAGAGGGGCAGATAGACTCACAAAAGCCAATGATGAATTATAATTAGAAAGACTACTGAAATTTGTTAGGATAGACTAGAATAATGCTAAGTGGGGTGTCTAGGTAGAAGATTTAAAAAAATTGGCAGCAAACATCCTTAGGACATGATTCTGAATTGCACGTAATGCTCTTTTTACTTTGATTTTTTTCCTCCTTATTCCCTTAGACTAACAGTAAATTAAACCAAGGATGGGAATGCATCTAACTGAGTAATGATCCCTTTTGAGTCAGTAGAGATACCTGTCTGAAATAAGTAATGCAAGTTTGGCAAGTGTCTCTTTCCTTTGACTATCAAAGATGCTGGGCAGGTAGTCTGCAGAAGTGCCTGGCCCTTAAACAGTTTCACTTAGCTAGGAGCTCTCTTTCTTCAATTCACCACTACTGTAGTGAGGAAGGACTTATAGGCAGCTTAAGCAAAAGAAATGTCACAATTAATATCTCAATCTGAATTATGCAAGGCATGTAAAACCATTTTTCTGCACAAAAAAAGTATTTCAGAGAACCAGAAGGATGCATTTGATATGATTTACTGCAGTGTGCATTGCTCATCTTTTGTAGAAATGATGACATCACTAGATATAGCCCCTACTTTCTAAATGCCTTACCTTTATGAGTCTTAGCAGCTTCAGGTTTGATTAATGCAAGGGTTTGCTCCTCAGGGAAGAAGAACTCTAGTTCCTTCTGAGCGTCACTGAGTGTAGAGCTGCCGTGCAGCTGATTGATAGGTATGTTTTCAAATGCATACTGTGCACGCAAACTAGGAGTCATTGAAAGAACAAAGTTACTGAAAAGCAAAGCCATTTTGAGCTCTATAATTAGCCTTAGCCCAAGGAATATAAATTAGTGTTGATCTGGAAATCTGAAATATGGACACCCTCCCTCCCAATACTTGTGTTGTTATATTTCCAAGAAAATTTCTTAATGAAATGGCACTTCTGTCAAAAGCAGGTAAGATGATACCATTGCAGTTTCCTAGAGCAATGTCATAAGCAGCTAGAACTAAGGTGTCTGTATATAAAATGTGTAGAATAAAATTAGTCACAAATAAAATATTCTACTGATGAAAAGGTTTCAATGAGCTACAAGACAATCTTAGTGGTATTTCAAGAAAAATAATGGTGGTATTTCAAGAACCATCCCTCTCATTATTAAAAATAAGTATTACCAACATTTTTTCTCTGACTCAAGAGTTCCTCTTTCACTTCATTGCACTTTTTAAAACTCAGCTTTTAATTCTGTTTAGCAGCCATTATATCTCAAAAAATGCTGCAGTTTCTGTGTGTAATACACTACTACTTCCAAGAAAAGCTTAAAAAACTGCAGAAATGCATATGTGTTTCCAGATGATGGCACTATAGTAACACTAGTCAGAATGTGGAATGAGATGAGGAATACAAAAGTAAGTTGGAAGCTGTGAATGATGGTTTACTTCTGTGACTATTACCTCTCTGGATTTTCCTTAGCCTTTTCAAGAGTCTTTGGACCTAGTAAATTCCTCCAGTGTGATACAGCATTTTCTCGTGTTAGAGCCAATACAAGAGTTGGACCACTGTACATGAGGAAAAGTAGCATTAAAAAAAAAATAATAAAAAAATAAGCGGTTATAACTTTTAAAAAGTATTTTGATTATTTATAGCCCAGACTAGGAGAATGAGCCTTAAACATGAATTTAAATTGGAAAGTTACTGTGTTTTGTCACAACAGCAAGACAGAGAAAGACTGATCATGCCCCAGCTATGTCCCAACTTCATATGAAGGGAATATCCAAACATGATTTATTTCTCCTCCTCAAGGTATCCAGCACACAGCCTGGTTGAAGATTTCAGAGCTCTCTTACAGGCAACCTAAATGCAGCCTTTTCAGACCTAAACTGTTTTCACTCAAATAAATTGACTTGGCTGCTGAGACATGATACATACAGCAATATGGAGTAGCTAGTAACTTTCAAAAGCTTGATTTTATGTGTTTTGCTTGGATATTATTCCATTATCTGCAGTTATCTGTTCCTGTTCTGTCTTTAACTGAACTTTTAGACAAGTGTATCTTGCAGCCATGTATTATCCAGGAAGTCTTCAATACCAGCAACTTATACCTGAGCAACTTATTCAGGTGGAAGGTGTCCCTGCCCGTGGAAGGTGACCCTGCCCATGGCAGGATGTTGGAACCAGATGGGCATTTATGATCCCTCCTGACCCAAACCATTCTGTGAACCTATGATTCAATAATTATTTAATGTGAAAATTTTAGTCTTGTCTGATTCTACATCGACTCTATATATTTATATTCTTTTTCATTCAACGTACCTGGTCATTTGCTCTAGAAGGGCTGGGAAGTAGTCTTGATTTACATGCTCACTGTAAAATGTACGTACTTGTTCCTCAGACAGAATTATTTCCTTCTGCATTGCTATTTGGAAACCATCATCCTTTATCCTTTGCATGATGGAATCTGTTAAATATATTGAAATAATGCTAAATTGACATCCATTCATTAATTTCCATATTTGTAGAGAAATGACATGGACTTTACAATGATAATGTTAATGAATTTGTTTCCCAGCTAAAGAACAAGAAACTAATTTAAAGCAACTGCTAGGAGGAATAGCTATTTGCCTGGACACTCAGAAAACTGATCCTTATTGTCTTAAGGCTTTCTCTTGCTTAAAAACCTCAGCAGGAATTCCTGACTGGGAAATATGATACATGTTCCTACCAGCAAACAAGGTCTAAGGAATTTGAAAAGGTGAAATGTTTATTTAACTAAGTATTACAAGACCACATGGGTAAGTAAGCTGTATTTGGCACAAGTCAAAATTACCTCCAAAATTAATGTGTAATTACCTAAACATTAACTGCAGAACTGCTGCTCTAAGCAATATGCTAGACAACCACAAGGAAAATAAATTCACAAGGAAAGATCTTTCTTGCAGTCTTTCAGCTCTCTGCACATAAGTTTGCTCAAATACAGGGATTCTCAAGTTTGAAATAAAAATACTATCTGAAATCTAAATATATGAAATGTAAATATATGACTGAGAAGAAAAATAAACTTGTTTGGATGAAGCTTCATGTAATGGGGTGGATTTTTAAATTTAATCTGTAAAAATGCTGTGTGTTTAGAACTCCCCTTGAGCAGCACTGCCTCATGCAACTTAGAACATCTTGGATTGGATATTTTACTCCTTGACATTGATCTATCTTGAACCTGCTATTCAAGAATATCGGCTACTTCATTACGGTGAGAAATCTAGTCCCCTATACTACACTTCAAAATATGAGCTTCTCTGAGAGGTCTTCTAGAAATATTCTAGCTACAGAATTTCTTGAAAAAGTAACCAAAGGAACAAAATATCATTGGCATTTCCATTCTCAATGTATGAAAAGCATTAACCTTGTAACTTCATTCCAGACAAAAATTACTGGTAGCCTAATGCTGGAGAGACAGTATAACATAAAACCATTTCATTAATTGAGTTAGAGTTTAAAATTCAAAATTCAAAATATGAGAATATTTATATACCCTTGATAGAAAATACAGTAATTAGCACTTACCTCGCCTTTCCTTCAGGAGAGTAGGTCTAATTATGGCCAAAGTCCTTTCAGCATGTTCTGCATTTATATGAAAATTTGGGAAAAAGAAGGCAAGTTGTCTGCTGGCATCTTCAACACTGTCTTGCACATCACATAAATTTACCAGACTCTCAGTTTCTGTAACTGCTGGCACCCTGATGAAACATGAAGCAATATAGTATTTAAGTCACTGCTTAGTGTTACCAAGCTGACTTTTTTAAGATATACTTTCTTAAAATTTAGTGAAACATAAAAATAGAATGCAAAACTAAGTTTTATTCTAGTTTTAAATTCAGATTCATGAGTAAAGTAACATTTCTGAGAAGACAATTATTAATCTTCTCAAGAAGTGCCTGATTATGTGCTCTGAAGGAGAAATCTCAGCCAGGCCACTTTAACAATTCCCCCCTAGCTTATCCAAAATAGTTTTTCTGTTTCATGAAATGTGTACAGTGTATAATGAATGATCAATAGAAGTCTTGTGCTTAATTCATTTACAGCATGATCATAAAAAGGATAGCACTACAGAGTTGTTCAGTGTTGTTCAGAGACACTTCTCATTGTTTCTTGCCTGTTTGTTTAGTTGTGTAAATAAAGTCCCTCTTGGCCACTTGTAGAAAATGCAGTATTCCCCAGCTGTACTAAATTAATGCAGAAGGGGATGCAGCAGGTATCGACAAAAATGTCAATTACTGTAACAAATTATTTTTCAGACAAAGTATTTAAACTCATGTTGCTTTAAGTAAATGTCTTGTTGTCTGAGGCTGTGTATACAACTATCATCCTTAAAATTCTCTACAAACCCTTGGCATAGAAGAAAAGCACACATTTCAAGATACCACGGTTGTGAGTAGCTAATCCTTACAAATATTCTTCTACCTTGAAACAGGGTGAGGACATGAACCCCAGTACCCTTCCCCTCCTCTGCTGGATTTTACAGTGCTCCTGGGGAGAAGAGCATTCCTCGGGTGTGTCCTGGTCTGGCACAGGCCATATCTACATCTTCTCATGAAACAAAGGGGTAAACATGGGAAAGAGTGCAACCTTCAATTGGCAGTGCAGGCAGTCCCCTGCCACGGGTGAAGCAGAACTGCAAGGACTACATCAGTTTTGAAGTGTATCATTATTCTGAGAACCCATTGAAGGTGAGTACAAAGAGATCAATGACCTTGGCTTGTCATCTTTAACTAGGAAACAAGGAATTTTTGAATTCCCATGAGAGCTGGGGCTGCATCTCTAGTGGTGGTCCTGTGAAGGACAAGGTGATGAACTCTCCCTGCTCCCTGAACCTGCACCATGGCACATCTGTGTCTGTAGGAACATGCCTTGGTTTATGGTGAGCTTTGAACACTGACTAAATCACAGGTACACATTTCACTGGTACTTACTTGGCTGGCTCCTCAGGCTCACCAGACTCACTTGTTTTGTGTAGCTCTTTCCATTGAGGAATTGCATCAGTTGCTTCTAGTTTACTGATTATCAAAACATGGCATGGTCCACTCATCATGAATTTAACAAATGCGTCAAAGTCAGGCTAAAAAACATAATTTCCCCCCCTGTGAATTGCAGGAGCTCTTGAGTTTATCATCAGAAATGAGACAATTATGCTTCTAAAGTAACTCATACATTCCTGTTCCAAACTGGTACGTTCCTCAGAACTCTGATAGATTGTTTAGGATGTTTTTTGAGCAATCATTTGAGACAACATTATCAAATGTCTAAAAAAAGTAAATTGATATAAAGAAAGTCACATAACTACTTTAAACAAGTACTAGATGTTCTTCCAGGTTAAAATGCAAATGACAAGAATGAAGAAAATTATCTAGAAGTTCAATGTGACCTGCTAGGCCTGTAGTACAGCATGTAGTGTGACATAAGAAACTGCAATACAATTCCGTGAATAATTTTTGAAACTAAAAGTTGTGTAGCTGGCTATAAATATAGAACTCTGAACTTTTTGCAAGACAATTATAGGCTTTCCCTTCATTCTCTTTGCTATGTAATTTTCAATTCAGTTTCAACTTTTAATCCTATAAAACTACATTTCTGTCAGAAAAATAAACTTGTGGCTAGTGGTGTGAGTTTTTAATTTCTTTTTTGTATGTCATCTTTTTTTTTGGGATATCTATTCTCCCTTTAAATATTTGACTAAATCCTTACCAGTCAGCATCATGATAGTTATTTCCTTTAGTAATATGAGGATGAAATATTCACATATATGCTTTCAATTCTTTGCTTTTCTCTTTCAATTATCTTCATATCTATGAATGTTCTTAACCCATTTCCCAAGATGAACAAACTTGAAAAAAAATGTTCAGTATGTTGCATAAAAGATGTCTTTATACTGTGGTGGCTTCAAAAGTACTCTTGCTTATGTAAGAAGAGCTACATGTAGCTGAACTACATGTAGCTGTTAATTTTGGCTATCCTGGACCTTTTTCCTGGAGCTTCATCATTAAAAAGAAATAGTTTTTGCTTCAAGTTTAATCTGAAGGTCTATCACCTTGAGTCTCCATTTCCTTATAAAAGGCAGACTCTAGGAATTCAGCAAGATTGTGGAGTATTAAATCAGGAAAAACTGCGCACTGGGCAGTTCCCAAAGGAATCAATATGTTTTAATTAAATTATTTTTCAGCTTAAAATTAAAGAATGCCAAATAATTGGTCTCTCAATATGCATAGGGCTTTCTGGAACCATATAGTTCATAGCAGTTTTATTATTCTTCTGTCCTAATGTTGGCAGGGTTCTGCTACGGTGTAATACTGGTGTTTTCTGCTCTCCATGAGATTTGAAAAGTCATGGCAGCCAGGTGAAGTCACAGATGACTGAAAAAAAGGGAAACATTGTATACATCTTTTAAAAGGGTGGAAAGGAGGGCCCCAGGAACTACTGGCCTATCAGCCACACCGCTGTGCCTGGGAAGATCACAGAGCAGATCCTCCTAGAAGCTGTGCTAAGGCTCATGGAGGAAAAGGAAGTGATTTGGGTCTGCCAGCTTCACCAAGGACAAGTCCTGCCTGACCAACCCAGCTTTCTACAATAGAGTGACTTCATTGTGAACACGGGAGGAGCTACAGATGTCATTTGCCTGGGCTTCTGAAAAGCTCTTGACATAGTACTCCACAACATCCTTCTCTCTGAAGTGGAGATAAATGGTTTTGTTTGCTGTTCGGTAGATAAGGAGTTGGTTGGACAGTTGCATCCAGAGGGTAGTGGTCACAGGCTCAGAGTCCCAATGGACATCAGTGACAAGGGGTGTCCCCCTGGGCTCATACCGGGGACAAGTGCTGTTTAGTCCTTCATTAATGACGTAGGTGAAGGGATTGAGTGCACCCTCAGCAAGTTTGCAGATGACACCAAGCTTACACACCCAAAGGATGCCATCCAGACCTACCTGCACAAGGAGGGGGCCCATGAGCATTAACAAGACCAAGCACAAGTTGCTGCACCTGGGTCAGGACAACCCCTGGTATCAGCACAGGC
Organism: Poecile atricapillus; assembly: GCF_030490865.1. NCBI lineage: Eukaryota > Metazoa > Chordata > Aves > Passeriformes > Paridae > Poecile > Poecile atricapillus. Next base: position 48,073,287 of record NC_081250.1, on the reverse strand, counting down.
TGGGGGATGAACAGATGGAGAACAGCCCTGGGGAGAAGGACCTGGAAGTGCTGGTGAATGAGAGGCTGGACATGACCCAGCTGTGTGCACTCCCAGTCCAGGAAGCCAAATGTGTCCTGGGCTGCATCCAGAGCAGCGTGGGCAGCAGGGTGAGGGAAGGAACTCTGTCCCTTTGCTCTGCTCTGGTGACACCCCACCTGCAGTGCTGCATCAGCTCTGCAGTTCCAGCACAAGAAGGACATAAAAACTGTTGGAGAGAGTCTGGAGGAGGCCACCAAGATGATCAGAGGGATGGAGCACCTCTCCCATGAGGAAAGGCTGAGAGAATTGAGATTGTTCAGCCTGGATAAGAGAAGTCTTCAGGGTGACCTAATTTCAGCCTTCCAGTATACTTGAAAAAAAGCCTAGAAGAAAGATGGAGAGGAACTATTTACAAGGGCATGTAGTGATAGGACAAGGGAGGATGGCTTTACATTGAAATAGAGTAGATTTAGATCAGAAGAAATCCTTTATTGTGAAGGTGGTAAGGAGGAATAGGTTGCCCAGAGAAGTTGCAGATGTCTTATCCTTGGAGCCCTGTTCAAGACCAGGCTGGATGGATCTCTGAGCAACCTGTTCTAGTGGAAGATGTCCCTGCCCTTGGAACCGGACGATCTTTAAGGTCTCTTCCAACACAAGCCATTCTGTGATTCTGTGATTGTATGATATATCAATCATTGTATGCTTTGATTGTCTTTGCTCTTCCCAGGTCTGCCTCTACACTTAACTAGTCTCAAATCTGGCTGCTCTTCCCATGAAGATGAGTTACTTTTACCTTTGTTTCAAAACTGCCTCTGTCTAATCTACAATCCCAGCTTTGCTAAAACCAAGATCTTCATGGTTTCTTACAGTATCTCCCTGTTATTTCCTTTCTAAACCATAGCGCAGCCATCCAGTGATTGCTATCAATTTTCATTTATCTCTCTGACTTTAGCAGGAGCCATCTCATCTCACCCTTATTCATTTGGAATGCAACAGGAGCTCCTTTCGACCGTCTCCTTCAGATTAGGCAAACTCTTCCATTGCTTCCTCTAATAATATCAAACAATTTGTCTGCAAATAATTCCAGCCTCTATCTTACACATATAGGTATAAATATTTGCTAAGCAACTTAATTTTTTGTCTCAGATCCTTCTGAAGAGTTAATTTTAGCTACCTCTCTGGTGGAAAATATGACCATATCCAGATGCTAGTTTGCTAGACCACTGCCATTTAATGGTGGACGGCCTAATTTAATTATTTTCTTGAACTTTATATCTGCCTTTAGCTATTTTTGTCCTCTAATATAGGATAAGGCACAACATATATATATTTTGTCTGAGATGCTTTCCCTTTCTGCCTGTGCACATGTTTATTTCCAGAACTACCCCATGATAATATCTGGAAAGAAATAAAAAATTATGTAATTATAAGTTAATAAAAATAAGTGATGTAATATCACTTATTTTCTGGCTAGAAAAAATATATGTCAAACAGATATACACTATCACATAGATGACATTGGATTTTGGGTTTGTGCTACATTTCAGCACCTAGTAGCCAAAGTTAAGTAATTGCAGAAATAATCTACATAGCACTCTGATTTTCTTTCCCACAAAGGTCACTGAGCCTGCCATAACATGTTTAAAAATCAGTGTAATTTTATTTTGATAAATAATGGTATAAATTTAGCTTCATGTCTAAGGATCATGCACATTTAGATAACAGAAAGAACAAAATCTTTTAGTATTTAATTGGAGGTCAGCTTAATTTGGTTGGACTATTAAATTGCTACATAGTGATATTTGTATGAGTCAGTGAAAGAAAAGGGAGAGAGAATATCTCTTTATTTATGTACTAAATCTACATTAATTCAATTCTTCAATATATTAAAATTACCATACAGAGATTTGCAAGAACACCTGGTAATAATTATGTGTTTTACCTGTTCCTTTAATTTAGGTTTTTAATTTGTTTTTACCTCATCTTTATTCCGGGCATAAAATACTCTGATTTGCTCTTCTGTAAGCATTCTCTCCTCTGCTGCTTTAATGTCAAATCCTGCATCTCTAATCTGCAATTATTCGGTTGTTAGTCACAGGCATTTGAAAATGGATACATACAAAATCATATGTTATTGTATATTTAAAGATTGATTGATTTTGGAAGCTATCTTAAATTTAAAATTCTCTGAAATATTCAAAATATAACTGCTATCTTTGCCTAAACTGAACTTCCAGTCTTTCAAAGCACTTCACTAAATTCAGGATTACAATACCCCCAAGTTAATGTTTGAGAAAAAATGTAGTGCAGTTCAATGTATGTAGGACATTCATTCAGTAGTTAATAAGCCCTTTGATTTCATATTGAATAAACTCCTTTGGATCACTGTGAGTGGTTAACATACAATTTATGTTAAAAGATATTATAAACTGTATTGTAACCATGGTAGTGCACTTGTTAACAGTTGTATTAGGCTAAACTACTTGAATTTAGGAACAGCAAATAAAGAAAAATGAAATTCACTTTACGATTTTCTGTTTTAAGCTAGGCTACTGCACTAAATGCAAGCGTTTGTGAGTGATGCACACATGTGACTTACAGCAAGGTTCAGATGGGTATGAAGTTTATACCATATACTGATATTTTAACAGCAGAGGCAGTATCCAGCCCCAGTACTGATGATACACCAAGCACTGTGCTTGTTTAAAGCCCCTGAGTGTTTTCAGCCTTTCCCCAACAGGGCTGACTGTGGAACCAGTGCTGTAAAACACACCTCATGAGCCAAGTAGCAGCTGCTCCAGCGATTTTGTTTTTGGTTTTTTTGTGTTTTTTTTTCTTTTTTTTTTTCTTTTTTTTGACTTTACTGAGCTTCCTCCTTGTCCAGCTAAGGTAGAGTATTTGCACAAACAACAAATAGCACTTTGATTCCCTTTTCTGCAAAGACCATTGTCCCTATCATCACACATTTTAAAATTCTTCTAATTTGGTCTTGATATATATTGTTATAAGGCTTTTTTTTATTTTTATTTTTATTTTTTTGTAAAAAAAAGCAATATAAATCAATGTCTAACCTCTGCTGGCATAGAATATTAAAGCAATAGTATAAATTTGAATATAATATTATTTCAGGTAAAAATTATTGTGCTTTTATCTTCCTTAGCAGAGAAGCTTTATCAGCTTCTGTTTCACAGTCTAGGCATAAATTAGGATCTACTTAACCTTACATTTTGCTATTATGCCTCTTAAATAAATAGAATGAATTAATAGTTTAAAATTCTCTCTACCTTTTTCTTAATTTCTTCTACGCGTCCCGCTAAGACATCATCAGGTTTTATAATTCCAACAGAATAAGTGAGTACTTCTGAAAAAGGAGAAAAATAATGTGCTAAGTAATACATTCATCAAAATAAATGGAATCATCTTTACTGGACCTGAAATTTACAGTTAAGCATTTGACTGTAACTCAATCAGATCCCAAAAACTGTAGAAGAAACAGCAGACTACTACTTGTTACCAATACTAGAAACACTTAAGCAACTGCATGTGTTAAGGAAAATATTACTGCCTAATTTTACTATATTACATGTCTGAGAGAGCCCCTAACCTGAAGCTGAACCTGAGATAAAGCTCTGTTTTCTGATTTTCTATCATGTTTAGGTTTTGGGGATTAGTGTGAAGTCTGTAGATAATTGCTAAATGATAATACTGTACTTCTAGGTCTCACAGCATTTATGAGAAAAAAAAAAAGTAGGCTAAAGCTGAGGTCAGAAATATGTAAGTTGAACCATACAATTAAAAAAACCCAAAACACGAAGAGGAAGGAAAAGGGATGCCATGACTGTGATCTAATGCTTCTCACAGGGAAAAAAAAAAAAAAAAAAGCAGCAAGATCATGAAGGAGGGGATGGAGGAATTTGAGGAATTTGTTCAATCTCAGGGCTGTAGAATGGCATTCTCTGCATAGATGAAGCCATAGGAACATTCAGTAGCCACAGATAACAACAACAACAACAAAAAATAGAGAATGTGTAGGTCTCAGTTAATGACAAAACTCAGATAAATCACAGACAGGACTTTTAAACAGGATGGTGCTTATTTTTCAATCTTTTTGGAAGCTTATCCTACTACTGTGGATTTATGTTCTTCTTTAAATATGTTATTAAATCTAATCTGGTCAAAGAGTAATCTGACATAGAAAGCATGCCATTGCTTCACAGATTAACTCTTCCAATCATCTCAGGTTGGCTCCATCTTAGTATTCCACCTCAACAGAGGTACACAGCTCACACAGGGACTGTGTAGAAGTGACTTTCAGGCCTTAACTTTACACAGGAAAATTCCCTGGCACATATCACTTCTGTCTAAAGTCTGAAGGTTCCCAGTGTGGGGGTGAAAATACTGAAGATGACAGTCCAACACATTAACTCCTTACAGAGGAAAGCTCAGTTGTAACATTTCATTAACAACCAAAGGAAGGTCTATTAGTGCTGGACATAGAAAAATATTAATCAAAAGACATTTTTTCTCTCTCCTTTGGCTAACATTTCTAAAACGAATCAAGTATATTTACCCTCCTCTACAGCCTCCTCAGCAGAGCCTTCTGATGAACCTTCTTCTGGAAAAACAAGTTCTTCTACCTAAGGTAATTGCAAATGGAATAAAAGTACATCACTAGTGCAAAAGTAAAGTCACCAAACACAGCTGTCATATCTCTGCAACACATTTATCTTAATGTAAGAATATATTTCCTACCCTGGAAAACAAGTTATTCTAAGAAAGACCTTTGATCAGTCTGATTTTCCTTAACTGAGTTTCAGTTTGTTAAAATGCTTTTTTTACTCTAAGTGGAGCTCTTTCATCTCCATTTTAACAAAACAAGCAATAAGGCATGGTTATTTCCCATGTTTTTGTTTCATATGATGCAGTTCCTAAGTTATATATTACAGACACTTAGCAGTGAAAGAAAAAAAGATTAATAAAGTATTTATGAGCCAGTGGCATTTTTGTCTGTCTCTCCAATTCTTACACTGCTAGGCTAATTTGTTAAGTTTTTATAAAGTACCGTAATGGAAATTTGGGGGTTCTGAGTAGAACAAGCAACAAGGTAGGATTAACTGCTGCTGCTGTGAATTCCAGCTGTGGGATCTTTCACAGTGCAGGCTATTGAGGTCAGACTGAGCTGTCCTTATGTCCTCATGTTACCTGGAAATCAGGAGTCAGAGGTGATAGAACAAACTTGTTGAATGGCCTTTGTTTTTTGTAGCAAACTGGATTCATTAGGTACAGAGCAATCCCCATGGCTTTGTGAAACTGATGTAGTGAAAGGTGAGACTGTCTATGGCAAGAGGGGTGGGACTAGGTGATCTTTAAAAGTGTCTTAGAACCCAGATAATTTTTAACTTAATTTCTAAAAAAAAAAGCGTGCCATATATATTACTTTATTGTTAGGACAAAAATATGAAAAATTAAATATTATCTAAACATTATCATAGACATTTAGAGAAACAGTGTTATAAAAATACACATTTATGCATAAGTATCTGGTTTATGAGTACCTCAGCACGTTCCTTTTCTCCAGCTGCAATTTCCCTCTCTTCTTGCACTAGCTCTGTTACTGTCTTAGTGATGAGAGGAGCATTTACACCTTTCACCATGGCAAGAATTTTACCATGCTGTTGAAAAAAAGATAATACTCTCAGTGAGTTTTCATCATTTAATTTACTTGATTTTTTGAAACATGTAATATCTTGCTAATTTTTTCTAGCTACAGGATAATTTCCTATGCCCACTGAAGGGAATATCAAAGCTACTACTCCCTCTGGTATTTCAGAATGAAAATTTTGAACATTTAATTCCTTGCTTCCTTTACCAAATTTCCCATGTTTATTTCTAGGCTCAATACTCCTAACACATTTGGAAACAAATGCAAATATGGACTTTCACTTGCTCTTAATTTCCGTAGCATGGAGTTTTCTGTCCTTTTTTTTGTGCGCGTGTGTGACTTCAGTGCATTATCTGCCACATTCAGGTGCACAGTAGTGAAGCTAATGGTGACCAAAAATACTGTCAACCTGTCTAGGCAGCATTCAGATTCAAACCTGAAAGCATCGTGAAAGTATCATTATCCTTGGTCCCTGCTTATGGAAATTCAAATCCTGTCACCCTCTAGTTAAAACAACGCCCACCTCTTAAGTGAGCAGTGCTCTACAGCTGTGTCCTAGGAGAACCAGCTTTTTGTGTCCATCAGTGAGAGATAATAAATATATTATTAATTGCTACGATTTTCGTCAGGTTTGAAAACACAATTTTATTTATTATCTTAAAAATCTTATCACGCCAGGAAATATAAACTCTCTTTCCGCGATGAAAAGTGTGCACAAAATAAACATTTCAGTGTAACCACATGCCTGCACTTTATGTTAGGCAAACATGGAAAACTTACCTGGATTTCTTACTAACTACCAAAACAGTGACTACCACAATTCTTCTGTGGCTGCATGTGGAACAGCTGCAACAAAAATGTGCTCGAGAACCACCAGACTTGGGCATGGGAAACAGCTCAAGCAAACAACATCAAATAATACCATCCTACATACTGTAAAATGTAGATAGGATTTATAAAGCTTCACATCTGTTTTAAAATCTGTTGAAAAGTTAAGGCAGAAGTAGGCAGCACATTAAAAAGAACTGATGTGATGTACTTACAACACAAAAAAGAAACACAGGTTCACAGCTCCTCCTAAATGGTTTCAGAGTTTCAACGCTGTCAGCTTCTGCCTGAAGTCAGACAAAAAGGATTATTTGCTTACATGTGTATGTGTATGCATATGCATGTATAAAGGAAAGCTTTTTACTCACAGGAAAACTCCACTCTTACATACTTTGGTGTTGCAAACTCAAGCTGCAGTCCTAAATGCAACTAGCAGTCTTTATAGTGATGAAGAAAGAACAGTTTTGGCAACATGGTATTGTCCTCCCTTTGTGTATAATCAATTAATCATGGAAATAGATCTTCTCTGGATACTATTTTCACATGTAGGTTATAATAACATATGTAAATGAAGAAGTAGCCCATGTAGATTTGATGGAAGAGATTACCCAGTGTCTTAATCTTCTGTGAAATGTGGTCAACTGTGTGAAAGCACATGAGATAACCTTGGAACATAACTGCTAGTGTAAACAAATATTTTTAATACTACAGTTTTGTGATTTTTTTTTTTAATTTCCTCCTTTTTGTTCTCTTAAAAACGAAACACCGGGTAACATTTACAAAAAAGATGCAACAAGTTTCTAGGGATGTAAGAATGCAATGGTCCATAATGCAGAGACCTAAAACTAAAAGTCATATAATCTGGCTTTTGAATATTTCTGCAGTCTCATCAAGGAAAACAAAAGTTTTGGGATTTTAGTTTTTTTTTTATTATAGCTTCTTACATATCTATTACCATTTCTAATCTACTTCTATACAAAGTCTTATGAGGACATATGCAGGGAAAGCAAGCAGGCCAAAATTATGACAACTCACTATAAGGACAGTAAAATGAAAGCTCTGAATATGCAGATCAGAAGATATAATTAAATCAAAATGTAAATATAGTCACACACAGGATTTGTGTCCTTACCACAGCAAAATGCAGCATATTGTCATCACTAAAGTCAATCCTTAGTTTTCTGAATAAATTCATCACAGCTTTGCAAGGACCACACCAAGCTCGATACACATCTATTACTAAAATGTAATAGTTTAGAATTAGAAACAGATGACTTGAGGCACTTGTAAAATGAGGCATTTATGTTTAGGTTGAAACAGCACTGGGAAGGCATTCACATGGATCTTTCAGTCCTCTTCTAGTCAGTGAATGTATCATGAATACATCAATGGATTCAGCGGATACATTAGCGCATACTTACTCTTTAATTCCAATTACTTTTGATGTTGGAAATCTACTTCAGAATACTATATAGGGTGATTAATCTAAATAGATATTTTTCTCTCATATTCCTTTTTATTTTATTTTCTTCTTTTCCCACTGTTGGTTTTCATTCTTATCTAGACCTTTATTCTACAGGATTTTCACCTCCCTGAGCCTCTGCCTATTACTATCCCTCTGTAGATATGATCCCATTACAGATTTGTTCCTTTTACCAAAAAATAGTTCCTAGGAGATATAGGAGACATAGCTATTGGGCTAAGTGAACTGAAAACTGGGAATAATGCATGCCATAGAACATGCACTCTAGAATACTGCAGTAATTATTTAGTCTGTGCAAGATTTTACACACAGAAGCATCCAGCTCCCTACCATGGAGAATACCATATTGGAAAGGTATTTTCTAAACATTGGTATATAGCAGTATATAAAAATAAAATTTAGATAAATATGATTTTGATGAGTATCATATAAGATACTGTATATTCATAATTACAGTCTTTTCCAACTGAATGAATTTAATGATTCAATGACTCTACGATACACCTTTATAAATATATATTAATATAGCCTTTCTTTAAAAGATATGGTACTAGTCTTCTAGAGTATCTATTAAAGATAAAATATAAATATGAAAACCTGCACATATGTTCATGAAAGATTAAAAAGAAAATATCAGCTTGTAGTACCTACTATACCCTTTATCTGCAGCATTTCATCCCACTGGTCTTGAGTGGCTATTACGGTCTGAAACAACATTAATTAACATTTTAACACTCTAAAAAGGCAGAAAAAATCTATTTCCCTCTAAAATTTTCAAGTAATTAGGATTCATACCTGGAGCTGGATTTCTTTTTTCTTGCCTGCCATTTCCCTGTGATTATAGGAATAATATTAAAATTCAAAGCACTTTTAAAGTTTTCTAAAAGACCATGTGACATACAGAACTGATTTTTATGGTTCTCATAAGTATAACTGCCTTCTGATTTCCTTAGCAATTAACTCAACTGAAGCCCCTACAATGATAGTAGTTAACACTCCACTTTGGAATTCTGTGGAGAAATATACAGCTTGTTTGCAAAACCCACGTGGCACAAGAAACAGAAGGTAACTTAATATCTTAATCTGTTAGGGTGTTCAAAACTTGTGACCTCAACACTCTTTCAAGTTTATAATCACTCTGCTCAGAACAGCCACAGGCGCTTTGGTGAGATGACAGCTGCTGTAACACCAGACCATTTCAGAAAAATATTGATTAATGAACTTCAACTCTAATAATATCAAATCAGTCTTCCTGTCTGCTGGGATACATAAAAAGTAGCGACATAGTTGTGCCCCATAACTAAACTCCCAAACTGAATCCTGACACATTCATCATTCTGTCATTAATAAATAATGTCCTTCATATATTTATGATAGACAATTAACTGTGAACTGGACAGAACAACGATCTCAGTTGAGATACATATGTGGATGGAATTTGACTTCAGCATGGACATCGAGTTTCTAGAGTTTTTGGTTAAGATGGTGGTCTTTACCTCAGGGAAAATTATAGTGCCCCCATGAATGTGACCTCCTCTGGCACTGTTATTTGAGAAGTCAACCAGCAATATGTCCAGGGTTTGAACTATCCTGACAAATTCACCAAAGCCCTTCCCTTCAGATCACAGATTGAGGCATAAAAGCTAATATGAGTGCTCTTACCCTCATGCTTGTTTCACATTTCATGTAAAAGTATTATTAAAGATTAAAATTTTAAATGCAGGCTTTCTTCAAGTCCCTTAAACCAGGTGGTGGTACAAAACACAACATTAATTCCTGTCCTTTAAAGACTCTAAGGACATGATGCTGACTACTGACACTAGAGGCAACTGGCAGATGGAAATACGTAATATTAGTAGGAAATCATCATCAAAATAACCTATCTTTCATTGTTACCTTCTGTCACTGAGCAATGACAATCAATTCTTTGCAAGATCAGTTCTGCAAAACATAAACCAATACATGAAAATGGTCTGTGCATCCCAAGCGTTCTACACATGCTCCCCAAATAAAAATATGCAGTCATACACACTCAGATGGCAAAGCAAAGCACTGTAGAACAGACTTGTGATGCTGTAAGGAAATATACAAATATGCACATTAGTCTGGCATAGTAGCTGTATGTGACAGACATGTGAAGGCTAAGTGTGAAATCTATACTTTTGAATAAAATTTTCATGCAACATTTTCTCTAATACAGTCAGTACTATACTGATTAAACCTGAACAAACAAGAATGTTTTCTCCTTTGTCTATGATAAGAGCAGCATGCTTCTCTAACCTTGACAAAAGGCATTTTTCTATCCACACTTCACCATGGATGTGCAAACTCTGCATGTCTTACTACACTCCTTACAACCAAAACAACTTCCTTGAATTAGTCAGACATAAAAACAGACCTGGGTGCACACTCAGACTGTCAAACTGATATTCAAATATACACAGTCTCTGCAGATAGCCATTCAATGTCTTAGCACAGACCCTCATCACACGAAGATACCCAAAAGCATGTGTGATTTTGACATGCTGCTCTTTTGGGGATGCGCATACAGACATGTAACACCCTGAGCATAAACTCTTTTGTGTGACAGTGGATCCTCCTGAGTTCCTAGGTGGCATCATCTGCCCACACACACACAGAGACACAAACAGAGAAACACATGTGAGTGAACAAATAGACAGACACACAGGCCAGTTCAGGGCCGACAGGGCTCTACACCAGGTGTCGTAACCAGGAAGAGCTCCCAGACACTCGTGTACCCTGCGGTTTGACACACACCCTCCCCAGGAAGCACACCACAGCACAGTGGCTTGGGTACCACTCAGCCTTGAGGTGGCAGTCCCCTCAGGAGCACACAGGGCCCCCAGCCCCCTTACACCTGTCCTGGAGTAGCCGCTGGCCTGGGGACGCTCTGTGACCGCCCAACTGCTGTTCTCAACGGCCCTAACAGCCTCCCCACCCTTTATCCAACACAGCCCCATCTCCGCTCCATCCCCAAGGGCCATTTCCCCCCATCACCCTATTTTATCAGTCTGGGGTTGACATGGCACATACAGCTGGGAGGGAAATGGAGAGGGAGCTGGGGAACGAAATGTTGGGAGGAAGTGTCACCATTTCCTCTGTTTTCTTTACCTGAGGGAGAGTCAGCCTTGTTGGAGTCTGAGACACAGAGTGTGTGCCCTTGTTTCTGATACTTAGTTCTAAGATCCAGAAAAACACTGAATTTCATACAATATGAAATTTATGAGCATGGTGATACATGAAAACAACTATTAAAGTTAGATAGAAAAGCTAAAAGTGTGAGTGTGTAGATTAGAAAGTTTTTTAAGTCACTGTGTGAAAAAGTTAAAGTTTAGAGTTTGAAACAGTTTAGAAAGTAGAAGACAAAATAGAAGATTTAGACTGTTGTTTCTTTTCCTTCTTCTTTCTTCTTCATATTCTTCTGATAGAGGTTTTTGGGTAATAGTAAGTGATTGGTTAGAAAATGCCGCAGCACACAGGTGATGGGTCATTGGGTCATTAAGAAAAATCATATACGTGTCTATTGTTAATTGGATAAGAATAAGTATAAAGATAAAAGAATTGCATTGTTCAGGGCCATTTTTTGCTTTCAAAGCCAAAGTGAGCCACAAAGTGAGCCACAAGGCCATTCTGTACCACCAGAAGAAAGTGAGCCTGGTTGCGGTGAATTGAACTTGTGCAGATAGTCTGGAGAGACCTGCCAAGTTTTGTGATAACATCCTAATAAACATGAGAAACAAGATCCTAACAGGCTTTGGAGTTTTTGTCCTGACCCAGAGGACTGTGATAAGCAGGACTCCCCATGAAGGAGTATCCCAAAGGAGCTCAGCTCAGAGGAGACTGAGAAATCCAGGAGTGGGAAAAAAGTACAGAAGAATTGCAGCAGAATCAGAAAAAGAAAAAAGAAACAAAAAAGAATTTTTAAAAAAGTCACAAACCTATCCTTTTAACATGTGAGAAAATTATCCTTGGCACCTAATTAGTGATCTGCCTTCACTTTGTCTGACTTGCAAATTATGAGACAATGGATACTGGAAGAGGAAGCTTTTAGTGCAGTCCTGGTGACCAAAAGAGGTCACCAAATAGTGAATAGCCCCTGTGGGCTATTCAAAAAGCCAAATAGCAGTGACTACCCATGCTCATACTCTATCACTGCAGGTCTGTCATCACACCGGTGCAGAACAAAGTTATCATTTTAAAGATGCACATTTGCATCTCAGCAGGCCCCAAAAAGTCACAGAAGATAAAGGCAAAACTTATTTATACACATAGAAAGCACAATTAGTCCAGAGAACAGTGGGGCTATTTTAATGTATTAGCTCTTACAGGCATCACAACAGGTGGGAATTTCTTTGTGAAGGTAAAGGCTTGAGAATGTTCACAAATGACATGCTGGTGTCTCTAAACTGCACACATTTCACATATGCATTCTGTTACAGAACTATAAATTGTCCGTGCATCAGATTTGTTTTTGAAACGCTGCCAAGGCATACTATGTGCTGTCATGTGTGTCTACCACATCTTAAGAAAGTTTAGTTTCAGTGACTTTCTTGTAGCTTTTCTTGAGCATTCTGGTACTGCTCACCAAAGCATGACTTGCAAATCCCCGAAGGAAAAGTTACTTTTATTTAATGAAAATAGTATGAAGAAAAAAGTAGGGAAAACAAGCTCTTAGAGGCACTAGAATAGACATTCTTCCTCACAGTTAAATCTTCGCAAGTTGAAGGATGTTCATCCTGCAGTAGTGGGAATGAGGCAATGTTTCCACAGAGTTGCAGCAGTTTTCAATTCTGAGATGGTGCTATGTCCTAACAGCTTGGATTAGATCAGCTAGGTGACAAGAGAGATTTTGTGTTCAGATAGGAAATAATGCATTTATATGGGAAACATAAATTAATTCCTACATTTTTTACTGGAAAACCCTAACTTTGGAACTAGTACAAGCTCTGAATTGGCCTGCTTGGGAGTAGGGGAGTGCCATTGAATAATCTTTATTTTCTTGCATGAAGTAGGAAAACCACTTTTGAAACCTTCGTAGACATACAGAATTCGAAAGAACTACAAAAGATGAGATATTTAACCCAACAGCCATGTGGAAGTTAAAGAGTCAAAGACTAGGATATGTTTTTGGGGTTCCCTTCACACTTCACTGTTAACTTTTTTATCCAGACCACTTTCTTCATGAACAGCCACTTTTTTATATATTACAAAAAAAACCCCAAAAAAGTCTTGAAAAGACTAGAATGAGGTAATGCTCTTGTAATAAATGTTAAAAGGCTGACACAGCCTAGTCTTTAACTGCTCTGTTGGAATGAATTATATGTATGCTTTGGATATCACAAAATACTTAATGTAAAGGGATTTGGTATATCAAAATGCTGAAAAATAAAAAAAGATTATCCTTCTTTAGGTTAGAGAGTAAAGTTCTATAAAATTTTTAATTAATTTAATGATGACACACTTAGCTTATGTAGACCAACAGTATCTATGGTCATTATAAAAGCCATCCAGAGAGAAGGGGTTAGGAGTTTACGAGGTTTTTCCCTGAATCAAAATTATTCAAGTTTTGTATAATGTATATGAAAAATATAATGAAAATATGCAATGGTTAAACCACAATGGGCTCATGATGAATGATTGCATAATATTTCTGAGTAACTTTTAACTATTTCACTCCATTTTGTGCATACCACTTAATTTCAGGTCTGCTCTTTGTCATGAACTGTTAATGTCCAGAATGACCTAGTTCTGGAGGTTACAAAGTAATGGAAAGCATTTGTACACCCTTTTGAGACTTGTAACCCTTGAGACAAAACTAGTCAGTCTTTCTGTGTGCCCTAGTACATGCTCAGAAGCCAGTGTGTATGTAGCTCTGATGACTGCCTGTTAGTAAACACAGTGGAAGCTTTGACCATGTTAATTTATAAACTTTTTTAGTCTCTTCTGTGACTCTATAGTCCATATGCATACTGGTGCTACAGTATATTCAATCTATGCCCTCTGCAAGTTAGATTTCCTGCATATGTCCTAGTGTTCCTCCTGCCTCTCTACCTGGATTCACTCTAGGACTGCTCATGATGAGAGAACATCTGACCTTCCTGGCTCTTCTGCAGAGCTGTTCTTAGCCTGGCAGTGTGGCAGCCACTGTAGCTTGAAAGCTTTGTAAGTGTATATTGGCTTTTTCTGCATCGGCCATAAGTATGCCATGGATCTGATAGCAGTGCAACAGCTTTCTGATTCCTTGTATTTTTCTGCAAAACAGAAAGCAAGCATGTGAAACGGTGGACAATTTAATTTCTTGAAATCAAAGAAAGCTGTTATGTTTTAGAAAGTGCAAAACTGAAGAATGTGATTTGTGCTGCTGCAAATGCAGATCTCTGTCCGATGGTTGCTGGTGTGAAAATTCTGTGCAGTAGAACTGTTTTGGTAAACAAAGTAAGAGCATAAAATAAAAAAATGAACAATTTTCTGTAAGGACTTAATGTGACATACCAGCTTGTATGGTCTCAGGGTGAGGTGACCCAAAAACCAGGCAGTTTGCTTCTGAACTTCTGAGTGGCAGCCCAAGACCACAACAAGTTCCAGTTGTGGAGGTCTGAGGAGCAATTAGTTTTTCCCATATGTGATGACTGACACAAAGGATTTCAGAGCTTGTTTTTCGGGAGTTACCCAGCTTTGTCAGGGGTAGGTACATTCCCCTAATTTGCCCTGCAGACAACATGAATGATAGCCCTAAAGGAAGTTACCAACACATAAACTTTTACAGAGTTTGTGCCACAAGAGAGGCTCATGAATGGTAGTATATATATATATATATATATAAAATGAACAGATAAAAAGGACCTGACATAATTTAGTGATTAAGATGTCTTTAGAAATAAAGGCATTAATCCTCCTGAGTAATATGGCTATTACCTCTGAGACTTGATTCCCTAGAGCAAGAAAATTGGGGATTTTTTATTTTACCTTACTGGAGAATCTCAACATTATGTGACTAACAGCATGGGTAATAATTGTGGATGTACACATGATACTTTTTTTTTTTTATTTTTAATTGCAGCCTTTGTTAAAATTTTGAGTTTGGTAATTTGAGTAGTAATATTTTCATGTATTATTTTTTTGTTATTCCTTGTCTGTATATGGATTCATCTTTTGAATGTATGAAACACATTTGACACCTTATATACTGATTTATAGAATATTAGAGTGTACCTTTGGGAACATCCTTTGTAGCTACAATATGTGCAAACCCGTGAGCACAAGAGTTAAGTGAGACAGAATGAGTGCTTTCCAACAGCTCAAGAAACTGGTAACTCTGATTTGCATCATACCTGAGCCACCTGAAAACAGACTAGTAGCTTGGTCTCTGGGAGTATCAAATGCACTGATTCACCAGATTCACGTACAGTTTTCCACTAGTGATGTGTACAAAGAGAGATAGAAAAGACTGGTCTTTGCAATGGGATCTAGAAAGTGTAAGAAAATGAAGAAAAGTATCTTCCTGTATATTGAAAAGCAAAACACATGATTTCAGGTAACAAAGGTGGAGTGCACAAAAGTATTTTTGACCAAAGTTAGCTGGTAAAGATAAAACAGTGGTTTCTATTTTTATACCTAAAAATCTCCAAAGTTTAAGAACTTTCAAAATAGTTAAGATGGCTCAGCTGAACTCAGACCTCTATATTTTAGGGATCTTCAACTAGTAAAATTTTCTTGCATATTCCTGTTTTGACAGGGAGAACTTCCGAGGAGAAAATCTGAACATGTGAAAAATGTGACTGAACTATGTGAAAAGCTTGACTATATTCATGGTAGTAATTTCCAGCAGGACAGAAAAAATAGAAAACATTCATCCTGATACTTGAAGGTGAGCACCAAAATTTCCTTTCGGAAAGATTTAGGGTATCAGAGAATACTAGGCCTGAAAATATGATGGAAAATTACGTGAATACTTGAATTGTGATGTAGTCCAAGCAGAATAAGCTGTTACACTCCAGTCAGGGGACAAACTACTGTCTGCACAGCTGTATTGGGTAAAAACATTTTGTAGCAAGAGAAGTAAGTTCTTTGCTGAGATAGGAGCTGAAATTAGACACATTAAAAAAGCCACTAAATGCTTTGCCAGAGGCTAGTTGAGGTAAGTTTTTATGGACAGAATGAATAAAATAAGCAATTGGAGCACAATTTGGCTTCTGTAAGTTTGTTTTGGTTTTGTATTTAAATTCCCTAATAATTTGCACTACGTGGTCATTTAGAAGAAAAAGTAGGATAATGAGTGGTTTATAAAGAAAAAGAGTGTACAAGGAGGAGGCAGTTGAACACACAACATTTAATTTAATAATTAAATATTAACAAAATTTTGTTAAAATATTCTGAGCCTAAAGAATATGTCAAAGGAGTTTAAACTTTTCAAGTTGCATTCAAGCTTCTGCAGAAAAAAAATGACATTGAGTTCTTCCCTTTATTGACCCTTTCAGGTTCTGATCCAATTCATGCAAGTAAAAAAGGCTATAAATTTCTAAACAATTTGTTGTATATCTGTTCAAAGTTAATAAAATTATTAGGGCCAGAAAATAGTTCTTGATACAGTGTCTTCAGTCATCACACCATTTAGCCAACAGAAGATTTCAAAAATAAACCCAAATCCTTAGAAGATTGCTGGTTAGAAATGGTGAGTACTGGTGTGACATTCAGAAACA